>NC_058375.1:4800000-5116071 GCF_018350175.1 Felis catus
TCCAAAGTAGTTGTATCATTTCACATTCCCACCAGCAGTGTGTGAGTTCCACTTGGTCTGTATCCTTGCCAACCCTTGGTATGGTCAGCTTATTTATTTACTTAAACTTTTTTTCTTCTTTTTATCTCATCTACTGGCTGTGTCGTTGCATCCCTAATGATGATGTTGATCCTCTTTTCACGTGCCTAGTTGTCACCCAGACATTTTCTGTGTATATTCAGACGTTTTGCCCATTTACAGTTAGATCGTGTTCCTATTATTGCGTTGCTGGAGTTCTTTATATATTGTAGATAACAAGTTATTTGTTGGATATATGTTTTACAAATATTTTTCTCTTAGCCTGTGACTTGCCTTTTTATTTTCATCACAGGATCATTTGAAGATACGAAGTTTTAAATTTAGATGAAGTCAAATTTGTTGACCATTTTGTGGCTCTTGCTTTTGTGTTATATTTAAGAAATCTTCGTCAAATCCAAGATCATTAAGATTTTCCTCTGTTTTCTTCTAGAAGTTTTATAGTTTACATCTTATGTTCATTTAGGTCTATCATCTTTTCCAGGTACTTTCGTATGTGGTGTGAGATGAGGGTAAACGTTCTTTTCTTTTTCCCCACTGTGGCCACCTGATTGTTTCAACACTACTTGTTGAAATGGTGATCCTTTTCTCTTTGAACTATGTTGGTCCCTTTGCTGAAAATCAGTTGACCATGTAGGGTCTTTTCCTAAACTTTCTATTCTGTTCCATTTTTTTCATATGTCTGTATTTGTGTCAATACCATACTTTATTAATACAGCTCTACATGTATCTTCAAATCAGGTGGTATGAGTATTCCAATTTTGTTTATTTCCTAAGTTATTCTGGCTTTTCTGAGTAATTTTCACTTCCATGTACATTTTAGAATAAGTTTATCAAATTCTACAGAGAGCCTGCTAGGATTTTGATTAGAATTGCACTGAATGCGTAAATTTAGAGAGAATCAGCGACTTAAGAATACCCCGTTTTCCTTTCCGTGAACATATCTCTCTGTTTATGTTTTATTTGAGCAGTGTTTTATAGTTTTCACTGTACAGGTTTTGCACGTATTTTGGTCATATTTATCCCTGTATTTAATATTTTTGATGCTATTGTAAATGGAATTAAAAAAAATTTAACTTTCTGTTGTTGATGCTAGTATACAGACATACAACTGATTTTTGTGCACTGCCCTTGTATCCTGAAAACTTACTAGCCTTGTCTTTTAGCTCTGTTCGTTCTATTTTTTAATTGATTCCATAGTATTTTCTCCCTAAACAATCATTGTCTTCAGGGAGTTAAAACAAGTTTTATTTTTTCTTAATCCAATCTGTATGCTCTCAATTCTTTCTCTTGCCTTATTCCAATGGCTAGAAAATAAATATTGAAGCAGAAATCCCTGTGTCATTCTCCGTCCTGGCCAGGAAATCATGCAGTCTTTTATTATCACGTATATGAACGTCAGGTTGAGGCAGTTCCCTTCTATTTCAGTTTTCTGAGAGTATTTTGGGAGAGTAGATTGACTTATAATTTTGTTTCCCCTGCTTCTCACTTTCGTTCCCAGACCACTGTCATCCTGTCTTCCTTGCAAACTCTCCTTCCGTGCTTCCAAGATCCTACCATCCCATATCCTTCCTTCTTGGCAATCTGTACAGATCCCCTGAGTTGCTCTCCCTCTCATTCCTTGGAGATTCTGAAGCACACGGCTCACTGTCTCTTTCCAACACCACAGGCGTGATAATTCTTGGTGATTTTAAGATCCATGTAGAGATCCTTTCAAAACCCAGGAGTATTAGCTACGGTAAGTAATGCTCTCTGCTCTTCCAAACAAACCTCAACATCTCAGCGGCGTAATTTACCGGAAGACAATTTCTTGCTTATGCCACATCCCGCACACCTCCCTGATACCCACCTTGTAAATCCAGCTTTGTGCCTTCTGGAGGCTTGTATCTAAGCAGCTCAGCGTGGCTGGAGAAGAACACACACCAGGGCTAACTGGTTTCATTTTGTATCTACGGTCCCTCCCCAGGCCTTAGTGCTCCCCGGAGATTCTGTACGTGACTCCGTTCGTACCTGTGCCCGACTGTGTCAGCTTCCTCCCCTCTCTTTCAGCACCTCTGCTTTCTCTTCAGTCTTTCCTCCTACTCCCTGGACAACAGAATGAATCAGACGTGCCCATCAGCCCATCCACCTGTGTCTATGTCCAGCCTCCCTCCGGTCCCCTCCGACAACCCGTCTGTGCTCCTCCGGGGCGGGCTGGATCCCATTCCTTCCCCCTGCTCAAGGGCGCTGTTCCTGTACTTGTTCCCTCTCTGTTGTTCGACCTGAGTGTTTTCCTCTGTCAGATCATTCCTGTCACCCTAAAACTGTCTGTAGTATCTCTTAACTATTATTCCCTTTTTTGTTTCAAGTTTATTTATTTATTTAAAGGGGGAGGGACAGAGAGAGAGGGAGAGAGGGAATCCCAAGCAAGGCTCCGCCCTGTCAGCGCAGAGCCCGACGCGGGGCTCGAGCCCACGGACCGTGAGATCATGACCTGAGCTGAAACGAAGAGTCCAATGCTTAACCTAGAGCCCCATATAGTATCTTTTGTTAGAACAAGTGCCTCCTTGCAGCCACTGTCTCTGGGCTCCCCCTGCAGCAGACGGCTTGCACTGCCTTCTCATTCGTTCCTTCTAGCTCCTCCCCTCTGCTTTCTTGTAAGCTCAGCCCGGCTTTTGTCTACTTGGCTCCACCCGAAAACCCCTTGTTAAGGACCCCATATCCAGGGGCACCTGGAGAACTCAGTCCATTGAGCGTCCGACTTCGGCTTAGGTCACGATGTCACAGTTCTTGAGTTCGAGCCCTGCGTCAGGCTCTGTGCTGATGCCTCGGAGCCTGGAACCTACTTCGGATTCTGTGTCTCTCTCTCTCTCTCTGCCCCTCTCCCACTCACGCTCTCTCCCTGTCTCTCAAAAATAACAAATGTTACCAAAAAATTTGAAGAAAAGGACACATCCAGCGGCCATCCTCACCTTGCCGGCCTCTCAGTGGCACTGGACGTACCTGCTCAGCTCTTCCTCCAGAAACCACTGGCTCCGGGTGCCCCTGCGGCTCCTTTCCCATCTCCCTTGAGCGTCTCCGTGTCTCCCCAACCCCTGATGCCGGGGTGCCCAGCGCTCAGTTACCATATTCCCCGTTCCCCACCCAAACGCTCCCCGGCGAGCCCCTCCAGGCCCTCAGCTTTATGTGCCATCCTCGTGCTGGTGACCCCAAATTTATCATTCCGGCCCCGACTCCACTCGTCACCTCCTAAAATGTTCACACCCTGAGACTTCCCACCTCCGGAAACGGCAACTCCAGCGTGCCTGGTGCGTGCGAGTCGCCCCGGACCCCTTTCTCTTCCTTTTCCCTCATCTAACCCATCAGCAGTCCTGCTGGCTCTGGATCCGGAGCCCAAGACATCTTCAGAGCCGTGACCCCTTTCCCTGTCGTCCACACCACCCTCACCTTCCTCCGGCACTACCACCGGAGCCCGCTTCCAGGGCATCCGCTGCTGCTCTGAAGCCCCCCGCCGCGCCGCTGCTACTCAAGGGTCACCCAGCCCCGGCTGTCGCGGCCTCTGCGAACGCCTCTGCTTCGTGTCCTCTCTGCTGCGGCCTCGCTGCGTAAATGCCCCACGCGTGCCCCTGCCCCGGGGCTGCTGCTCGCTGTTTTCCCGGCTCGGGATGCTTTCCCCCCAGACGTCCTGGTAGCCCCCTCCCTCCCTTCCTCCACGTGTCTCCCAAGCATCACCTTCTCAGGGCAGTTGTCCTTGACCACGCTACCTAAAATAGCACCCTCGTCCCTCCTCTCCTCTTCCTTCCCCGCCTACCGCCTGGCTCTGGGTTTGCGGCACCCCCTCCGCCCCTCGGAGAATCCAGGGCAGGCGTTCGGACTCCTTGTTCAGTGCTCTGCCTCCTGGTGCCTCGAGAAGGGCCCACGCTGCCGTGGGGACCCCGTAGATCATTTCTAGAATGAATAAATTTCAACCCGTGTCCTCGATTAATAAACAAAAATTCCACGTCCTCCTTTAATATTAATTTAAATTTTGGAAATTAAATGCAATGACTGAAAGGGAATAAAATCACTCAAAATTTGAATCTGCATTTTTATCATTAATAACGATTATAAAAAATTTATGCAAATTTTAAAGATTCAAACGGTACAGAAATGCATGATAAAAAGTGAAAGAGGATCCCTTCCACGTTTTTTCCCATTACTATTTCTTCCCATAACACCTTCCCCAGTTCTACACCTCTGTCGACAGTTTTGTGTACATCGTGTGTCTGCGTGGATCACACGCACACACACACACGAACTTTTTTTTGACGGTATCTTGTCCTTACCATATAGCTTTTTTTTTCCACCTAAAAATGTACCAAAGATATTTTCCTTTGCTGATACCTCTAGACCTTCTGTGACTGTCTGACGCCCAGGGCTCTGTTTTTCCCCTTCCCTCCCTCCGGGGGCATGAACCACTTGTTAAGATCGCTGCTTATTCTTCCTGATTGCCAGGTAGTATTCCGTTGCATATATAAACCACATCTTCTTTACGAAATCCTGCCATCTGCAGCAACGTGGATGGAGCTGGAGGGTATTATGCAAAATGAAATAAGTCGGTCAGAGCAAGACAGATATCGTATGTTTTCACTCATGTGTGGAACTTGAGAAACTTAACAGGAGACCATGGGGGAGGGGAAGGAGAAAAAAATAGTTACAAACAGACAGGGAGGGAGGGAGGCAAACCATAAGAGACTCTTAAATACAGACAACGAACTGAGGGTTGAGTGGGTGGGGGTGCGGGGGGAGAGGGGGAAAATGGGGGATGGGCATTGAGGAGGGCACCTGTTGGGATGAGCTCTGGGCGTTGTACGTAAGTGATGAATCATGGGAATCTACCCCCCAAACCAAGAGCACACTGTATACACTATATGTTAGCTAAGTTGACAATAAACTATATTTAAAAAAAAAAATCACTGTTGAAAAGTCCCTCCCTGGAAAGCCTGGAATCTCTGAATCGAGTGTGACATCTCCCACTTCAGGACCTTCCTGGCACTTTTCCCCATTGGTCTTCTGCCTATAGCGTGGCTACTTACTTCCCTGAGTCATTAGAGTACAAGTTCCCCGGGGACCAGGCAGCGAGTATTTTCTGTATTTTTGTATCTTCTGTAGCTATGGGCTCAGTAGACCATTGGATGGATGAATGGGTGGGGAAGTGGAAAATGAAAAAAGTAGCTTCTCTTCCATTTTTTTTTTTCCTGACTAAAATACACCTTGAAACATTTTATAACATAAACCTTGCAGGTTTGCTGGCTGGGCCATGAGCTTCCTTACTTTAGTCCATCAGGCTGAGACTGCTGGCATGCTCAGCCACGTGTGTGTAGCATTTTTAGAAACGTACAGCACTAACAATAACGGTAAAAATTACTTTTACCACTTAATCGCGTGCTTACTCTGTATGAGCACTGCGCTTAAATACTTTATGCACATTGTCATCTTTAATTTTCCACAGTCTCTATGAATTAGATACCGTTATTATTTCCATTTTGTAGAATAGGCTCAGAAAGGTGAAGGCACCAGCTCAAGAATGCACAGCTCCCTGGTGACAGAGGCAGGATTCGAACCAGGGCTGTCTGAGCCACAGCCCAACCTTGCACCTCTCCGATGGAGAACCAGGTTTGCGTGGAATTGTTTCTTCCTGTTAGAGTGGATGGCCTCTCTGATCACAGAGAACAACCCACCTGCGATTTCTAGGTTACTCTGGCCACTTTTTTCCCTGAGAAAGTAGTTCTTTGATGTGCACGTAAAACTAATAGTGAAAAGGCTCCCCAGAAAAACCAACTCTACCCCCGCCTCCAAGAAAAAAATTTGCAGCGTGGCTCTAACAGTGTCAGCCTCAGCTCCCTGGCTACTTGATTTCCATGGCCACCTTTCTGCCTTAGCAAAGAGAACATGAGCTGAGGAGTTAGACCCAGGAGAATAAACACTTAGGTCCCAAGTGGTTTGTTCTCTGAGCAGTAAACACTTTGGACAGCATCATCAACTGTTTGTCAAACTCTGGGTTCTACAAAACTGAGTTTAAAAGGAAAAAAAAAAAAAACCTATCTGCAGAGATTTTGTTAAAGTTCCACTTGGTTAGCATGCTTGCAATTCACACTGTAACAAAGCTTTAATATAATTAAATTTTAAATTCCATGTAGAATCTAGTGGGTAGGCAGATGTACCGGTATGTTAAACTTTATGTCGCTTGAAAATGGTTTTCAAGTACATCAGAGGGAGACCATCCAGCTGTAAAATTATCTGCTTTATGATGCCACATCACAGCTCTGATCTTTTTCTTTTAATTAAAAATGCACCTTAAAGTTGAACCACCCCCACTCTCTGCTACCTTCTTGCCTCTTTCTTAAAATATAGCAACAGATGATGAAGGGGCATGAGCGTTCTGTGAACCTTTGGGGATGTTTCCGCAGGAAGTCACTTTTCCATTAAATATTAATTTTGTGGCTCTTGAGCTGGGCTCGGGCCCTCTCCGGGCCAGAGGGTAGCCTTCAGGTACCTGCTGTTGTCCAGCTGTGAGGCCTTTGGCTGATCCAACCTCTGGTAGCAGTTCCATGAATGGAGAGAGTAATAGAACTTCCCGAAGGTCCTGAGCTTGCCAACGTGTGGACAGCCTTAGAAGGCATCTACCCTCGGAATGGCCTGTCAGGGTCCCTCGTAGGACCCTTTGCTCGTGCTCCGTCCCCACCCCCCCACCCCCCCACAAAAAAGCCTTTCTGTGACTTTCTGATGTCTGATTTTTTTTTCTGCGAAAAGTTATCCCTTTAATTTCAGAGATGTTAATTACATAGATGTTTCATTCTCTGTTAAAATACAGACCACCTACAGACAAGTGGTTGGTCATCAGCCATTGACCCCTTGATATGGCTAAAGCTCCCAGATCCTTCACAGAAGACCATAAAGACGGTGGACATGGTACGTAGGTAATGGCCTTTGCAGGGAGAAAAGGACACAGAAGGGCAGACTGGGGGCCGGAATCCTCCCCAAGCCTGGTTCTGGTGGTAGCTAATTAACAGCTGTAAATACACTCAGTGTTACTTTTTAAATGAGATCAGTCTTATAACACACCTATGATAGAGCCTTGTACACAGCAAGCCCTGAATAAATATTGGCTATTATTGAGATTATGAATATTTTATTCTTCTAATTATAATCAGATCCTGGTAGGCCCTCTTAAGGATCCTTCTGGAACCTACCAACAGGCAGAAAGAAAGGAAACAAGCAATGCCTTGCATGGCCCGGGAGAGCTGTCAGCCATCAGACAGGGCTGGTAACAGAGGGGTCATCTCGTTTCACGTCCCAGGTTATCAGGACAGAGCACGGGGTCTCCTAGCCGAGAAGGCGCTCACGTAGATGCACAGTGAGCGGAGGTGGAGATGGTTTCCTGGACCCTCCACCCCGTTCTCTCTGATAGCCTGGCTGCTTCCCTTCATCCCAGCTCGCTCTGTGTCAGCAAGGGCCCGGCTAAGCCTCAGGAGGTGGCTGTTCCTTGCAGCCCCTGTTAATTGCTGGGGTGGCTGCCCCGGTGCCCTTGCTGTCTTAGCCCTGCTGACCGCCCTCCCAGACTGTAGGCAGAATGGCTGACCACACAGGGTCTCCTTGGATGTTAAAGAACCTTCTGGTTTGCAGGGGCCTCTCTGCTTTCTCACACCCCTACCGGGCATCTGTACCGTCCACACCCTGTTGCAAGATATGTGCTTCCTTCCCTTGCGCTGGGATGCGGCTGTGACGATGCTCTTGGAGAGCAGCGGTCTGGGTGCCACAGCCCTCTAGGCACCGGGGGTTTGTGGGAGGTTTGCTAAGAGGGGGTTGGACTTGGAAGAAAGGGATTCTGCTCAGAGCTCCGTGTGGAATGGCTTCCTCTGGGGGCACAGGAGAAGCCAGCTTCCCCTTCCTCCTGGGACTTTCAGTTGACTGGCCTGGGAAATAGCCCATATGCATATGAATCCGGGGTAGGTGGTGGGGGCATCATCCACAGCTTGGGCCAGACTGTCACAGATGCTTCCAGACGCAGCCAGGCTTCCTGGAAGATGTGGAACCTGAGACTGGGGAGGAGGAGGCCGGTGAGGCCCAGGTGGGGAGCCTCGCTGACTCAGTGTTGTGGGCCAGCCTCATGCACGGTGCTGAGTTTGGGGCTGGGGCGGCCACCACTGGAGGAGAGAGTCGACACAAGGCCAGCTGATGTTGGTGACAGGCTCGTGTCTCCCTTTGACAATGGACAGGATGGGACGTGGTGACCAGGCTGCCTTGTAGCTCTTCTCACGCTTGCTGCCATCTTGACCGAGGTGTCGTGTGGCTCCCCTTGTCGGGAGGTTGGTGACTTCAGGGTATAGTGACAGGAAGAGGGCCTGGCCCAGCGTGGCCTGCAGCTCTCTGATCACAGGCAAGTGACACCCCCTCCCTGGGCTTCAGGTTCCTTCCCTGGAAAATAAAGGGCTCAGACAGCTGTTTTCAAGGTCCCGTCAGGCCACACATTGTGGATTCTGATTCTGGTGTTTTCATTTCTGCACCGGACTCGGTTTCCCTGGTGTAAGATCCACATGGGAGGTGTGGGTCTAGATCCCTCTCTCTCAGGTGGCCGGAAAAGAAGACGGGCTGCTCATCTGACAGTGTGCCGGCCCCTCCAGGGGCTGCGGGGAGGAGCGCCAGGCCAGAGCTCGTGGAACCTCGGAGCTTCCCTGCAGAGAAGGGCCTGGGTGTGGGCTCTGAGGCCCACAGCCCCCCGGAAGGGGGTGTCAGTGGCAAGGTGATAGGGGCCGTGACCCAGATGCGTTCCAGGGAGGGATGCTGTTGAGAGCCACGCCCCTGGACTGTTGAGTAAGAGATGTCGGTCTCCTCTCTAATTGTTATTACATAGTTTGAGTATCAGTCTCATCCTCGAGTGTTAGTCTCCATCAGAAGCAGAAACCTTCCTTGAGACGCTGCCAGATATTCCACAGTTAGCATCATTTGGAGCCCCTTCAGATGTGCGAAAGCAGAATCAATTACGCTCCGCTCACCTCATCCAGCTCCTGAGGGTCAACAGTTGGCTTCCTCCGACTGCTTCTCTGGACGGAACTGGCTTTTCTGGTCTGATTATTTCATTGGCGTGGGATTTCCTCTTGGCTCCTTGGGGGGACCCTTTCCTGCAGCCACCTGTCAGCTCCCTTCCACGGCCACAGCCCCCATCGCCAGGCAACGGTGAGACTCTTTTCCTAAAGGAAGCAAGATGCCCTGGGTGTCAACTCGCCCAGTGTCATCACCCTCTCCAGAGAAGTCCCCACAGAGCAATGACTGCACAGGCCCAAAGAGGGGTAGCCCCAGCTGCGAGGCAGACACCCCCTTTCCCAAAGATAGGACAAAAGGGTGTTTTTGGTCACCCTGAAATACTGACTCTTAGAGATTTAGATAAAGCAACTCAGATGTCGACGTACGTTACTTCCACTCATTTAGTTGTGTGAATATGTAGAAAATTGTACGTATACGAACTAAGTTCTTTGTGGAAACGTGGCTTTTCCGTTCTTGAGTTGTGCGAAATGGTTTTTATTCACACTCTGCATGTGCATGTTGCCTGATCTCCCTGAATGTGAGCCTTCTCATCTACATGGCAGATAGGACACACTTCTGCTGTTTGAGGCACCCCGTGTTTTGAATCTAGGCACGGTGCTATCCTGGACACGTTATCCCGCCTGTCTGTGTCAGCTCAAGGCCATCACAACGTACCTCGGCCTGGGCATTGCCAACCACAGACACTTATTCCCTCACAGATCTGGGGGCTGGAAGTCCAAGATCAGGATGCTGGCAGGGTCAGGTGCCTCTCTTCCTGGCTTATAGATGGCTGCCTTCTTGCAACGTCCTTGGGAGAGAGATCTTGTGAGGCCACAGCCCCATTGGATTAGGACCCTACCCTGATGACCTCCCTTAACCTTACTTACCCCCTAAAAGCCCTACCTCCAAACACAATCACGGTGGGGGCTTGGAGACTTTGACATGTGAATTTAGGGGGGGACACAGTTTAGTCCACAGCGCCAGGCCGTGAGGCCTGATAGATACAACATGAGGCAGGATTCTTACATTTGCCTTGTGGTTGCTGTGGTCTCCGTATTGTAAGGACTCACTCTTGTTGCAAGAGCTGTTCACAAGGCTCGTTTGTACAGACGTTAGAGCTTGTAATTGTGAAGTCACATCACTCAGAGTAATTCCTAAAACTGTGACGCATTTGTTTGTTACCTTTTCCAGTTTCTACCAGTTCCATCTGATGACCTCTGTGAGCATCCCAAACTAGTATCGACTGAGGCCATAGCAAACGTGTCTCCTCCAAATAGCACTTTCTTACTCAAAGCAGAGCAACCGTGAATGTCCCCTGTCATTTGAACAACTGGAAGTTGTCAGCTAGAAGTTGGTCACTTGTACCTCATGACAAACCACGAGGTGACCCCTCGCTTATTTGTCCCATTTCACAAATGTAGAGCGAGACGTGGGACGGCTGGGCCCCTGGTTACAGCTGTGCGGCTAGACTTGAACCTGGATGGATTCTCTTTCTGCCAGAGCCGTGTCCTTTTTGTCACATCCCTGGGCTCTCGGGGGCAAGTGATGGGAGGAGAGAGGGGGGTCCATGACACGGCTGAGACCTTCCAGGGGCTGAGTTTCAAAGACAGCCCTTTGTCAGGGCCCTTCTTGCCAAATCTCCTAAGAATCCACGTTCGCCCCCAGAGGCAAGGATGCGTCCTCCCCGCTGGGGCCAGCCCTGGACCAGCCCTGGGCCCCCTGCCTTTCCCTTCCTGGGCTCCGGGCAGGGAGCGCCCCTTTCTCTGCTCCTCCGTGGCTTATGTGGGGCTCCGGGTCCTCCATCTTGCCTTAAGTAAGAATTTTAGTGGGCCGCCAGCTTTTTCCTCCACTGTGTTTATGGAAACCACTCAAAACTTCAAAAAAAGGTTTCATTCAACGTGAGGTTCTGTCTTTAAAGAAATTTGTTTAATAGCGCAGGGAAAATTGGGCTCTCAATACGGGAGGAGCAGGTTTTCCCCGTGACTCAGACAGGCAGCGCAGCTGGAGAAGGGAGTGCTGGTGAAGCTGGCGAGGTCGCAAGGAGGGCGATGGACACAGGGTGGGGCCGGGCCCAAGCGAGGGGCTCCCCAGGGAAGGCAGGGTGACAGGAAAGGACCGGCTCAGTGTCCGCTGAGCGTGGGGAGGAGGCCGGAGCCAGAGGCTGGGCCGCCAGGATGGGATGGTAGTGATCCACGAGTTTGTGACCCCCAAGGGGTCAGGGATCTCAGTCACTGGGGCACCTGCAAGCCCTACACCTGCATGCGGCCAGCCATCTGACGGTGGCTTCCTGGCTGGGTGTGTGACGTGTCTGATTAAGTAGAAGGAGACGCGGCTGTTAGGGGAAACTGGAGTGCTTGGTGGTGTGGAGGAAAGAGCTCTGGATTAGCACAGTCCTGGGTTCAAATTCCCCTCTGCTGCTTCGGAGCTGTATGGCCTGTGCCACTTGCCTGATTGTCCCAACTGCCAGCCTCTGTCACGCAGCGGAGACAGTACCTACCCCTGGACTGATGCGTGCAGGGGTGTCGCTTCCATTTCCCGAGCTCATCGTGTGCGCGTGGCACGGCGCCATGTGCCTGAATCGGCTCCTTTTCTTTACACGAGATGTTTCTAAAGACCCTGCTGCTCAGTGAGGGCAGCCCCTTCTCCACCCCCAGGAGAACTGGCCGGCAGGTTATTCCAGAAGCAGCCCACCGGCCCGCCTCCCTCGTGGCTGCGCGGATCGCCCGGGGCCTGGGAATATTAGATGTTCACTTTCACAGCCGTGGCAGGGGAAGGCCCACGTGCAAAAGGCGTGGGCAGATAAGGACGAGTGGGAGGGTTACCTTTCAATTAAGAAGGGCGGTAATTCTTCCCGCCAGGAGTCTCGTCCGGGAATATCCGTTTCACTGGTTTGGTGAGGAGCCGTGTGGATGCTGCCTGGCAGGTTGCTGGCCTCCGTGGCCTTCCTTTCCCTCCAGGTTGGGCGCCCACAGCATTCTGAAGGTTCCTCCTGGAGCGAGCCCCAAGCAGGGCCCCGGGCATCTGTCCCTGGGTTCAGAGACCTGTCCTGCGTCGTGGGGCTGGATCCCCCCTGAACTGCTAGAAGGAGGGGTGGCTGAGGTGTCAGGTGCTGGGGGAAGGATGGGCATCCCTGCCCCAACCCCAGCAGGGACCCAGGGGGCTTCTTTTTCTCCAGATGTCAGTCCTACTTCTTTTCCTTCCTTTTTAAATATTAAAACTTTACTTCTTTAAAGCAGTTTTAGGTTCACAGTAAAAGTGAGGGAAGGTACAGGGAGTTTCCATATTCCGCCGCCCACCATACACAGCCTCCTGGGTTACCAACATCCCCACCAGAATGGGACTTTCCTTACAGCTGATGAACTTGTGTTGACACGGGGGCCACACTTGGTGTTGGACCTCCTGTGGCTTTGGGCGAATGTATAATTGGCAGGGACCATCACTGTCGTGTCATGCAGAGTATTTGCACTGCCCGGAAGTTCCTCTGTGCTTGGCCCGTTCATTCCTCTCCCCCTCCCCCAAACTCCTGGCAACCACTGATCCTTTTACTGTCTCCATAGTTGTGCTTTTTCCAGAATGTCACACGGTTGGAATCCTACACACTATGTGGCCTTTTCAGAGTGGCTCTTTTCACTTAGTAGTGAGCATATATAAGTCTCTTCCATGTCTTTTCATGGCTTGGTGGCTCATTTCTTGTTGGCCCTGGATCATATTCCATTGTCTGGATGGACCACCGTTTATCTGTCACCTGCCGAAGCACATCTTGGTTGCTTCCAAGTTGGGAGATTATGAATAAAGCTGCCATCAACATCCACGTGCCAGTTTTTGTGCGGACACAGGGTTTCAACTCCTCAGAGTAAGTACCAAGGAGTGTGATTGCCGGGTCGTATGGTAAGAGCATGTTTAGGCCTGAAAGAAACCACCTGTCTCCCATGGTGGCCGCACCATGGCGCATCCCACCAGCCATGAGTGAGGGTTCCGGCTGTTCTGCATCGTCCCAGTGTTTGCCGTTGTTGGTGTTCTGGGTTTCGGCCGTTCTAATAGGTGCGTAGTGCTGTCTCGTTGTTGTTTTAATTTGCATTTTCCTGATGACACGTGACATGGAGCGTTTTCTGATATGCTTACTTGCCATCTGCGTGTCTTCTTTGATGAGGCACGTTCCCTGCCTCTTCCGCTCACCCCCTGTAGGCCTGGCATCTGCACTCACTACCAGGCATCCTGGCCTGTCAGAGGCTGGAGTGGGTCTGATCCCAGCTCTGCCACCTTCCGGGTGTGCAGCCAGCCCACCTGTTCAGTCCTGGGACACCCAGAAGTCCAGCATGTCACCTGGTCACCAGGTTCTAGCTCCTACCCCTAGGCCTCTGAGTGTGGCTGTCCCTGAGGTGGTCCCTACATAGCACAGACCTGCAGACATGGCCGTACTTCTCTCTTGTCCAGCCCACTGTTGGGACATCTGGTCACTTGCTTCATTGCCCAGCTTGACTGTGGGTCCCCAAGGTCAGAGCCTGGCTTGCTGTGCCCAGGTCCCAGTGTCTGCTCAGGGCCAAGCACAGACAGGGACACAGAATTGTTTGTTGCCTTGTCCACAGATGTCAGAGGACATGTGTGCCCTGTGTGCATGTCTCTGAGGAACAGGAGGGACGGAAGTGGCCGGTGCTCTTGAGCACTTCTCCTGATGGCCTGGTACCTCCACGTGTCACGGGCCCTGCCAGCTGCCCAGAGATTGGGATGGGGCAGGGACTCCTCTGGGGACTTGGGGTGGGGCAAGGTGATGCATGGGTCCCTTCTTGCTGATCCCCAGCCAAGCCACAGTCGGGCTGAGAGGGTCAGCTTTCCCTACAGGAAACTGGAGTCCCTGGTGCCTCTGGTCTGGGCTTGGAAGGGGCAGGGCCCCCTGGGGGAGAGAGTGTTTGCGTCTGAACACATTGGCCTTTGTTTCTGAGCAGCAGAAGGGCTCCCTGGCAGAGAGGACAGTGGCCAACAAGCTGGAACCTAGAAGCGTCTGACCCTGAAAACAGGCTCCTGGGGCAACATGGTCAGGGCCGGACACCTCCCACCGAGTGAATCTGTTCATTCTTCGCCTCCCTATTGCGATGAAATGTAGCAGGAGAAATGCTTTCCCCTCTGCAGCCCTTAGCTGTAGAAATACTTCAGCCCAGGGTGATAGTTTGGTCACTTCACCTCTGTGTGGTCTAGGGCCAGCTGCTTAACCTCTCTGGGCCTGGAATCATAACAGCTATCTCCTAGGTCTGTTTGGAATATCAAATGAGTTAATGTCCATGAAGGCAGAGTGTCAGTTACATGGGTTATTTCTTGTTTGGGTCTGAACCCCAGGCTAGATTTCCCAGCTGGTCTCAGACCCAGTGGGTGCTTAGTTCTCAAGGGATGGCTGTTCCTGAGCTTTGGGGGGAAGGGACGCATCCAGGCTAATTCCCAGAATAACTTGTGCCTGGGCAGGTGGCCAGCAGGTCACAGCCAGGCCAGAGGTGCTGACTGTGCCCATGTGAGAGGAGGCGGGGAGACGGAGACGGATAGCAGGCAGCCCTTCTGGGGCTAGAAATCTTGACAACAGTTCACCGGATAATGGTAGATCCTTCATTCCTTGGCTGTTCTCCAGGGCTTGTGATGCCAGGTGAGCTTCCGTATCGTTCATTTCGTTGTTGGGAGAGGGATCGCCCATGAGTCAAGCGGGGAAACCGAGACTCGAGACATTCACTTGAACCAGGAGATGGTGGTGCCGGACTCCGGCAGCCGGACGGTTCTTACCCAGCAGTGCGGCAGCCTCTCCAGAGAAGTCCTCCTTTGATGCTGTCAGGCGGGGGAGGGGGCGACCGTGAACTCCGAGCGCTGTCCAAGGTCCTCGAGGAGGAAGGCAGATGTAGGCCGAGCGCTGGGGCCTCCCCCAGACCCCGGAAGCTGCCCGCCTCCTTCACGGCTGACCGCAGTCTTGCCCGGGAGGCCCTGGCTGGCTTTGCAGGTTGGCCCAGACAGACAGGTGGACATGGCGCCCATGGGGACTGGCTGGAAGCGGTTCACTGGGCAGGAACAGAGAGGCTTATCCAAGTGGAGGATGGCAGAGGGGAAGTCATGTAGCCATAGCGCATAACGAAGGAACGAACATCCCTGCTTCCTCCATTGTAGGGGACCGCGTCAGATCAGGCAGCGGAGATGTGTTCCTCGAGGGCACGAAAACCCTGCACCTGAGCTCCTCAACCTTGGTGCCATGGATGTCCTGGGTGGATAAGTCTTTGCGGTGGGGGCTGCCCTGTGCCCTGCAGGTATCTAGCAGCATCCTTGGTCCCTTCCCGCTAGATGCCAGTAGCACCCACACTCACGCCCAGCTGGGACCCCCAAAAGTGTCCCAGACATTGCCCACTATCCCCTGTGGGGGGGGGGGGGAGGGGAGAAACACTGCCCTACACAGTGCAAAGATCCAGATTCCTAGCATTTGGGGCACTGAATATTGGCATGTGCAAAAGTGTCGGATGTGGAGCCCAGATGCTGGGGTTGGGGTCATTCCTTCTGGATGCTCCGAGGGAAATGGCCTGGCTTGGGTCTTGGTGGGATGTGCAAGGGGGAAGTTTGTTTTCTTTCCGATATTGTCGCTGCTATCTGGCGCTGCAGACAGGCTTGGAAAGGGCTCTTTCGTTTCGCCCGAGCAAAGCAAGCAGGCATTGTGTGCTGTTCATATATTGATTGACTCATCAAATGATCTGCCTCAGCTGCCTGCATTTGTTTATAGGGTGAAAATTAATGCCACAGATGTTTACTGTATAATAGGATTTGAAATCTGTTGTGGGGAGCAACCGTTGAAACCATTGGGCCAAGAATGAGAAAAACGCTCCAGCATAAAGGAGGATTTGGTTCACTAAGTAACACACGGTTCTTGCTGTCAGATGCTAACGAGAAACACGGGCCTCCTCTCTCCCTTTTGGCCAGCATTGGCTGCCACGTCAGTCTCCTTGGCTTTCTTCTGCACTGTGCTTTGATGTGGCCCCTTCTAACGTGTTTCCATTATTGAGAGAGCTTCTCCCACAAGGGAGCACCCCAGCCTCATCATTCATCGTTAGCACGGGTGCAGGCCTGGGCCCACCTGTTCTCTTTCTGTTCCTCTCTTTCCAATGGGCGGCGAGCAGCTCTTACTGCCCAACGGGGCTGTCTGGACCTTGGGTGTGTGAGGATCCCCCTGGTGATGCCCCCTCTGGGCTCCGGCCACATCCCTGCTCTCTGTTGTTTGAACCCAGATCTCTGGATATTACTGTCCTCTAAGATGTGAGCTCCTCTGTCTTACCAGAGCATCTAAACCACAAAACAGAGAGAGCTATGGAGTTGCAGCCGATTTCAAGGGCTTTTGTCATGGATCAGGGAAGATGGGGACCCCAGTGCTTTCTTAGTGGACTTTCCCCCCTTCCTCCTCTGGCTTTGGGGAGAGTCTCCCAGCCCGGAACGTCGTGGGTCGCTGGTGCTGTGCGGGTGACCACTGGAGAAAGGGAACCTCCTTTCTGGAAAGGCTTCTTCACATGGGCTCAGGAGCACACACTTCATTTGTATTTTCCCTTATGTTTTTTCTCTTCAACTGGCTCTGATTGGATTCACTACAGATTAACATTTTCCATTATACGTTATAATGTGTTTTTTTAAAACCAAATCTCCCTGCACAGATTGCTGTCTTTATAATATAGGAATTATTTCTCAGTCACTTTAAAAGTCCTGCTTCATTAGCTTGGTGACTGTTTGGTAATTTGCAAAGTCACTTTCACAAGTTTTAATACTGCCCGGTTGAGAATCACAGTCATAAATGTATTAGATCTTAATAGTGTTATGATTCTGTCTGAAGTGAAAAAAAATTAGAATCAGTAATTAGCTCTGACCTCCACACGAGCCTACGCTGTGCAGGAGATGATGTCCATTATGCCATCAAAGCGGCCAGAATCTTCCGGTGAGGCCCTGGAACCCTTGGTCTGGGCTCTTTGCAGCAACACAAATGTGCATCTCCCCCTTCCTCCTTTGAGTGGCTCAGAGCCCTTCCTTCCATGTAAAGCATCTTCTAGACTCAGCCCTCCAGGGGAGTACGCAGGGGAAGTGTGGCTTCCAGCCCCTGGCCAACAGTCACGTTGAAGCCCCCAAACTCAGGCTCCCGCTCCAGCTTTCATTTTTGACAGGTGGTGCTACCCACCGGGAGGATGGGTCCAGAGGCTTCCGTTTGGAATTTTGCTTTTGGTGTTGACACTTTTCTCCATCTTTCCATGTCGAGGCCACGCCTGAGTGGTGCTGAGAGAGGGGACAGTTGACGAGGGCGGTGATGTGGGTCCCTGCTCTGAGTTTCTGAGCCCCGGGCAGGGAGGTGGGGCGGGGTGCTCCGCGCCTGGGCAGGTCTTCTCTCTGCTTCGAGGTCAGCAGTGCCTCTGCCTACCTGGAGGTCTCTCGGGTCCCGGCTGGCTGCAAAGCCCGAGACCAGCTCCCATTCAGGAGACAGGCTGGGTGGGTTGGGAGGAACTGAAGCCTCATGCTGCTTTGTCATGTTTCGTTTGCCCTGATTAATTTCTGTGCGAGCCAGAGGGAGTGGTGCTCACCCCCAGCCTCTCACAGATGTTGCAGGCCAAGGTTTTCTGGCCAAATCGATTTTGACATTTTGATAAGAACCCATTCGCCGCATTCTGTATTTTGAATCTTTGACTCTAAGCTGTTCTGAAAACCAGCTGTGAACCTAAATCTTGTTTGTAAAATCTGCATACTGCATCAGCAGCAGAAACTGCAAGAACCCCGAGGTCATTTCATAGACACTTGAAGCGAGTTAGGCAGGATGGGTGATATTGGATCGCGGTAGTTTATCAGACTTCTGCCGCGAGAGGCACCGCGAGAGATGCATAATGAATGTCTCGAACCCACTTGTGTCTCTTGCGGTGTTTGGAATGCAAAAAAAAAAAAAAAAAAAAAAAAAGTAGAGCTTTAATGGAAATATTTTGTATTCATGAAAAAGACAAAATCCCTGCTCTTAGGAAACTTGGTTGCAGAGTAAAACTGGGCATTTGCACCAGGAGCCGGGAACCTTTCTCGCCTGGTTGAAGGAATAAAATGAAAAATGGGATTAGAAGCATGTTAGGCCACTGTTTGAAAGGCACACACCTTCCGTCCAGCTTGAGCTTCTCCTTCACAAGCGATATTTGAGCGAGAGAGAGAGGAGTGATTGGCCGCCATCCCCATCAGGGAGTGAGGCTCTGTCTCTCACTCCATCCTGGCTGACCCTTGGAGGAAATCACGTGACCTAAAGGAGGGAAGCAGTGTGCAAGGAGAAAGTCTTGGGCCAGGAGGGAGGGGAGGGGGCCACAGGTGATGATGGACCAGCGCTCCTGTCTTCTCTCCCTTCTGGTAGACATTCCACGTGATGCATTTGATGGGTGGGAGGGAGTGAAGCCCCCCAGCCTCTATCCCCAGCCGGCCTCTTGCACAAGGGCACTGCTACTTCTTGGTCTTGGGCTCTATGACCATCTTCCTCTTCTCTTGGTTTGGGGTCCGCCCGTGTGAGAGGGAAGGATTCTGGGTCTGAGGTGCATTTCATGATTGACAATGCATGTGCCACAGAAGGCTGGAGTTACATGAAGCACCTAAGAAAGTGGTGTTGTGACATGTGACATGGAACTGGGAGCCACTGGGCCTGAGCTTCTGTAATGGCCCCACCACTGGCTTCCCATATGGCCCTGAGCACAGCAGATCCCTCCTGGGGGCATCACATGTCCCAGATGTGCCTGGAGGTGTTGGGCTAGAAGATTAGCAAGGGCACTGGAGATCGCATTCGCGAGCGAGTGAGCCCTTGCTTTCCCGCCACACAGACGTGCGTCGTCTTTATGTGGAGTGAGGTTGGGCTCATGGGAAGTCCTTTAAACCTCCTGTAGGAGAGAGCAGTGCAAAATGCAGGACTGCGGGCATCCAGATCCACTTATGTAGTTTAGGGGCACCCTTTCCCGGAGTCAGAAGATGAACGGACCAAACCCAGGAGTAACCCCCCCACCTGAAACTCCTGTTGGTGGGTGTCGCGGTTCCACAGCCTGGCGCTGCCCAGCTCCAGGCTGCACGTCTCCCTGGTCCAGTTTCCATTCATTTCTCCATTCATTCAGTTCCACAGGTATTAAGCACCTCTTGTAGGTCTAGCTCTGTGCCAAAAAGGAGATGCAAAGATGAATAAGAGATTGTCTCTGTCTTTAAGGAGCTCACGGTCGAGAGGAGGAGGCAGATGCATCACTGGTTCTTTGTAAGATATTGTGGGAAGGAAGAAATATGTATGTGGGATGGAGAGAAAGGTGCCCAGCTGGCTTGGGGCCAGCAAGGGCTTGTCGATAAGGAGGTGACAGCTAAGCCGAATTCCCTTTAGCCTGAGCATCCTTTGACCCACACTGAGCAGTAGCTGAACCACAGATAGCACAGGGCACCGGCCTTGTTTGTGAATGGCTGAACCAGGCCCCACAGTGAATACAAAATAGCGTAAGCTGTTTTTCACAAGTTGCCCACAGCTTAGCCGAGCCCGATTGGGCTTTCTCGTCCCAAGACCAAGGTGATCCCAAGGTATCTGCACCAAGCATAACTGCTGCCCGTTGGGTGGTTTTATGGCCAGTGTCTACTTTCATGGCAAGGAGAACATTCACAATCTTCAGATCATCTGGACCAAGTCATATTTTCAACACCGTGAAGACAGCACGACCTCTATTGTTTGCATTATTCTTTCTTGGTGAGACCATGACTGCATTCACTAGTTTCTCTTACTATTGCCATTGGCTTATGAACCTGCAGGAACCATGAGAGAGGAGAGAGGCGTTTAAGGCAAAAATTCTCAATCATCTCCTTCGTTTTTCAGAGAACCATGAGTCAGAAAGAATTCCTACACAGAAAAAAAGTATTTGATAAAAATTAACACAAATTAATGATAAAAACTTTAAGCAAGTTAGAGGTAGAAAAGTCCCTTTCTCAGTGAGATGAAAGGTAAGTATAACTGTCAGAAATTTATAGTCCAGGGAATGCAAATGAAAACCACAGGTATACAATGCACCAACCACCTGGTTAGCCTTAAAGAAAAATGAAGTTATCAAAATTTGGCGAGTTTGGGGAATAATAGGAAGGGTCATACATTGTTGGTGGGTATACAAAGTGGAATGGCCAACTCTAGAAGAAAATCGGCATGTTCTTACTAGCTAAACGAAATACATGTCTACCCTATAACTCAGCAACTCCTCTCTTGGATATTTACCAAAAGAAATGAAGATATATGTTCACAAAAACACTTGCATAAGAATGTGCTTGGCAGTTTTGTTCATAATAACTCAAAACAGAAAGCAACTCAGGTGTCTACCAACACGTGAATGGATAAAGACAGGTGTATTCACACAGTGGAATGATACTTGGCAATAAAAAAGGACAAGTTACTGATATATACCACATCATAGATGAATCTCAAAAACATCATGCTGAAAGAAGACAGACACAAAAGAGTGTGTATTTATGTGTCATTTACGTGAAGGTGTAGATTGGGCAAAACTAACCTATGGTGAAAAAAAATTCACAGTAGTGGTTGCCTCTGTTGTGGGTGATGGTGTCTGCAGTTTTACTGGGAAGGGACATGAGAGAACTTTCTTGGGTTATAATAGTGTCCTATACCTTGACAGATGTTTGGGTTACAAAGATATGTGCATTTGTCAAAATTCATCCTGTGATGCAATGGCGACCTGTGCATTTATTTTACTCTGTAAATGTTCCCTAAAACAAAAACACAAAGAACACCTGCAAACAAATATTGAACTCTAGTTAATGACATACCTGAAGAAGGAGAGTAATGTCTGTAGTTTACTTTGAAATGCATCAGAAAATAAAATAGATCAGGGTATGCATAGAAGGATGGCCTGATGGACATAGTTAGAAGGTGGAAAAACTATAGGAAAATGTTCATTGTAGGAGACAAGTGGTGAGCAAGAGGGTTTTCTTTGTGAAATTCTTTCAGCTTTTCTGTATGATAGTTTTCATACTAAAATGGCAGAAGGAAGCTAAGCAAAGTATCTTTCATGGATTCATACATATCTGGTTAAATCAGATAAAAAATGAAGGAGTTTTAAGCACAAACATCGGGATAGTGGTTGCCTTTCTGGTTGGGCTTTTGAGAATGGGCTGAAGGAAAAGGCCACCATGGCTTTGTGTGGAATGTTCTAGTTTTTAAGTTGGGGGTGAGGTGGGGGTGGGTTAATGGGTCTTTTACTTAAGCTTTGTAATTTACACACACATAACCTATCCTTTTATGTGTTAAGGATTACATAACAAAATTTTTTAAAAAATTTGTAAGGCTCTGAAAAAAGGTTTTTTTTAATGAAATAGTGAAATCTTAGAGGCAGGTGAGTTCAGTTTTAAATTGGTTTTAAATAGTTTGGGTCCAAGAAGGGCTGCATTCACTTCCAGGGTGAGCGGGAGTTCAGGGGAAGGAAGTGTTTTATGACTATATAGCAGGAATCCCATATGGGGTACAAGGTGATGTTTCCACAGTTTTAGAAAGTGGCTTTCAAATTTTGACTTTATTTGGTTGCAAAAATTCAAAGTGATGGGTATATTCAGTATGCTTATTTTTTAAAAATTTGAATCCTATGTTTGAATTCCTATGTTTAGTTAACATATAGTGTAATAATGATTTCAGGAATAGAAACCAGTGATTCATCATTTACTTATAACACCCAGTGCTCATCCCAACAAGAGTCCTCTTTAATACCCCTTGCCCGTTTAGCCCATCCCCCCCCCACCTCCCCTCCACCAACCCTCAGTTTGGTCTCTGTATTTAAGAGTCTCTTTTTATTTGCCTCCCTCTCTGTTTTTATCTTATTTTTTCTTCCCTTCCCCTATGTTCATCTGTTTTGTTTCTTAAATTCCACATATGAATGAAATCATATGATATTTGTCTTTATCTGACTGACTTATTTTGCTTAGCATAATACACTCCAGTTCTATTCATGTTGTTGCAAATGGCAAGATTTCACTTCTTTTGATTGCCAAGTAGTTTTCCATTGTGTATATATGTATATATATACACACATATGTATATATACATGTATGCACACACCACATCTTCTTTATTCATTCATCAGTTGATGGAAATTTGGGCTCTTTTCATATTTTGGCTATTGTTGATAGTGTTTCTATAAACATTGGGGTGCCTGTGTCCTTTGAATCAGCACTCCTGTATCCTTTGGGTAAATACCTAGTAGTGCAATTGCTGGGTTGTAGGGTAGTTCTATTTTTGATTTTTTGAGAAACCTCCATACTGTTTTACAGAGTGACTGCACCAGTTTGCATTCTCACCAACAGTGCAAGAGGGTTCCCATTTCTCTTCATCCTTGGCAACATCTATTGTTTCTGGGGTTGTTAATTTTAGTCATTCTGACAGGTGTGAGGTGGTATCTCATTGTGGTTTCATTTGTATTTCCCTGATGATGAGTAACGTTGAGCATCTTATCATGTGTCTGTTGGCCATCTGGATGTCTTCTTTGGAAAAGTGTCTATTCATGTCTTTTGCCCGTTTCTTCACTGGATTATTTGTTCTATGGGTGTTAAGTTTGATAAGTTCTTTTTAGATTTTGTGTACTAACCCTTTATCTGATATGTCCTATACAAATATCTTCTCCCATTCCATTGGTTGCCTTTTAGTTTTGCTGATTGTTTCCTTTGCTGTGCAGAAGCTTTTTATCTTGATGAGGTCCCAGTAGTTCATTTTTGCTTTTGTTTCCCTTGCCTCTGGAGACGTGTCAAGTAAGAAGTTGCTGTGGCTGAGGTCAAAGAGGTTGTTGCCTGCTCTCTCCTCTAGGATTTTGATGGCTTCTTGTCTTATATTTAGGTCTTTCATCCATTTGGAGTTTATTTTATGGATGGTGGAAGAAAGTGGTCCAGGTTCATTCTTCTGCATGTCGCTGTCCGGTTTTCCCAACACCATTTGCTGAAGAGGTTGTCTTTTTACCATTGGCTATTCTTTTCCTGCTTTGTCAAAGATTAGTTGGCCGTATGTTTGCGGATCCATTTCTGGGTTCTCTATTCTGTTCCATTGATCTATGTGTCTGTTTTTGTTTCGGTACCATACTGTCTTGATGATTACAGTTTTGTAATACAGCTTGAAATCCAGGATTGTGATGCCTCCAAATTTGTTTTTCTTTTTCAACATTACTTTGGCTATCTGAGGTCTTTTCTGGTTCCATACAAAGTTTAGAATTGTTTGTTCTAGCTCTGTGAAGAATGCTGGTGTTATTTTGATAGGGATTGCAGTATGCTTATTTTTAAATATTAGTGGAAAAATCTAGAAACCGATATAGCTGGGATTCAAACTCTGGTAAGTCAGACCTCAAATCCAATGACCTTTCCTCCTCACTCTCAGTAGGTGATCTCACTTCCTACTTCTCCAACCAAAACAGAAGACACGAATTAGTATTTTTATAATCTTTGGACAAATACCTAGGAGTGCAATTGCTGGGTGGTAGGGTCATTCTATTTTTGACTTTTTGAGGAAGCTCCATACTGATCTCCAGAACGGCTGAACCAGTTTGCATCCCCACCAACAGTGCACGAGGGTTCCCCTTTGTCCGCATCCTCACCAACATCTGTTGTTTCCTGAGTTGTTAATTTTAGTCACTCTGACAGATGTGAGGTTGTACCTCATCATGGGTTTGATTTGTGTTTCCCTGATAATCAATGATGTTGAGCATCTTTTCATGTGTCTGTTGGCCATCTGGATGTCTTCTTCTGGATAAATGTGGGGATGGCCTCGCCTCCCTGTGCCTCCTTCATGGTGTTGTTTCCTAAAGATGAAAAAGGTCAGTATTCCTATAGTGCTCAGAGTGGTGCCTGGCACATGGCACAAATTGAGTAAATGTGAGTTGTTAGTTTTATTTTGCTGACTTAACTCTACCCATTATGCCTCCTTTCTATATCGCCTATAAAATTTATATATAATCTCACCCTCCGCTTCTGCCCCTCACCCAGGTGTCTTGAAGTCATTTCCCATTGGCTGTGTCTATCCTGTAGTCCCTGAAAGTGTTCCTACCAATGGCTTCCTGGTTTCTCAGTCCTCATATCTTGGGATACCTCTCTGAACCACATTTATTTCTTCAGATAGACGCCCTCTGGCTTCCCTTCTAACTCTCACTGCCTTCTCTCTTAATCTTATCTTATGCCTGCCTATCCCTTAAAGGTTGGTGGCCCTCAAGACTTGGCCACACTCTCTGTTTTCCTTATTCAAAAAACTTTACTTGGGGAATTTCATCTGCGTTTGTGGCTTTGATTCCAGTGATGACAGCCAAGTCCTCATGCACAGCCCAGTAGCTCTCCTGGCTGTCAGAACACTGGTCAGTTTGTGGGACCGTGGACACTCTGCCTGGATGCCCCGTGCTCGTTCCCCTGCCTGGGGAGGTACACTCACCCGAGTTCTGTCACAGGGTATGGTGCCACCCTTGAGTTCTTGTTTCTCAGCTCCCACATCCATCGGTCACCACTGGTGTCAGCTCCACCTGCTGATGCCTGGGGTGAGAGCTTTCTCTCTGTCCTTGCTGCACTCCTCCTGGTTCGGGTGTCCACCGTCTCCCTCCTGGAGGTAGGGAGCCTTATTCTTCTTCTCCCTGTTCCTTCTCTTGTCCTCCTTCAATCCATTCTCTCTACCCCAACCAGAAGAACTTCCTGAACCTCAATTTTGGTGATGGCAACCCCTACTTAAAACATCATAGGACCTCCCTGCCACTCCTTAACAAGATCCACAAGGCAGTGCTTAGTCTGGTCCCAGGCTGCCATCCAGCCCCTTCTCCCACCGTCCCTTCTGTCGTTCAGGTCCTCGAACTGCCATGCACTCTTTCCCAGCAGGCTTTCCATCTTGTTCTTTCTTCCTGAGACACTCCTTCTCTCCCTGTCCACTTGGATGCCTCCCCCATCCTCCAGTGCTCAGCTAAGCTGCCACTTCCCCTAGGAAGCCTCCTCTGATCTCTTGCCTTCATTCATGCAACAATACTCATTGAGTGCTTACTCCATCCAGGTGCTGAGGATGGAGTCCCAAGGAAGAGAGGCAAGGCTCTTACCCTCACAGAGCTGACCTCTCTTGGGGGGAAAGACAGTAAGTGAATACATGATCAATATGGTAGGTTCCAGTGGTGATAATGGCATTGAAGAAGGTAGAACAGGTAATGCAATACAAGGTCAGAAACATCAAAGGATCTGCTCCTGGTGACATTTGGGATTTTACCTGAAGGAGTTGAAGAAAGCAGTCATGCGAAGGTCAGAGGGAAGGACAGCAGGCAGAAGAAACAAGTCAGGAGGCCCCAAGAGGGGGCTTCTCAATCTGTTTAAGGAGTAGAAAGAAGACCGGGGTTTCTGGGGCAGAGCGAGCCCCGGGGAGAGTGGGAAGGTATCAGGCCCCTGTGACTCACTGGGGGAAGACCACTCGTCTCTTGTAGGTCACAGGAAGGAGCTTGGATTTTATGTTTCGTGCAGTCGAAGCCATTGGAGGGTTTTAACCAAGGGAGTGATACAACCTGATACAGTTTTTAAAGAAAGTAACAACCATATTGAGACATCGCATGCAATATAATCCACCCACTTGAAGTGCACAAGTGAACGATTTTTAGTGGCTCACAGAGTGGTACAGCTACCACTACAGTCAATTTTAAAACCATGATCAGTGTTCATTACCCTAAAAAGAAACCCTGTACCCATGAGCAGTCCCTCTCCATTTGCCCCCAACCCCTCCAGCCCAAGACAGTCAGGGATGTACTGTCTCTCTGTATAGACCTTTCCTGGGCATTTTGTATAAGTTAAATGATACAGCCTGTAGTCTCTCGCGACTGGCCTCTTGTTCTTAGCATAGTGTTTTCAAGGTTACTAACGTTGTAGCAGGTATCAGCATTTCATACCTTTTATGGCCAAATAATATTCCACCGTATGGATAGACCACACCGTGCTGGTCCATTGTCAGCTGATGGACGTTTGGGTTGTTTCCACTTTTGGCTTCTGTGAACGTTCAGTTCATGTACAGGCTTTTCCACGGACATATGTTTCCCGCTCTCTTGGGCACATACGTAGGAGTGAAATTGCTGGTTCGTGTGGCAAGTCTGCATCCAGTCTTTTGAGGAACTGTCGGACTGTTTTCTAGAGCGGCTGCACCATTTTTTTTCCACACCAGGGATTTAGTCTGAAAGGTTTAAAATGTTCAGTTCTGTCCCGCCGTGGAGAATGGGTTAGGGGAAAAGAGTAGCCGCAGAAAGCCCTGTCGGGAGGTGGCTGCAGGACTCCGAGGGGGAAGAGCTGGTCCTCTGCTGTGGGGTTTTGTGCTGGAGACGCAGGCAGGTGGACAGGTCAGGGTGCATCTTGGAGGTGTTGCCGGGAGGGCCCCTGGGGCGATGTGTGCAGGGAGGGCGGGGTGGGTCAGGAGGGCTTTCCAAGGTAGGAGGGTGGGGGTGTGTGCCACCTGGCGAGGTCAGGGGGACTGGGATGTAAACCAGGTGCCCTCCTGAGCATAAATTAAGTTTCAAACTCCTGTTGGGCTTTCTCAGAAGAGGCAGGCAGAAGGTATGGATACAGGAGCCCCGAGGTTAGGGCTGGAGAGTCACATTTGGGACCATCAGCTTAGAGATATATTTAAAGTCTGAGGATGTTACTTAACCTGCAGAGGGAGTGAAGGCAGAGAAGCGGGTCTAGGACTGAGCAGCGGAGTATTCCAGCATTTAGGGGTTAAGCAGAGAAGATTCCACTGCAGGAACCTGAAAATGACCTCCAGTGAATGAGGAGAAACCTCAGGAGACCATGGAAGTTTTCACGAAGCAAAAGGGGGGTATCGCATGCTCTTGGAAGTCACGGTTGTTTGAAGGCTGAGAAGTGACCATTATGTGTGGCCCATGTAATTTGGGTGGTGTGGAGGGTCTGTTGAGGTGGCCTGAGGGCATGAAGGAGAGAAAGGGGGGCGGTGAGTTGCGACTATGAAACCTCTCCAGTCAGTTTTGACTAGACTCTGACAATTTGGAGGAGAGAGGATTATCGGAGGAGAAAAGTCCTTGTGGGCAAGAGGGGCTAGACCAAGCCCAGGAGGAAAGTGGCCCCTGGTGGGAGTGCTGGACAGGAAGGAAGGGAGGGAGGACAAGTGGTGCTTAGGCAGGACAGTGGATTGTGGAGGGAGAGTGGGGTTAGTTCATGACCCAGCATTCCTGTTTTCTCAGAGGAGTATAAAGAAAGTCATCATCTGGGCAGTGGGGGACAGGAGAGATGCTGGCTGTTTGAGGGGTGGGGACGGGTGACAGCCCTCCGAGTGTGGCTGAGTGGGCTTTCAGGGAAGGGAAGGATGGTGTGTGTTCATGAATTTCACCTGACACTTGTCAGCTCAGTTGGCTGGGCCATTCCCAGAGTGGAGTTCGATAGTTGTTTCCTTCCCGCCCTCCCTCCTTCCTCCTTCTCTTCTTCCTCCCCTCCCTCCTCTCCTCCCTCTTTCCCTCCTTCCTTCCCTCTCTCCCCCCTCCCTCCTTCCTTCTTTCCTTCCTTCTGTCCTTCCTCCCCTCTCTCCCTCCTCCCTCCTTCCCTCCTGCCTTCCCTCTCTTTCCTTCCCTCCCTCCTTCCTTCCTCTTCCTTCTTTTCCTTTCCTTTCTTGACTTTTCCTTCCCTTCCTTCCTTCCTTCCTTCCTTCCTTCCTTCCTTCCTTCCTTCCTTCCTTCCTCTCCTCCTCACTTTCTTCTTTTTCCTCTTCTCCTTCTTCCTCCTCTGCTTCTTTTTCCAGTCCAGTGCAGGGAAAGGGGCCAGGTGATCAGGGTGTCTAGGAGGACATGTGACCACAGGCCCCACAACCCAGGTGAGGACAACGGTGAGGCTGGGAGGGAGCAATGGAGAATGACAAAGCAGGGTGACTGGAAGTCATCTTTAACCTGAGAACGATTGGGTGTCAGCCCTTGTCCAGGAGAACTGGAGGGTTAGGAGGTGCTCCTGGTCAGAGAAGGGACGTGTGCAATGGCAATTTCAGAGTGGAGGAGCAGGTGGCCAGAATTGGGGGTGAGGGGAGGATGTTGAGGAGCTGAGGGGCCAGGGGGAGGGGCGGGTCATCACGTAGATGTTGAGGTCACCTGGAATGATGGCAGAGGCCAGATTGGAGAGGAAGAGAACGATCGGGTGTCACAGAGCAACGCGAGGGACGGCCAGGAGGTCTGTGATGGCAGAGATGAGAAGGGAAGGCCAGGTGGCAGAAGGTCGTGGCGTCAGCTTTAAAGGAACTGTGGTTTGAAGGAGGAAGCAGGAAAAATATTTGGGGGCTGGCAATAGGGAATGAGAAGGGCACTCTCATTCCCTAATGGGCAGCTTCCCCATTAGGCTCTGTGGTACTTGGAGTGTGAAAGAGTGGCATCTGGGGAGGCCTAAGGGAACACCCTCGGGGAGCACCCACAGTTTCATCTGGGGCCGGACCTGCAAACAGATCAGCGCCTTTGGCGTAACTGTGCCCCCTTTGGACTGTGCTCTCTGTTTTACAGTCTTCACCTTTCCCTGCTGTTTCTCCGGTTTCTGGCACAGGGCTTAGCACCTAGTAGGTGCGCAGGAATATTTCTTGACGGACTGAGAGACTGGTGGAGACTCTTCCTATCGTGCGGCTATAGTGCGGGCACAGCGGCCGGCTGAGGGCCCCGGAGGCGGGCCTGGGACATTGGAGGCTTTCCTGTCCCCGTCCCTGGGGTTTGTCCACATTCTGCCCCTCGTGTTGAAGTCAAGTCTGCCCTGCGTCCCGTCGCGGATTTTTTTTGGCAAATAACAAGGCATAAGATACTGACTTAGAGCTACAAGGATCCCACAGGCCCTAGCTGGCCCCATTACTAGCTATTTGGAAGTTGAGGCAGACAGATTGGATTGGGTTATTGAAGGAGTTTGCCAGTTTGTGGTGGGAATCGAGTTGGATTTATTATCATTTTTGCCAGCGGTGCTTTGCCAAATATTTGTTTAATCTGAGGATTCTAGAGAAGTGCTAGGGGTTTGATGGGCAGGCGGCTGGCTGCCAGCGTGGCCCGCGTTTGAGCTGGCATCCCTCACTCTGCCTGGCGCTTTATTAATTCCGAAGCTATGGAGGCTGCACCAGGTAGCAGCCGGAGTCCCGGCTCCCGTGCCCGGGACTGGCTCCGCACTGCCATGTGCTGGGATGGGCTTGAGGTCAGACCCCACAGGAAGTGCTGAACTCATCCCATTTGCACCTTGGGAAGCCAGCGAGAAATGGAAATGGACAGATTGCTTGAAAATTAAAATGACTCCTTGCTTGTCTTTCCAGCATTTCCGCCAGTGAGGTTTATTCCCCCTTTATAAAGGATAATTAATTGAGCTAAGAGAAGAGCTTTGCTCTGATTGGGTGTGAGCATACTTAGGGCGAAGGGCCCGGCAACGCCTGCGATTACTGAAATGCCAGGAGAGATGAGACAGACAAGTATTTGCGCCCTCTTGGACAATCCAGTGGCAGAAACATCAATAGCGATGCTGTCCTTTTCGGGAGACAGTGGTTGTCCCTCCATCCCTTTTGGAACTGTCACTTTTTGGAAAAGTGTTGGAAGAGCTGCTTAAATATGAGACAGTTGAAACCACTGAAAGTATGATGTAATCACGTACACAGCACTGACTGGAAGGAAAATCTATTTTTAGAAGAGAAAATGAAATGAAATTCTGTCAGATCAGTTAAAATTGGTTAAGGGGCGCCTGGGTGGCGCAGTCGGTTAAGCGTCCGACTTCAGCCAGGTCACGATCTCGCGGTCTGTGAGTTCGAGCCCTGCGTCAGGCTCTGGGCTGATGGCTCAGAGCCTGGAGCCTGTTTCCGATGCTGTGTCTCCCTCTCTCTCTGCCCCTCCCCCGTTCATGCTCTGTCTCTCTCTGTCCCAAAAATAAATAAACGTTGAAAAAAAAATTAAAAAAAAATTGGTTAAGATGACAAAATCACCCGAGAATGGACAAAAGTTGCCAATACGTAAACTAGTGGTTGGAGATCTCTGTTCAAAGTGGACTATCAGCTGCTTCGTAATGTGATACCTACGGGCAAATAGAGAGAATACCACCCAGCTTTAGCAAATCTTGACCTTTGCCCCCGTTCGTCTGCTATTTTTGAGAAGACATAAAGCATAACATCCACATCCTGAGCCTACTTCCCTCCCTCCTGCCTCAGGCGTGGTACGTTTTATTCTCATGCATATTTCTTTCATACTTTCATCACATATTTACATCCTCATTAATAATACATAGCGTTGTTTTGTAGATTTTAAAACTTTATATAAATGAGACCATCTGATATCCTCTTACAAACATTGTCTTCAGTTTTATCCGTACTGATATACATATCTATCATTATATCATATATTTATGTATATATTTATATATATATATTTATGTCACACATATACATATAGGATTCTAGTTCATTTATTTTAGCTGCTGTATAGAGTTTCATTGAGTTGGCCTGTATGTGCTTGTGTTTCTCTAAGGTGCATGCGCGCACGTGTGTGTGTGTGTGTGTGTGTGTGTGTGTGTGTGTGTGTTTATTTAGATATTCTCATATTCCTAAAAGTGGGACGGCTTGCTGGTGGAGTATATACATCCCCAGCCTCACCAGATACTGTCATATTTCTCTCCAAAGTGACTGCACTGACTTAGGCTCCCAGCGACCAGTATGTGAAAGTTCCCATTTCTCCACATTCCCATTCCAGACTTAAACAGTTTTACCACCTTGAAGACCATGAAGTATCCCATTATGTGCTTGCTAACAGTGAGGCTAAGCTTCATTTGTGTTATCTGATGTTTGGCAGAGAGAGGGAAAGAGAGAGGATCCCAAACTGGTTCTGTGCTGACAGCATGGTGCCTGACGTGGGGCTCGAGCTCACGAACTGTGAGATCATGGCCTGAGCTGAAATCAAGAGTATGATGCTTAACTGACTGAGCCACTCAGGCGCCCCTATCGATCTTATTTTTTATGGTTCATGCCTTTTTATTCTTGTTTAATAAATCTTTCCCCATCCCAAATCATAAGTATTATCTTCTAAAAGTTTTATGTTTTTGGCTTTCATGTTTCAGTTTTAATCCATCTGGAATTCACTTTGCATAGGAAAGTTCTTATTTTTTTCTGTGTTGGAAATCAGTTGTTCCCATCCCATTTACTGAGCAGTTTACCCTATGCCAGGATCTGCCCATACTGAGGTCCTGCATATGACTTCTTTCTTACACCAAGTAGTCCTTATGTGGGTGGTTGTGTTTCTAGGCTCTGAGTTCCACTGTGGTGGCCAATTATTCCTATCCCAGTACTCACTGTCTTTTTTTTTTTTTAACATTTATTTATTATTGAGAGACAGAGAGACAGAGCATGAGCAGGGGGAGAGAGCAGGGGGAGAGAGGGAGACACAGAATCTGAAGCAGGCTCCAGGCTCCAAGCTGTCAGCACAGAGCCCGACATGGGACTCGAACTCACAAACTGTGAGATCATGACCTGAGCCAAAGTCGGACGCTCAACCGACTGAGCCACCCAGGTGCCCCCTCACTGTCTTAATTGTGGAAGTTCACTATAACTTCACAGTGAGTCTTGGTAAGTGGAGGTTGTCCCCACCCCCAACCCCATGTTCTGTGGGTCCCTCGGATGTGTCTTGCCTATTCTTAGCCTTTGCTATCCCATGAGCATTATGGAAGACAGTCTTCTCTAGATCATCAAATTCCTGTGGAGATTTGGATTGGAATCACAGTGAATCTTACTTATCAGTTTGGTAAGAATTGACCTTTACATTGAGCCTTTTATCTTTGGACGTGGTGTACCTCTCTCCACATACGTAGTAGACCTTCTTTAATATATTTCTATAACGTTTTACGTTTTATGCATCAGTTTATTCTTAAGAACTTTATATATTTTTTAATTGCAATTATAAATGGAACCTTTTAAATTATATTTTCTGTTTGTTGTTGTTGTATAGAAAAGTGATTTTTTTGGTATGCTGACCTCATATCCAGCCACTCTGGTAAAATCTTTTATTAACTTAATACCTTGTCTGTAACATTCTTTTGGATTCTATGTAACATCATTTGAATGTTGAGCGTTCTTTTTTACTTTCCAAACCTTACAGCTTCTATTTCTTGTTCTTGCATCACTGTGCGGATGAGGACTTCTAGAACAGTGTTGAGTGGAAATGGTAATGGTAGGAACACTCCTGCTTCCTGTCTGACACGAAAGGAAATTCTGCTACTGTTTCATGGTTAATAGTGATGTTTGCTGTAATTTACCTTTTATTTTATTTATTTTTTTATTAAGTTTTTTTTTCCAATTCCAATATAATTCAAATACAGTGTTATATTAGTTTCAGGTGTACAATATAGTGATTCAACAGTTCTATACATTACTCACTCAGTGCTCATCAGTATTTAAATTACTCTCATCACCTATTTCACTCATTCCCACTCCCCCACCTCCGCTCCTCTGGTTACCATCAGTTGGTTCTCAGTATTTAAAAGTCTATTTTTTGTCTCTCTCTCTCTCTTTTCCTTTGTTCATTTGTTTTGTTTCTTAAATTCCACGTATGAGTGAAATCATATGGTATTTGTCTTTCTCTGACACCTATTTCACTTAGCATAATACCCTCCAGATCCATCCATGTTGTTGCAAATGCCCATTGTATATACACACCACATCTTCTATGTCCATTCATCTATCAGTGGACACTTGGGCTGCTTCCATAGTTTGGCTATTGTAAATAATACTGCAAAACTATTAGATCAAGTAAGTTTTCTTCTAGTCCTAGTGTACAAAGAGTTTTGATCACAGGTAGATGTTAAATATTATTGGCTGCTTTTAACGCAGCTATTAAGAACAACTATATAATTCTTTCCTATAATCTGTTAATATGATGAGCTGTATTTATTTATCTTATAATGTAAGCTAATTCTGTAATCCTAGAATAAATCCAACATGCTCATGACATATTATCATTTTTATACATTGCTGGATTTGGCTTTTTAAGGTTTCATTTAGAAGTTTTGCATTTATGCCATGGTGATATCGGCCTCTACATTTCTTAAAATTTTTTTTAATGTGTTATTTATTTTTGAGAGAGAGAGAGAGAGAGAGAGAGAGAGAGAGAGAGAGAGAGAGACATGAGTGTGAGTAGGGGAGGGTAGAGAGAGAGAGGAGAGAGAGAATTCCAAGCAGGCTCCACGCTGGTAGCACAGAGCCCGATGCGGGGCTCAAACTCACAAGCCAAAGTTGGATGTGTAAGATTGAAATTATTTGTTACCTGAATATTTAATGGAATGGGTTAAATGCTACAGCCATTGGGGCCTGGTGTTTTCCTCTACTGCTTGAAGTTTTTGTGTGTTTACAAGAATACTCACATTTATATCTTCTTGAGGCCGTTTTGATACTTTTTTTTGGTCTTGTAGTTTGTCCATTTCATGTAAGTTTCCAATTTTATCATCAGGAGAGCACCATATAGCCTCTCAATAATGTTTTGATCTTTGAAACTTCCTGGTTATGTTCTTTTCTCCTGATCCCAGGGTCCTTATCCACCAGGATTTTGTTAATGGGGTTGTTCTTTTCAAAGAACCAACTTTTCACTTTGCTGTTCATATCTTTTTCATATATGGTTCCTACCTTATTAATTTTTCTTTTGTATTTATTTCCTCCTTTCTACATTCTTTGAATGTATTCTACTTTCCAGTGTTAGGTTGGCTCATTAACTTTGAGCCTTCCGTCTCTTCTATATGAGCATTTGAATGCATAGATTCCCCTCTAACTATGTTTTAGCCATGCCCTGTACATCTTAATATGTAGTATTTTATTTATCATTCAGTTGTAAATATTTTATAACTTTTATTATGTCTTACTTTTTGAGTTGTTTAGAGCTGGTTTACTAATTTCCAAACTTATAGGGATATTTCTAGCATCTTTTTGTTACTGATTTCTAATTGAATTTTCAGTGTCTATTAAAATTAATTGTTATTTGGAGAACATGATCTATATGATGCTACTCCTTTTGAAATTTTTGAGACCCAGTATTGGTTCCAGTGAATGTGGAACATGCAATATGTATTTTCTCTTCAATGGGTGCAGTGTTCCAAATATGTCTTTGGGTCAAGCTTGTTAATTGTGTCCTTCAAATTTTCTCTCTCCTTATGATTTTTGTTTTTATTTGATCTACAAATAACTAAGAAAACTGTGCTTCAAAACTTATATTTATAATGGTGGATTTGTCAGTTTCTCCTTGTCTTTCTGTCAAAGCCTTCTTTTATTGACTACCTCACTTCTCGATAAATTTGTTTTCAACTCGTTCTCCTGGAACCAGAGGAAAATACAGCTTGTTCCTCATTCCATTTGTCCAGTGACCAGTTCGAGGAAGGTTGGAAGCACATCTATCATTTTCAGCAGCAGTGAGCTGTTACAAATACGTTCAATTGTGCTAATTTAGAAACATGGCCACATGCATTCATGACTCTGTGCCTTCACTTGTGCTGTTCCCTCTGCCCAGAATGCCTGTCACCATCTCTTTTCTCCACCCTTTGATCCAGGGCGAACTTTGTATCTCCCAAGCTATGGTCTGTTAGGCTCGCTTCCACTCCCATCTCCTCCATGGTCACCTATGTTAGACACAGGGCTGACAGTGAATAAGTGGGCAACAGGTATTGATTGTACTGAAATAATTTCCACCCTTAGGATCTCTTTCCTCTGAATGATTCCCTCCTCCTCCAGTCAAATGCATCCCTTAAAATTTTTAATTGGGGTGAAATTCACATAACATAAAATTAACCATTTTAAATACAATTAAGTATAATTGATCACATTCACAATGTTGTACAACCATGTCTGTCTAGTTCTAACCATGTTCATCACTCCAAAGTAAAAACCCCAGGCCCATGAACCAGTCACTTCCCATTCCCTCTCTCCCCAGGCCCTGGAGACCCTCATCTGATTTCTGTCTCCACGGATTTGTCTACTTTGGACATTTCGTGGAAATGGAATCACAGAATGTGTGACTTTAGGTCTGGCTTCTTCTACTTGGCATAATGTTTCAAATCATCCAGGTTGTACCATGTGGCAGAATATCATTCTGCTGACTAATATTCCATTGTATGGATGTGCTACCTTTTATTTACCTGTCCATCCCGTTGATGGGTATTTGGATTGGTATTTTTTCCTTTTCTCTCACTCTGCCTGCTCACCCAACGTTTTGTTTTTCACTGTCTGGGAGAGGTTCAGGTTGAAGCCAACGGAGGTGGATTTCTCTGTTGCATCTTAATCCAGACGAGCTTTTGGTGGAACAAGGGTATGGGGCATGTCAGCAGGCAGCATGACGGGTCTGTAGAAGGAGGAAGCCGCTGAACTCTGAATTATCCCAGAGCTCAGCATGGGAGGCCAGAGTACTGGGGGAGTTAATCAGCACACCAGAGCCTGGATTTCTGTGTGTGTGCTTCAGGTGAGGGGGAACCAGCTTTGGGATTTCTCCTTGGTCTCTAAACAACTGTCTCACCAGGCTGCCACGCCTGTGTCAGCCCGTGGCTTCATTCTCTCCAGGCCTTCCCTGGGCGGTGGCCGGACACTTGTACTCAGCAGCAGGAAGGACATTTGTTCCTTGGGACAGCACCCATGAGTGGCTGACATCCCTGGGGCCCTGGGCAGTGAGGTGTGAGGGACGGTGGTGCAATCACGCCGACCCCTTACATCATGGGTCTTCGCAGACTCTCCGGCTGTGATCCCCTAGGTTGGGAACAGCCAAGTGTTTAATGATCTTCTTCTGCACTAGCAATTTCAGGCTCTGTGAGCTAAAATTAGATTCCTTCCCCAGTGCCTGGGGGAGGATGGGCCAGCTCTGTCCATCCATCCTGTGCCAAAGTGCGGCTGGTGACAGCCTGTGCGGGAGAGGACTCAGGGGCGAGACTCAGAATCACCAGCTTCAGGACGCTGCCCCTTCATTCCCTTCAGCTTCTGCTGTCCTTACAGGTGGCAGAAACAATACTTTCCTGCCCGGTGTCCTCCCGAGGGTCCGCGTCTGAATCCCAGTTACTCCCCTTCCCAGACCTGTGACCCTAGGCGCATTCGCCAAAACTGAAGAATTGAAATCCCTACATCGTGGAGTTGTGCAGATGAAATAAGATAAAAAGTGCCTGGCAATAGGTTCTCCATTAATGTCAGGCCCCTTTCATCTTCATGCCCGTGCAAGACAGCAGAGAATAAATTTTAAAATGTATTTGTCTCTGGACTTCTTTATGTGATCCTTCCTTTGGTAGGGAGGAAGGTAAGAGTAGACTTTCCTTCCTGCAAAACCAGGCAGAACCCAGCAGGACCCAGAGGGACCCAGCCTTACTGTGAGTCACCTTGGTCACTGAAGTTTCCTCACTCCCACCCTCCAGGGTGCATCTGGGTGCTCTGTTTGTCCCTGGGTCCCCTTCCTTGTGATTGTGACCGTCAGACCCTCTAGTCAGTTGACAGGAGAGCCAGTCTGCTTTTTTTCCTGGCTCCCCATCTCCTGCTACTGAGGATTCATGGGAAGGAGTCTGTCCAGGCCCTCTGTCCCCTGAAGGAGCTGTTCTGTACCGAGTAGTGAAAATGGTAGTACTATTATTCTTCTTCTGCAGAACTTCTTGGATTAGAAACTCAGTAGAAACAGCCCCAGCTGCAACTGCTGTACAAAGTCACTATCAACAAGGAAAATTTATGCCTTAAAAAAAAAAAAAACTCAAGTGCATTAGTCAGTGTGGGGAAATGTTCACAAGAAGGGTTTGTTCTTCAAGAAAACAGCTACAGTGGAATTATAATCAAATTTCTTAATTATTTCCATAAATCCTGGGTACATAAAAACACACAAGACCCTTTTTCAAAAAGTCCCCGTTTACAAGTGCCCTGGGTGAGGGAGGAGGTAACCTGGAGAGCCCTGCGTGTGACTGGAAGTTTCCAGAGGGAAAGCCACGAGCCGGTGCTGACGGCACACTGCCACCTCCCAGACCGGGAGCGTGAGGGGCACCTGGCCTGACGCTCGGGCCACCACTCCTGAGAGGACACCAAGAGAACTGGGGAAATGGGGAGCAGACCCGGGACCCCGGTTCGGATGATTCTGGGTGCTCCTGCGGGGGCCAAGCGGAAGGAGGCTGGTTCTCTGTGGCTTTTTCAGCGGAGCGTCTCCCTGTGTGCGGGGAGCCGTGGGAGGGCACGAGTGGCTGGGAGTGCGGAGCCCGGGAGGGACCAATGTGGTGCTGGGGATGCTTTCCTCTGGCCCCCAGGGGGATCGGCGCACGGAGGGAGCCACGGGGGACATGCGAACAGCCTTGCGTCTGTGGCTCTCCAGCTCTCTCCAGAAAATCAGAAAGAATTTCACGCATTGTAACTGTACAGTAATTTGGAAAAACTCCATCAATGATGCTGACGCTTCCTGGCGTGCGTGTGTGCGTGCGTGTGTGTGTCACAGGGAGGCAGGAGAGAGCGGGAAAGACACCCACACTCTGGCCTGGGTGACGAAGCACATGCCTACATGTTGGCACCTGTCACGGGTCCAGGTGTTCCCTGTTATCCCTGTGGACACCCCGGGAAGACCAACAATAGGGTCATTGACATCTGGCTGTGATGCTGGGAGTGGTTTTAGTGCCACAGAATGTGTGATGGGGACATTAGCTGCATGTCAGGAAAACAATGGCAGTGTTTTTCTCGGGGCATAAATGTCCTGTACCGGAATCACCAGTCCTCTGTTTTCTGTTCTCCCCCCCGCTGCTTGGCTCTCCAAGAAAGCCAGAGAGAGCGTCTTGTTTGAACAGTTGGCCACACATGTGCGTGATAATCCAATTCCATTAAAATGTTCATACATTCAGCAGAAAGGCACCACGCCAAATGGTCTATGTGTCGTATTAAGCCGTAATCAGAATTAAAATGCGGAATCCCAGCCTTTCCAAAATGTGCTTTCCTTTAGAAGGCGGAGTGAATGGGGTACCCTGGGGGGTTGCCTGCTCTTCTCTCAGGCCCATGAGGCTGCAGCAGAGCCGGGCTGCCAGGCTGGAGGACCCTGCCCCAGGGGCACCCGCTCCCAGGCTCAGTTTCCCTTTGTCCTCAGCACAGACCTGGGGGGAGGCACTGCTGTCTGGTCCAGGTGGAGGCTGAAGTTGCAGGGCTAGGATCCAGGTCTGGGCTGTGTGCATGTGCATGCGTGTGTGTGTGTGTGTGTGTGTGTGTGCGTGCACGTGCACACTGCAGAGCCCTCCTCAGCTGTCCTAGATCTCCCTTCACTGGCCCCTGCTGCCCCTTGGTGCCCTGCTGTTCTGGGTTCCTACGGGCGTCTCGTCCTGCATGTGGTGACATTTACGTGTCTGAGTTGTATTCAACTTAGTATTTTGGGAGCCCATCACGTAGTGGGTGCTTAATAAATGCTTGTCGATGGATGTATATTTGGAGGCACTGTGTCAGGGATATGACTATCTTAAATATGAAAACACCGAGGCCTGCCAAGGTAAAATGCGTTTCTCAAGCTCATGCTGCTACGTGGAAAAACGGGGCTTTGCCCAGACATATCCTTGCTGCTAAATCCATGGATTTCAGTGGGCTCCGTGGCAGGACCCAAGCGCTGCTGGTGTCGCTCCAGGCAAGGGAGAGGTGGAGGGGTGACCCTGTACCTGCCTCAGTGTCACTCAGAGAGCCCCTCTTCTGTCTGGTGAGGTTTCCTTTGCAGAAGCAACTCTCTGCTGAGCCCAAAGCTGGAAGCCGCTGTGATGTGTCACGCAGCCACCCGTGTCCTGAGTCAGGCTCCGAGTTACGCCACGGTTGATGGGATGCTGCCTTAGTGCAAACCCTGTTTGCAAACCGACTAGGGTCCTCCAGTGCAGCTGGAAGCCATTGTAGCCAGTGTAGCCAGCTGACGGGAGCAAACGGGGTCCTGCATTTGCATGCTGTGGACTGGCAAGCTGTACTTAAATGCTGTCGTGGTTTCAGAAAGCTGGGCGTCAGGCAAAGCTTTTTCTCACCGACAAACACTATGATTCCTAAATATATTACTTTCCTTTTTATTGGTCTTGTCAGTCTTTCCCCAACACTTTGGTATTAGTTTCTCTGCTACCTTCCTTGTGGGATTAATATCTATGGGCAAACCCTGGGATGGACCCAGAGGGCCACTTCCTGAAGAGCTGCCCTTGGCCTGAGGGGACCTCGACCCTCCCTCCTGGGGCCATAGCTCCTGCCACCAGACCTTAGGTGTGCACACCCTCCTTTGTCTGTTCCAACTTCAGATTCCCCCTTTCTGGACACAGGGGTAGGGTGGGGATTATGGAAAATTATGGAATCCTTTTATAATGTCAGCCACCCCTGCTGCATTTTATTAGATGAGATTTTTGCAGCAAGGATTCTCTTTTTTAAAAATTTCATCTTAAGCCTAGTATAGTTAACATGTGGTGTTATACAGTAAAACCTTGGATCGCGAGTAACTTGTTCTGCAAGTGTTCGGCAAGATGAGCCAACATTTCTCATAAATTTTAACTTGATAAACGAGCGATGTCTTGCAATACAAGTAGTACATTACGCTGAATGTCACATGATCACAACCGAACCAGTGGTTCTTGAAATTCACGTTGATAAACAAATGCTTTGGATTACAAGCATGTTTCTGGAATGAATTACGCTCGCAAACCAAGGTTTTACTGTATTAGTTTCAGGTGTACAATGTAGTGATTCAATGCTTCCATACATCACCTGGTGCTCATCACAAGTGCCCTCCTGGACCCCCATCCCGTCTTTGACCCATCCCCCCTGCCGCCTTCTCCTCTGGGAACCATCAGCTTGTTCTCCGCAGTTAAGAGTCTGTTGGTTGGAGTTAGATGTGCCTGGCACGGGCGTTGTCTGCCACAGCAGGGGACAGGTGTGGGGGCAGAAACAAGGGGAAGAAAAACCCAAACCCAGGGGCATTTGGAGTTCTGTGGTAACAGAAGAATGCCCCTGGGGTCACCTAGAGGACCTTGGGAGCTGCAAAACCCCAGGGGGGTGCTGCTAACTCCTGCCCCTTGCTTGGAGTCTATGTGAGGGGCCTCTTTGGAGGGACTGGTGCTTTCGTGCTCTGGATGAGCCAAGGTGGCTTCAGGAGATGCAGTGCTTGCTCTAGAGTGCCTCGGAGAGCCTGCATGGTCATGTAGAGGCGTCCTTGGGCCTCGGGTCAGGGTGCACATGTGGGAGCCCAAGTGCCCTTGGAGTCCAGCCACTGTGGGTGCCTGTTCCAGCTACTTTTTTTTTTAATGTTCTTTATTTATGTTAGAGAGAGGGTGGGGGGAGAGGGAGAGAGCGAGCAGGGGAGAAGCAGAGAGAGAGACAAAGAGAGAGAGACAGACGGACAGACAGACAGAGAGACAGAGAATCTGAAGCAGGCTCTGTGCTGGCAGCAGTGAGCCCGATGCGGGGCTCGAACCCACAAGCCATGGGATCATGGCCTGAGCTGAAACCAAGAGTTGGACGGTTACCTGACTAAGCCACCCAGGTGCCCCTGTTCCAGCTACTTGAGTTGATAGCTTGTTTGCCCTTTTGCCTCATCGGCCTGGGTCAGGAGAGGGGGCAAGCTGATCCTGAGGCTGACTATCCACAACCTGTCTCTGGGTGTCTGCTCTGGGCACTGGATCCTGGCATACATATTTAATAGAAAGCTTTGGGAGGACGGATGAACCGAGAAGTAGCATAGTATGGTGATAAAAATGTGAACTGGGGGCACCTGAGTGGCTCAGTTGGTTGAGTGTCCAACTCTTGATTTTGGCTCAGGTCATGATCTCATGGTTTGTGGTTTTGAGCCCACACCGGGCTTCACATTGAGTGTGGCGCCTGCTTGGGGTTCTCTCTCCCTCTGCCCTTCTCCCGCACTCATGCACTCACGCTTTCTCTCTCTCTCTCTTTCTCAAAAATAAGTAAAAAAAAAAGAGTCTGTGAAAAAATAAGTGTGAACCGTAGCAACAGTCAGGTCACTTCAAGTCTCCCGTGAGGTACCCTGAACTCAGCTTCCTCACCTCTCAGGTGAAGATCATAAAAATCCCCACCTGAAATTGAAAACAGGAAATCCACAGAGACAATCAAAGAAATAAATGGTTCTTTGAGAAGATCAATAAAATTGATAAACCTTAGCTAAGCTAAGAAAGAAAGAAGATACCAATTACTAATACCAGAAAAGAAAGAGGGAACATCACTGCTGATCCCATGGAATTAAAAGGATAATAAAGGAATATTAGGAGCAGCTTTATGACCACAAATTTGATAATCTAGATGAAATGAACCAAATCCTTGAATGACGCAATCTGATAAGACTCACACAAGAAGAAATAGGCACTCTGAATAGGCCTATTGCTATTAAAGAAATTGAATAAAAAATTAATAACCTTCCCAAACAGAAAACACCAGGCCCATATGGGTCCACTGGTGAATTCTACCAAACATTTAAGGAAGAAATTATACCAACTCGTTACAGTCTTTGTCAAGATAGAAACAGAGGGACCACTTTCTAACTCATTTTATAAAAATATTCACCTTAGTGCTGCTGAGGATTGAGTGAAATGTGCATGTTACATATTGAGCATGCGTCTGATGACGATTGAAGACACAGTGAAACTTTTTAAACATAAACTTTGTTTTTTAGATCAGTTTCAGGTTTATGGAAAAGCTGTTGGGCTCATACAGTGAGTCACCGAATACCACTCTGTTTCCCCTGTTGTTAACATCCTACAACAGAATGGTGAATTTGTTATAACTGATGGACTGACACTGACACATTATCATTAGCTCAAATTCATACTTTATCCAGATTTCCTTAGTAAAAATGTCCTTTCCCGTCCTAAGGTCCCATTCAGTTGGGACCTTGTTGCATTCACTCGTCTTGTCTCCTTAGGCTCTTAGCTGTGACAGTTTCTCAGTTTCCTTGGTTTTGATGACCTGGACTGTTTTGAGGAGGACTAGTTAGGGATCTTGTGAAACATCCCTCAGTTGGGATTTGCCGGCTATTTTTCTCCTGGTTACTAGGTGGACCGGTTTGGGGAGGAACCACAGGTACGGTGCCCTTCTCATCACATCATAGCAAGGGTGCCTGCTATCAATGTGACTCACTACTGTTGATGTGACCTCGGTCACCTGGCTGAGGTGGTGTTTGCCAGGTGTCTGTGCCGTAAGTTCCTCTTTGTCACCTGCCCCCTCCATACTCTCCTCTTGGCGGCGGGGGAGTCACTCTGCAGCCTGGATTTAAGGCCCTGGGTCCTTTCTTCTGAAGGATTGGAGGCCCTACCCCTTCAGGCAGGAGTATTGACATAAATTATTTGGAATTCTTCTGCATGGGAGAGTTGTCTCCTTGTTTATGTATTTATTTGTTTATCCACTCAGTCTCTTATTTGCATCCATGTGAACTTACAGATTTCCGTGTTACGCGTTGGGTGCGTGGCATTCATTGCCACTTATTTTGTTGCTCACGTTGTTCCGTCCCCGGGCCACCTTCCAGCTTTCTCCTGGGGCCACGCTGACGTATCCACGTCACTGAGGAATTTTCTTAGCACTTTCTTACTTAGTACTTCTTACTTCCAGGAGGCCCCAGCTCCTCTTGTGTCGTTGCTGCCCCAGCCCTAGAATCAATCATTTCTCGGCGGGGCCCTGGTTCCTTTCACTGCAAAATGGTGTTAGGAACCCAGACCTGGTCACTCAGTCAATTTCTACCATCACGGTGACTGGACTATCACCACAGCCCCTCTTGGGTGGACTATTGCATGTGTAACTGATTCGAGTGGTTTCCACTCTGTCCAAGACTTTTTGTAAAGGGAACTTGCGTGAATAAGTGAATCCAGGTAGGTTAACTGTGGTAGCAACCCTCAAATCTCAGGGCCTTCATGTAATAAAACCTGTATTGTTTGTTCCTTAGTCCAGAGGCTAATACAGTTTTTCTGTAAAGGGCCAGGTAGTAAATATGTTCAGCTGTGTGGGCCGTAAGTTCTCTGCCTTTGTAGCGTGAAAGCGGCCATCGACAGAACATCGACAAATGCTGTGTTCCAGTAAAACATTGTTTACGAAACAGGTGGTGGGCCGGATCTGGCTTGCAGGCCTGGTGTGCTGACCTCTGTCCTAGTCCAATGCAGTTGTTGGCGTGGGGGCTGCACCACGCAGTCACTGAGGCTCCTTCCACCTTATGGTGCCATTAAGTTCGGGGCCGAGCTCAACCTCATTGCAGGAGGGCAAATGAAGGTGGACAATCCACCAGGGAGAAATTGTTACCGACGAGGCCTAGAAGTGGCATCCATCACTTAACAGCACGTTCTGTCGGCCAGAGGTCAGTCCGGTGAGTGCACAACTGCAAAGGGGTGGGAAGTACTGTTTGGCAGCCCAGGAAGAAGAGAGGGAAAACGGCGGTGAGCATCTGCACAATGGACACCTCGGACAGGCAAGGCAATAGGCTAGGCTCTACCCGCACACAGAGACCCCCGACCCGACAGAAGCTCCTCCCACACATAGAAGCTCCTCCCACACGGAGACTCCCTCCCCACAGAAGCTCCTCCTGCACACTGAAGCTCTCTCACACACAGAGGCCCCCTCCCACATATGAAAGCTCCTCCCCCCACAGAAACTCCTCCCCTACACTGAGGCTCCTCCCCCACACTGACTCCCTTCTCCTCTTGTGAGGTCCCACCTGAGGAGTATTGAACACTTCAAAAAACGAGAGTCTGTTCTCTCTCCAGTGGCTTTGCTCCTCTCTGTGCCCAGGCTTACTGAGCTGGTACAGAGTGTGGGTGGACAGGAAAGATCCTTCTCTCCACCCGTGCCCCTGGGTAGGCTGTATCTCCGCTAACATTTGTAAAAGGCTCTTTGGAAAGGTTGTGGACAGGTATCCTCTGTTTGTGTCTCTGCCCTGATTTCTATTCTAGTGACTATTAATTGCCTACCAAATGAAAGCTCAGCATTTGTAATTAGGCTGGAAAATTCTACATAACATTTTTGACTGTGTGCTGGGGCAAGGAGGGAGCATGTGTTAATGGCATTGAACTAAGCCACACCTCCTCCCCTAGCCTGCTGATTAACCCCAGGTTCACTTGGGGCTGTCTGGTACTCGGCTAATCAATGAAGTCGCTGGCTCTCTTTGCATTTACATCCTGACTTGACTCTTAGCCAAGGGCTGCTGGCTTTGGTTCCAAAATGCTTTCTGTGCTCAAAGAGGGTACCTCTCTGCTTTGCCACTTCTACAAAGAGAGATGGCTCCCTGAGTGGGCAGGGAGGGTGTTCCTTAAAGAGGCAAAGGGAAAGGGTCCTGCAGAGGAGCCAGGGTGCAGGGGGCTCCCTGCAGTTATTTTGGAGCACGCAGGAGGAAGCCCCTCTCGGTTTCCTCATAAGAAGTCTTGCCACAGTTCAGCTCCACGGGTCATGGTGCTGTGTCAAGAATCCTAACCTTGGAGGTTTCTTTGGTTCGTGTTGTAGTAATCTTTTAAAAACACAATTGGACTGCAAGCATCCATTTTCAGCCCCAGTAGGTTGCTTGGCTTTGGCTGTGGAAGTGCTCTCCAGCATGCTGGCTGAGTGGACAGGTGTGACTAGACGACCAACCTTGAGTTCTTTCTAGAACAGTTGAGGAAAGAGTAAAGGAAGGTGCCCTAAGTGAGGAACACCTGTGCTGTAGCCTCAGGGTATCTTCATGACCAAGGCCAGGCATTTCTGTGTCCCTCTGTGGCCACTGCTCCCAGGTACGTGGAAGAAAAAATGACAGTATGGATATTACCTTGTGCATCGCAGGTGCTTAATTCACCCATCCAGGAAAAAGGGGGCTCATAACAATTCAAAATAGAGATATAACGGTTGTGAATATGCACGAAGTAACATAGAAACCATCACTATAAAGCAGAAAGTACAAAGAAACAAGGATACTTAGATAGAAACATGCTATAATGGGAGATTTTAACATAACCACACTCAGCACAGTACAGATCAAGTGAACAAAAACAACATAATTAATGAAGCAGATCTTATGGAGCTATGTATATATATGTGTGAGTTTATGCTATCGTGATATGGACTATACTTTTTTTCTTAAGTGCATATGGAACATCTGCAAACAATGTGTCATACATTAGGTTGCAAAGAAAACTTCAGTGCATCCTATAAAGTAGAATATCACAATACTTTGATCACAATGCACTAAAACTGGACATTAACAAAAAGCAAAACCTAAAGTCCCTTTCATCTGGAAGTTTTAAAAACTTTCTATTGAACAAGCAAGTGGGAAAATAATACATTGAAAATAAAAAAGAAATAATGATAATGAACAGACTACCTAGCAGAATTTATAGGATACGCTTAGATCAGATGAAAAGTCATATCCCCAAACACTTTTTTAATCAATAAAAAAGAGAAATGAACTGAATTCTCAGTTCAAAATCTAGGAAAAGAATCACAAAGTAAAGAAAAAGAAAGCACAAGAAAGAAAATAATAAAGCACAGAACAGAGAAATAGTAGAGGTAATTAATAACTCAAAAATATAGTTGGAAATATTCACAAAGTGGACAAAACAGTTGCCAACAATAAAAAATGGGGAGAAGGCACAAATGTACAAAATAAGAAACGAAAAGGGGGGCATAGCATTGAAATAGAAGCAACTGAGTCCATTATGAGACTTTTGCAGACCTCTATAAAAATAAATATGGAAACCTAGGTAAAGTACCAAAATTAGCTCTTTCTGTTCCATGAAGCTTAACTAAACCAATTTTCATAAAATATCCAGAGAGGATCACTCAAGAACTACTCCACCATAAAAATACCAGACCTATATGGTCTCATAGGGGAATTCTACCAAACTTCCAAAAACTAGATATTCTCCATTCTTTTTTAATTGTTTCAGAGTATTGAAAATAAAGGCATACATTCTAGGGATTTTTTTTTGAAAGCAAGTATAACATTGATACTTAAATTTTTCAAAAGCAAGTAAAAAACATGAAATTACAGAACAGATCACTTATGAATATAGAAGCAAAAGTGCTAGACAAAGTATTCATAAACTGAACCCCGTACAACATTAAGAAATCGATACACCATGAACAAATGGTATTTTATTTTCAGGAATGCAAGGTTGGTTCAACATGAGGAAATCTATTGATATAATAATACACATAAGGGGAAAAATCATATGATTATCTCCATAGATGCTGAAAAACCTTTTATAGCATTCAACACCTGTTGCCTTATGCATCACTTAAGAAAACAAGGATAGATGGATACTTCTTAACAGGGTAAAATATTTTATAGACCTGAATTCGATAGTTGGCATCTTATTTGATGGGGAAACACTAGAAGCATTTCCACAAAGATCAGTATCAAGGCAAGGATGCCCATTATCTCCACTGCTATCACACAGTTGTACTGTAGGTATTAGAAATTGGATAAGAGGAACCAATTAGAGGCATGGGTTTTGGAAAGGAAGAATCAAAATTATTTTAGCTTGCACATAATATGATAATATACTGGGAAAGCCCTCTAGAGAGTCAGTAGTCAAAGTAAATCAAATGATAAAATCACTCAGGTAGCAGGATGAAAAGTTGACATATAGAAATCAATAGCTTTTTTATACGTAAATAAGAAGCAGTTAGAAGACACAATAGCAACAGAGAGGACAAAATACTTAGAAATAAACTTAGCAAGAAGGGGCAAAGCCTCCATCAGGAACACTTTAAAACACTTTGGAAAGACACAAAAGTAGCTTTGAGCAAACAGAAAGGCATCCTGTGGACTTGGGTGCGATGACTTCACATCGTAAAAAAGCCAGTTTTTTTATGACTTGACCCAATCCCAGTGAAAACACCAATAAGCTTTTTTTTATAGAGCTAGACAGTTGATGCTCCAGTTCATATGAAAAAGCAAACATGCAATACCCACGAAAATCTTGAAAAATAAAAGCTACTAGGGGGAATAGCTCTGCCACACATTAAAATGAACTATAAAGCCTCTATAATTAAACTAGTGTGGTACTGTTGTGCGAGCAGGTGAAACAGTGGTAGAACTGAAAGCGGAGTCCAGAAGTAGAGCCCTCAACACAGAGCAATTTAGTATTGGTAAAGGTGGCAACTCACATCATGGGAGCAGACAAAGTTCAGTGCATTGTGCTGGGACTACTGGCTAGCTCCTTGGAAAAAGAGAAGATTAGATGTCTGTCTCACACTGTACACAAGAACAAACTCCAAATGGGATCTGAGATCCAAATATAAAAAATGAAATTGTGAAAGTACTGCAGGAAAACCTGAGCAAATTTCCCAATAACATGGGTTGGTAGGGAAAGGCTTTCTGACTACGGCTCAACTTCTAGATTTACTAGAAGAGATTGAAACATCTGATTATGTAAACCTGGATGCTTTTGACATGCCCCAACCCCCAAATCAGACCACCATCAGCACAGTCAAAATGTAAATGACCAAGCGCGAGAAAACATTTACAACATACATCAGATTGTATAGGGTTAATATCTTGACTATAGAAAGAGCTGTTACAACTGGGGAAAGGGGAACGAACGTGAGAGAAAAATGGGCAGGAGATGTGAAAAGATAACTCGTAGATACAGAGAGCTGATTCGTGGTTGTCAGAGGCGGGCGTGGGCGGCGGGGAAATGGGCAAACTGAGTTTCTGTGCGTTTTGTTGTTGTTCTAGTTTAAATTGAATTTTAAGAAATTGGAAAAAGATAATTCACATACAAGAATGCAGGTGGCCTTGAAACATATGACAAGATGTTCAACTTCACTTATAATTAGAGAAATACAGATTAAACGGACTCCGAGAAACCATTTTTCACCCGTCAATTTGGCAAACGAGAAAAAACTCAACCACACATCTGTTGGCAAAGCTGTGGGGGAACGAGCCCTCACATGTATTGCTGTGGGGATGAAAATGGGTACAGCCCCGTCGAAGGGGAATTTGGCAGGATTTACACCACTACCCATGCATTTACATCTTGACCCAGACATCCTACTTCTTCTTTTAAATTATTATTATTATTTTTAATGTTTACTTATTTTTGAGAGAGAGAGAGCGTGAGAGACAGAGCGTAAGCGGGGGAGGGGCAGAGAGAGAGGGAGACACAGAATCAGAAGCAGGCTCCAGGCTCTGAGCTGTCCGCACAGAGCCCGACATGGGCCTCGAACTAACAAACTATGAGATCGTGACTTGAGCCCAAGTCGCACGCTCAATCGACTGAGCCACCCAAGTGCTCTGAAGACATCCTACTTCTAAGAGTTCACCCTGAAGATATACCTCAAAAGAATGAAAATACTCATGCATAAGATTATTCATTCCAGAATTGTTTGTAATTGCAAGATACTGGCAGCAGTCTGATGTCCAAACATGAAGGAGTGGTTGAATAATCATTGGTACGTACATACAATGGAGACTATGCACTTGTCAAAGGAAAGAGGAAGGTATCTGTCAACTGACTTGGGGGACTTCCAGGATATCGTGGTAAGTGATGAAACCAAGTGAGGAAGAGTGTCTTTATGAGGGTGGGAGCAGGGATTGAATGCAGATGAACACAAGCGTACTTGTGTGGGGGGGTGATAGAGTGTTATGAAACTGGATGGTGGTGATAGTTGCACACTATATACTTTTGTTAAAACTCACCAGACTGTACAACTACAGCGAGTGAATTTTATGGTATAAAAAATATACCTAAACAAAGCCAGTAAAAGAACACTCTACATATGCTACTACTGGGTAATGAAGGTCAAACAAGAAAATACATACATATCCGTGTGCTTTGGCAAAAAATAATTCTAGGAAGGGTGAACAAGAATCTGATGAGATTGATCACCTAGGCAGGTGGTTGGCCCGGGGTTGTAATGATAGGTGGATGGCAGAGGGACAGAAGGGAGGAGAGATGAGATTCTCAGAGATATATTTTAGCTACTTGTGACATTGATAAACATGTCAATATTTCACATGGATAATAAACCATACTGAAGGTGAGGAAACTCCCCAAGTGACTTTTGGATTCAGTATTTTGACCAAATGCCCTGAGGCTAATAACAAAAAATAAATGTAAATAAGTATATTGTTACTCTAATTGGGAGGTTTGTTTCTTAAGGTCATGTGGATTAGTAGTTCTGAAATTATTTATATTCAAGATATAGGAACTATGTAAATGTATTGGGAGTAATGGGAGGCACTTTTCTCCAAGTCAGTGAAGGAGGTTACTCACATAGAAGGGTGGATGGCTACATTAGTCCTGTGGTGTTGGACTGGAATAGGAGGGGTCCATATGAACATGTACATACATAGACAGAGCTACCTAACAATATAGATGGATGTAACGATGTAGCTGTCTGCTGAGAACCCCTAAAAGCAGTGACACCTCAGTAGCAAATCTAGCCCCCTGATCTGGTTTTCTAAATAACTTCTCTACTAAAAGATGCCAGAAATCTTTGGAAATATGGTTAATTCCAGTGCTGGGGCAGATAGTACACGATGAGCCTGAACAGTCTGGACCAGAAAGTAAGAAAGTGCTCAAAGAACGATGGAGATGTGGTAAAAGACATATGAGCCAGACTCTCATGGGTCAAATCTGGGGCAAATGAGCAAATTATCATCAAATACATACAAGTAAAGAAGTGGAGAAGAAAGAAAAGTATTTCTTTATTGTAAATTGCTAGTGTAGAAGGAATTTATGAAGTCCCAACATATCCACAAAACTCTCATTAATTTCAAAGGGAAAATTCTAATTTTACAGTGGAGAAATACAGCAGACCCTACCTTAGTCAAGTGATCAAAGTTAACGTCACTAATAATGGGACAGTAGCCATCCTGTGGATGTCCTCTGGATATGATGCACTGAGGAGGACACAGCATCATTTCTGTGGTCTTTCTGCCAAAAAGGTACAACCTGGATCTTATGAGGAAATGGCAGGCAGACTGAAATCGAAGGACTTCTGCAGAATAATTGGACAGTACTCTAAAATGTCAAGGTCACAAAAGAAAAAACCCAGAGGAACTGATACAGATTAAAGAAGGACTAACAGAGATAAAAGTAGATGTTAGTGTGATACTGGACTGGATCCTGAACCAGATGAAGTTTTGTTCTTTTCTTTTGCTCTACAGGACACAGAGGACAGTTGACATTTGAAGGCCTGTAGATGAGATAATAGTTTTGTGCCAATGTTGATGTTCTGATTTCTAGGAAATACACAATAAAGTATTTAGAGGTAAAGGGGCATTGTGGCTTCATCTTACTCTCCCACAGTTCAGAAATTGTGCATGCGTGTGTGTGTGTGTGTGTGTGTGTGTGTGTGTGTGTCTGTGTGTGTCTACAAAGAGTGAGAGCGAGAGAGAGAGGGAAAACAGATGAGGTATATGTTAACATTTTGGGTATCTGGGTAAAGGATAAACATGGATGTTCTATTTTTGCAAATTTTCTGTAGGTCTTAAAATGTTTCAAAGTAAACATCAATAAAAATGTGTTCGAAATATGCCTTCCCTGCTAGTGATGGAGAATTAAATGAGATAATACATGTAAGTGCTTACTGCTGGGCCTCAGACACAGAATCACCAAGGACATGTTAGCTCATACTATCACGATGGCAGTGCTGCTCAGAGGCTGACCTTTGTCACTGGCAGATGGCGGATAACAGCCTCACTTATGGCTCAATACCCACCCACCATGTGACTACAAGTTGGTAGTACCTACTTAAGCCATCATTTTGGGGGAGCTATCTTCCTGATAGACCTACTTTAGAATAAGGCTAAGTCATTCATTATTTAATTTATTCACTATAAACATCGATCATTGAAACTGAGGTAGCAGGCACCATTCCTTGCAAGAAGCCAGCTCCTGGGGGGAATGAACACTGCAGTTTGAGAGAAAGAAATACACAAAAGAACACAGTGGAGAAACACACACAACTTGGTACATATTTCCTGGTGGCCATATTGAGAGTCTCCCTGTTGGGTATAATTTGGGATTATTCCTGGTGGGCGTATTCAGAGTTTCCTTGGTGGGTATACTCAGAAGTCTCCCTGGTGGGTATATTTAGAGACTCCTTGGTGAGTATATTGCAAGTCTCCCTAATGGGTGTATTCAGGAGTCTTCCTGGTGGGGGTATTGAGAACCTCCCTGATGGGGGTATTCAGGCGTCTCCCTGCTGGAGGTATTCAGTCGTCTCCCTGGTGGGGGTATTCAGGCATCTCTCTGGTGGGGGTATTCAGGCATCTCCCTGGTGGGGGTATTCAGGCGTCTCCCTGCTGGAGGTATTCAGTCGTCTCCCTGGTGGGGGTATTCAGGTATCTCCCTTGTAGGGGTATTCACGAGTCTTCCTGGGGAGTTTATTCTAGTGGATCTGGGAGGAGGAATGGAGGTGCTCCCCTGGGAGAGAAGAATGTAGGACAGTGGGTAGAGCTCTGCTTGCGACAGTTTGGGAGAGAGGCTGGAGCACCGGGTAGGAGGAGTGCAGGGAGGGAGGAGCGCTTGGGGCATTGGAGCTGACTTTGGAGATGACTCTGGGTTTTCAGGTGAGGAACGTGAGCTAGGGTGGGGGTCCCAAATCTAGGAACCTGACAGTTGCTGGCCTCTGGAGAAGTTCACACTGGTCAATGGCAAAATGCAGGAAATGATGGCAACATGGTGTGTGACCAATGATATTGGGAATGGTTGCCAACTTCCCTTTTTTGGGAAGGACAGTCTTTTATGTTCAAGCTCATTTTTAACATAAAATATGCCTTCTTTTGTGAATAATACTAAAAGCAGATGGCAATTGTTTTAGTGTCCTTACTCGGCAAAATAAAAAGTTGTCAGTCCTCGATTTGTATCTGCATTACATTTTAAAAACTGGATCATAAAATTGAAACATCTGGGAACCTGGGCACCTAGATTTCCTAAATAGGGTTTCCTGGCACTTTCCAGTTTAACAAATGTATTTATTATTATTGTCATAAGATATTTTAAACATATAGAAAATTACAGAGAATAAGAGGAACATTGGTTCGCCTGCCCTCTGGATCTCAGGAAAGCCCACACTCCTTTGTATCAGCAGCGTTTTTGCCATTTTTATTGTCTTTGATGGTTTGTTTACCTGCTCCTTCCCTCCTACAACCCATTAACATGACACACTCAGAGGCAGGGGTCTTCCAGATCTTATCCAGGCACATGCCATTCGGTGCAGCTCTTTTCACAGTTCTTTGGGAGCTACTTTTTTGAAGCGACCGTTTTGATGCAGGGATGTTTGGGCCACACCTAAAATAAGCCGTTACAGCTGTAAAACATTGTGGTAAAATCTGCATACCAAAACATTGCCGTCTTAACCATTTTCGCATGTACAATTCAGTGGCATGAAGTACATTCACATTACTGTGCAACCGTCACCAACATTTATCTACAGAATGGCCTCATCTTCCCCAGATGAAACTCTGTCCCCATCAAATGCTGCTGGGTCATTCCCCTGCCCCAGCCCCTGGCACTCACCCTCCTACTCTTCTTGTCTCTATGACTTTGGCTACTCTATGCGCCTCTTATAAGCAAGATCACACAGCATTTGTCATTTTGCGTCTGGCTTATTTCACTTAGCATAATGTCTTCAAGTTTCGTCCATGTTGTAGCACGTGCCAGAATTTCCTTCCTTTTAAGGTTGATACTCCATTGTATGCACATAGCCCGTTTTGTTAACCCATTCATCTGTCTATGGAAATCTGGGTTGTTTCTACCTTTTGGCCATTTTGAATAATGCTGCTGTGCACATGGGTGTGCAAATACTTCTTCAAGTGCCTGCTTTTAGTTTTGGGGGGGAGGTATACGCCCAGAAGTGGAATTCCTAGATCATATGATAATTCTACATTTACTTTTTGGAGGAACCACCGTACTCTTTTCCGCAACAGGTGCACCATTTTGCTTTCCCACCAACGGTGCCCAGGGGTTCCAAGTTTTCCACTTGTTATGTTCCTGTTTTAATAGTTATAGCCAACCTAGTGGGTATAAAGTGGTATCGAGCCAGTACACCTTAAACTTTATATTTTTATTACCAAATAATATGCAAAGCAGATGTCCACCTTCTGTCCCTGACTCTCATCCTCTCAAGACCATCATCCTCCCCACCATCGCTCATTGTGGTTGTCTTGTGCTCAAGTCTGTATGTGAAAGAATAGTCTTTGCGGTATGCGTCTTAGCGAGGAAATGCTGGAGAAACCGTAAATGCCCATTAGTAAAGGAAAGGTTAATATATGCCACAAGCAAATCATGAACACCTATGCAGCAATGAAAAAGAATGAGTTGTATCTGCGAGTCTGACATAGAATGAGGTCTATGATGTATTGTTAAGGGAAAAAAGCAAGCCAGAGGATAACATATGAAAAATGACACGTGTGAGTGGCTCTGTGTGGAAGTGTGTATGATTGTGTATATGTGTGTAAGATGCATTGTATGTAGTATAAATTATTCTTATATTTGTATCCATAAGTGACAGGTAATAGAAATATATATATATATATATATATATATATATATATATATATATGCCTTTTATATGCACACACTTAGAAAGTTCTGGGGAGATATGTATGAGGTTGTTGACCATGATTACCTCTGGGAATTAGACTGAAGTTGGGGGGGAGGATTTCAGATTTCAGACGTTACTTGTCATACTTCCAATTGTTTGAGTATCTTTCTTTCTTTTCTTTTTTTTTTTTATAAGAATGTATCACTTTTGTAATTTAAAATTAGGAAGTAAGGGGAAAAAAAAAAACAAATACAGTGACCCTGAGGTGCAATTCATGAAGCACAAACCGTCAATCATGGTACTGCATATATTTAGGTCCACATAATGGTGAAGGTCAATGTTATTCACGTGCTGAATAACGGAACCAGGTTTCGTTCTGTGCAGTTAGATGCACTCACTTGTTTATCCTCACTGAGTCCTAGGATGAAGGTTGTCCGTGTTTTCCACATGTGCAAAGAAGCTCAGAGAGGTGAAATCACTTACCTAAAGTTGCATAGGTAGTGAGTGGCACCTAATTCTTTGATGGCAAGACAATTTTCTCTAGATAGGTACACAGGTGATTTTTAAAAGTCTGGATTTTAACTTCTGATTTATCTTTTTAAAGTAAGGAGATGCCACATATTGTCCTTGTAAGAGTCAAGAACCATTTGGGTACACTTTTTGTTTTATTTTGTTTTGTTTTGTTTTGTTTGTTTTTGTTTTTGCTTTGGCTTCATTCAAACACAGCTCTGTTCTTAAGAGCCCTTGATCATTTTAAGTTCAGTATGTAAAAAGGGTATCAGCAACTTGTCAGCAGCCTCTATCAGAAACAAAAGGTTCTGTGTTTCTATTTAAAAATTTTTTTTTTTCAACGTTTATTTATTTTTGGGACAGAGAGAGACAGAGCGTGAATGGGGGAGGGGCAGAGAGAGAGGGAGACACAGAATCAGAAACAGGCTCCAGGCTCTGAGCCATCAGCCCAGAGCCCGACGCGGGGCTCGAACTCACAGACCGCGAGATCGTGACCTGGCTGAAGTCGGACGTTCAACCGACTGCGCCACCCAGGCGCCCCTCTGTGTTTCTATTTTAAATAAGAATACTAGGTAGGGCCACTCATACCTAACTGTGAGCAGATAGTTGACAGGTTATTGTAAGTTACCAGTGAATGGGGCGCCTGGGTGGCTCAGCTGGTTGAGCATCCAACTCTTGATTTCAACTCAGGTCATGATCCCACAGTCATGGGATTGAACCTTAAGTCGGGCTCCACACTGAGCATGATTCTCTCTCTCTCTCTCTCTCTCTCTCTCTCTCTCTCTCTCTCTCTCTCCCCCCCTCTCTCTCTCTCTCCCTCTCTCTTTCTTCTTCTGCCCATTTCCCACTGCCACCCTCTCTGTCTCTCTCTCTGTCTCTGTCTGTCTCTCTCATTACCAGTGAAGTCTCTAATTCTGGATAGAAGTGTCTCATTAGTTTACCTCTGCATAACCACCTTGTATAAACTGTTCCTATAGCCTAAGTGGCAGGTATAGCATCCCACCGTGCACCGTGTTATCAATAATTGTGCATTTTTGAGAAGCATTATTTTGCTATTTTAAAAATCATCCTTTTCTTTGAAGGAGGATTTCTTGGGTGGCATCATGCCTTCTGCACCTAAATGAGCAGCTTCCACAACAAAGATTTCCAAGTGCATCATTTTGTTAAACTCTTAAAACTGTTAAATTAATAAAATCAGCTTAACAGAACCCTGATTAGTTTAAAATTGCTTTAAATTTGGTCATTAAGTTTCAGGGAACATGTAATTTTCTCCACATCTGGTACAGCTGCAAGGCATGAGGGATGGGGACAGAAGTGGCAATAAGAAATGCAAAGGATGGCGAGAAACACTTTGTCATTGACGGTTTCTGCACCGCTAGTCTGCACCCCCCAGGAATATGCTTCCCGGTGAAACATTAGCCCCTGCATAATGTCTCCAGGAACATTCTCTTCCTGTGGTGAGGACGGCACAGAACAGCTGGGCATCAAGGAGCTGGGCTCACTTCCTGAGAACCCTGGGAATGTGCTCTGTCACCCTGGATGTGTGTTCCTGCTTCTCTGTGACTCGACATCCCCACCTGTGAAATGGGCCGATGCCCGTGGTGTCCGGTCCCCTCAGCATGTTTCAAGAGCTGGTGGGGTATTCGTGCCATATTTTATTAGGAACTGTTAGAAAGATCTGAGGCTCATTAATTTGAATAATCACACGTCAATATGCATTTACTGTCGTCTGTGTTCAGGACCAGATACGTAAGACACGCACCGATGTTGGACTAGTGTTAGCGGCTAGCCCCGTCGTCTGCATTTTTTGTCACCTTGGGGCTAGGCTTTCACCAACCTCGGAGCTCACTTCGTGCTGTGTGGTGTCTAACCTGGCCCAGGGCTTTGGCACTTGGCCTTCAGCTAAGAAGGCACTTATTCACCGTTGGTGGCTGCAACCTCCAGAAGGTTTTATGTTTTCTCGAGGCACATGCGAGTCCTTTGGGGCAAATCCCAGTTTGAGAAGGGGCTGAAACCGGACAGCCTGATGGGGGAAATATAGTCATTATAGGATGGGGTGCCTGAGATCACGCATTTGGGGATTCTTGAGTTAGAGCTGGCACCCGAGGCCATGGGCCGCTCAGATGGAGCGTCGGTGGGTGTGACTGATGCTCACCCTTGAGGTGAGTGCCCTTCCCTGGACTGGTGGTGTCTCTAGTAAAGACTTGGTCCTGAGTGCCTGCTCCCTGCCAGGCGTGGTGCGGGCGGCTCTCTGAGCATCGTGGCCCCTTCCCCACCTTCCAGCTGAGGCCCACGACTCCTTTTCTACAGGGAAGAAGCGAGGCTCCGTGGGGTTACGTGACGCACCAGAAGTTGCACCCTGGGTCTCTGGCGGGCCTAGGGTCTGAACCCGGCGGTGGATAGGTAGTAAGTGTGGACTTCCCCGCAGGAGCAAGAGCTGGGAATGTGAGCGCGATCTGCGCTGGGCGAGCACGAGAGCGAGGTCCTGAGTCACGCTCTGAGAGCTCCGTGCGAGTCACCCGATTTCATCACGCAGACAGAGCTTGGGTTCAGGCCACACCTGGGCAGGGCTCCGCTCGAGGCGCCAGACCCCGGAGTCCGGCATCTCCCGCTGGTCCTTTAAAAACGGTCGTTTGCTCTCTCAAGAGTGTGTCATTTTTCAAGTCACACATCACCCATGAAAGCCAAGCGCCTTCTGGAATTTATGGTACTTAAGTAGGTTACTGCAGCCCAATTGCAGCTGTTTCTTGGAAACCGTTGACGTTTCTGATAATGGTAGATAAGATGCGTGGGACTCCAGCTGCCGCAGGAGGGGACGGTCTGGGAGGAGAGGTGAAGGGCACAGACGCTGGAGACATGAATTCCCCCCGTGGGTGCCCGTCCGGGGGAGAGTGAGGCAGGAGCTTGGGCCAAGCGCGGAGAGCCGAGGCGGAGGCTCTTCTGAACGCGGCGCCACTTGACAGAATCGGAGCCCGGAATTCTGCAAGCATGCAGCAGCAGAGGAGTGCGGGGCCTGGAAAATCATTTTCTCTGGGTACTCCCGCAGGTTTTCAGACAGATTTTCTAGAAGAGGCTCCTGGCTTGAAGTTGTCACCAGCTGTCAGATTTCCATTAGCGATTTCCGCAATCTCTGATGCTGAACTGACAGGGCCCTTGAAGACGGCAGCAGAGCATAGTGGTAACCTATATTTTACTGAAACTCTCTCATGCCCTCAGCACCAAATCTCATCGATAGGTAGACAGATGCGCATGAACGGAAGCATCGTGTACATTTACATACGCGTATGTGCGCCTCAAATGTGGAGGCTGCATTTTAAATACAGACTTGAACCTAACACTATGAAGTATTGTTAACTCCTGAAATGCGGTCTTTAGAAGTATGACATGAAAAAGAATAAAAGAGTATTTTTACTAAGTTCTCTCCTTCTGCAGTTGCCTTCTCTCTTCAAAATCCAGTGAAAATACAGCCGCTTTTCTGGTCACGTCAGTTTTAAAAAACAGCCCTGTCTTCTAAACGCACGGCAAAGTTTTCTCGCCGATGTGTTTTGATACTTTCCGGTATTCTTGGAGTTGTCTAGCTTTGAATGCAGTTGGAAGAGATCTGTGCAGAGGATATATTTGGACAGGTATTGAATATAATAAACTATATTTAAATATTTATATATGGAATTATTTTTTTTATAGTGCTGTTCTTTAAATCATTAAATAAGGCCCTATCATTTCTCCAAAAGATCTATGGGCCCTGTCTTTCAGCATATAGATCATCTTTGCCTTTGAACGCTATCTCAACTTAAAAATGATTTCTAACCGATGATCTTTTACATACATTTGTTATTGTGGTGAACGTTACATCCTGCTGTGTTACAGCAATACTTGGAGGATTTCTTCTGAAAATAGCTCTTTTTTCGTGCAAAACCGGAAGGGGAGAGGGCAAGGAGGATAACTCACTGTGTTTCATCTACCTGGAGCCCCACAAGGAGAACTGGGGGTCTGAGCAGTGTGCCCCCACACCCCGAGCTCTTGTGAAAAGCGTCTCCGCGCTATGAGGAGGGTTTGGCTTTTCTCTTTTGTGAAGAGTCTTAGGATCCTAGGATTTTTATTTTCCACTCACGCCTCCAAGACCTCCACCCCTGCCTCCTCACTCCTTCTTCTTTGTCAATTTGAAGAGCTCTCTTTCTATTCCTAGTAGTTACCTAAATAACAACCATTTGTTTTTAAGATTGATTCTGATAAAGAGTGTGTTAGGCATCTCAAGGGCTACAGTGTGGCAAAGTGTCAGACTCTTCAGAGTAGAAAGATGCCTGCTGGCCAGGCAGAACGTTCCTGGTTTTATGGTGAACACACACGCACACACGCGCCCACACGCCCACGCGCACACATATGAGCGCGCACACACACACACACACACACACACCAGCGATGATTGCATCTTGCCCACACGAGGGAAGCGTCGGGTAGCATGGTCACCATCAGCCAGAAGCTGTCCACCTTCCGGGCATATATGATGGGCTTCCCCTTCCTCCGGGCTTTTGATGTTTGGGGTGACCATGTCACTTTCTTTGGCCGGTGACATGTGAGTAGAAATGACATGTGTCACTTCAAAGCACCAATTTGAAGATGCAGGGATGAGCCTCCACCAGCTTAGTTCCCTGGGTGAGGACCGCGTGCGACCGAGCCCGGAACTGAGCCAGAACGGCTGTGTGGTATGAGCAGGAGATAAGCCCTCATCATTCTTCCAGCACAGTCTAACCTGCCCTGGCTGGCACAGGTGGGGCCGAGCACACAGCCTCCATTGCACACAGCGTGCTCACACTCGTCCACATGCTGTACCTCTTCCACAGCCAACTCTGATCCCGTGAGGAAGCTGGCTTGTCAACCCGCTGAAATGTAGCCTATCAGTGTCTGCAGACGAAGGTGAAGGAGCGTCTGATGGAGTGTGTGTGTGTGTGTGTGTGTGTATGTGTGTGTGTAGAAAACCTGTTTCTTTACACACCCATCTGCCTCCTCCGTGGGGCTTTCCTGGGGGCGGAGGAGAGGAGGACGTGCCTGTCCCCATCCCTGGGAGAGAGGGCAGGCTGATGCTCAGTGCCGCCGGAGGAAAGCACTCGGACCAGGCTTCAGTGCGCTAGCAGATTTTGGAGTGATTTATACGAAAACAGTTTAAAGCATTTACTAGCTGTAAGAACTAATTTCCAATAAATCAGACAGGATTCCCTTTGGAACCAGAAATAAGTGAGGGCAAAAGAAATTGCCAGGGGTTGTTGAGCAATAAAGAGATGGGTTCTAGATATCTCGAAATGATATTTAAATGGACAAAGTTGATTTAACTGTCTTTTTTTCACGTCTAGGAGTAAGATTTAAGTCTATAGCGTGCCATTATAACCAGGAATTATTCACCAGGAGATTCTCAGCATTTCATGCACATTCCACTGAATGGCAATTTTAATATTCCAGTTTCAGTCCTAAATTGTAATGAAAAGGCATTAATTGCTTGGTTCCCTGCAAAGTCCATGAAAAAAAAAAAAGCGTTTCTAGAAGAAGTTCGAGTTTGGTCCATGAGGCAGAACTTTCATTATCAAATTCTAGTCATTTTTTCTAATTAAAAAATTTAAATGAATATATATTTTATTACCTTCAAGTCCATAAGTACCTATTATTCACATACTGGTAGTCTGGCACTGTGCCATGAGCCTTGGAAAATGCAGAAAAAATAGAATATGTATGTGGTTCTTGAACTCCAGAAGTATGAAATTCATGGGAAAGTTAACCAGGGAAACCATCTGAGAACTGGAAGCCGCTCGTGGACCCTTGCCAAAACACGGGGACACGAGGTTGACCGAGGCTGGTGGGCGCAAACACGGCCTCGGAAAAGATGTGAGATGTGGAGTCCAGAAGCGCTGGCTAGATTTGGCCGAGGCAAGGCGGGGTCCACTGTCTGGGGTAGGGGTTAGCTGCGTCCAGAACTGTGTGCAGGAAGGAATTTTCGGGGTCCCAAAGACAGGTAGAGGCTTCCCAGTGGTGCAGGCTACATTCTGGAGATGTCTGATTCCACTGGGTGTGGGCATTTTCACGCCAAGATTTAGCATCATTTCCCAAGATACCATGGGCTCCCAGCTCCTTGAGACTTGAGAGGTAGCTGGTCTTTTTAGGAACTAGAGCGTGGGATGTCCTTGGGAGAGAAGAAAGTAGGAAGGGGCAGAGAACGCTTGTGATAACCGCCCCTCTGTAGCAGGCCCTGTATGTGCTTAAACAATTTTTTTTTTTAATCTCCTTGACTTCTGTCAACAACCAGAGTATTTTTACTCCATTTTCATAGATGAGGAGACAGACTTCCAGAGGTTGGAAATCTTGCTTAAGGTCACTTAGCCAGAAGACTGACTGCAGGAGAGGTCTTTGACTCCTGGCCATGCCCCTTTTCAGGATACAGAAAGCGTTCCAAAGAATAGCAGGCCAAGGCCTAGCTTCTCAGTAAGTTCTAGAGTATCAAGGTGCCCCCCAGACCCAAGAATCCAGGCTCTTGTCTTTCATGAAAGGCAGATGTGTTCAAGCGTGTGGCTCTCCCCCCATGGGCCCTGCTCAGCGCTCTTAGCAGGGCCGAGACCCTCAGGTGCTGACCCTGTGTTCCAGGACCCCCAGAGGAGCACCTCCTGACAGTTTGCACCCTAGATACCTCACCCCTGCACCCCCAGTCCCAACCCTGACTTCTTACAGGAAGCAACACGATGAGAGGCAAATGAGAAGCCCATTTGCGAGGTCAGGTGCTGACCCAGCATGCACCCTGGTGGCCCCCTCGGACGGTGGTGGCTGCAAACACTTGACAAGTCTTCGGAAACCTGTCACTTTGCTCTGAAGCCTCTAGCACTCCTCACGTAGCCTTGAGCAAACTCACAGCCGACCAGGACCCCAGTGACCCAGCGGTCTCAATGTCATTCATGCTATTGGCCGTGTCGGCCACTGCTTCTGGGACCCAGCAAGAGGCAGAAGGCCGGCTTCTGCTTGGGGTCATGGTCCGGAACCGCCTTTCCCCTTACCCACTGACTTCCTACCTATTTCTCGTTCCTCATCTTTGCTCTGAGGTCCTCCAGGGAGGACAGAGGCTGCTATCTGTTTCCCCCACTTCTCTCTGAGAGCCTGGAGGACTGCATGGCTTGTGGTAGGTGCCCTCTCCATCTTGTTGGCTGGCTCTGCACTTGACATGTTGCTCAGAGGGCAGGTGGAGACCTGTCCCCAGCCCTGCTGTGGGGCTTGGGTTCCAGCTGGCACTCCCTCCTCTGCCGGTGCTGGCCTTCATGCCCATACGGGCCTCCTCCAGCCCGACTGTCAGGGAAGTCAATGGAGGTCAGCAGCGTGCTCCCGGTCCAGAGGGCCATTTGTGATTCAGGCGGATGCCACTTCCTTTACCACCACAGTCCGGGCGTGGTGTGGTATTAGGGAGGGCAGTGCCCTGCAGGCTCGGTATCTTTGGGAATGCCTGCTTCTGCAGTCAGCAGTGGAACCCCAGACTGCTCCCCAGACCTTGGTGCACCTGCCAGGCTCCTCCCTGAGGCCAGGAAGCCATCTGCCCCTGCGGCTCCAAACACCCCCATTCCTGGTGCAGAGGCTTCTCCTCCCCTGTCCTGTGCAAAAGTTTCCAGCTGCTTGCCGTCTGGTAAGCCGTCTTCCTTTCTGCTGCGGTGAATGACATGTGTGTGAGGCTCTCTGTCCCGGGTCTCTTTCTCCAGGGAATCCCTCCCCTGTGTGCAGTAAGAATTTCTCGGTGCTATTGCAATACATCTGGGGGCAAGAGGGAACCGGCTGTACTACGAGGCCCCGCATTGCCGGAGGCCGGGAGTGCTGGATGGGTGAAGGGAGAGGAGTGGGGTGTTTTTAATAAAAAAACTAGTATTCAATATTTTAGCTATACAAAAATATAAATAATAACTGCATGGTCCCACCCCACCGTTAGCTTGAGAAGCAAAACACAGCTATTCTGTACACCGCGCTCTTTCTTAGAGCCGCTGTCGTGAATATTTCTGTATTCCTGCTCTGCATGCATGTGTTCTTAATGAGTAACTTCCTTCCACGTTTTGAAACTTTATATAAATCGCTGCATGTACTGCAAACACTTTCCAAATTAAATTTTTGTACTTGAAATGAGCTTGAAAAGTTGCAAAAAATAATACAAATGTCACTTGTGTATCATTCTCCAGATTCCACAGTTGTTAACATTTTAGTACATATGCATAATCATTTCCCCTCTCTGGATATGCACGCAGACCCAACCCTCCCACACGCGTGCGCGCGCACACGCACACACACACACACACAGATCTGAAATTGTGTATATAGGTAACATTTTACTTTTCTCCTGGAACACCTGAGGTAAGTTGGAGATGCTCCTTTACCTCTAAATCCTTGAGGGCATGTGTCCTAGGACCAGGGGTGTTCTTTTATGGGAGCAGAAGTATCAAAATGAGGAAATTAGCATTGATTCTGTGCTGTCATCTGGCCCTCAGACGCTATAGAAATTTCAGCGGTTGTGCCACTGATGTTCTTTATGGCGGAAGCTAACCAAATGGGTTTTGGGTTTGGCCTGGGACCCGACACGGGAGGGGCTCCGTGTCATTGTCCTGACTCTTCGGTCTGTTCTCACCGGGAGCAGCTCCTCAGTCTGTTTTCTTTCGTTCTTGCGTGTGGCAGGTTTTCAAAGGACAGGCCTGGTAGTTTGCTGCTGCCCCTTCAGTTCTGGTCTGTCTGATGTTTCCTCATCGTTAGACTAAGATGCACGGTTTTGTCCGAAGCACGACAGAAGTGATGCTATGGCCTCCTCCAGGCATCTTATGGGAGCCACATGATGCCCATTGCCAGTGGTGTTACCTGATCATATGGTTCAGGTGGGCTCTGCCTGGTTTCTTTTACAGGAGCGTAAGCTATTTTACTTTTTGTAATTGATGAGTGTTTCATGAGGTGGCCCTTGGGGACTGTGTGAAAATCTTGTTTCTCAACAAATTGAAAAAAATTTTTAGATGTCTAAAAACAGCTTTATTGAGATGCCTGGGTGGCTCCGTTGGTTAAGCATCCAGCTCTTGACATTGGCTCAGGTCATGGTCTCATGGTTCCTGAGTTTGAGCCCTGTGTCGGGCTCTCTGCTGTGTGCAGAGCCTGCTTCGGATCCTCTCTCTCTCTCCCTCTTTTTCTCTGGCTCTCAAAAATAAATCAACATTAAAAAAAATAAAAATAAGTAAAAACAGATTTATTATGATATAACTCACATACTATACAATTTACCCATTTCAAGTGTATACTTCAATAGCTTTTAGTATGGTCACACATATGTGCCACCATTAATTTTAAGCATATTGATCACCTCAAAGAATCCGCATATCATTTAGCTATAAATCCATTGTCTCCTTCTCTCCTGTCCCTGCCCCCTTGGCCCCATGCAACCCATGGATCCACTGTCACGGTCTACAGATTTCTTTCTTCTGGACTCTCATGTGAACGAAATCACATAATACACGGACTTTCATGCCTGGCTTCTTTCACACATTCTAGTGTTTTCAGTGTTCATTCAAGTTGTTCATTCAAGTCAGTGCTTCATTCCTTTTGATGACCAGGTAGTATTCCACCACACATTTTGTTTACCCATTTGTCTGTTGATGGACGTTTGGGTTGTTTCTATTTGTGGTTATTATGTTGTAAGGTTATTATGAATAAAGATGCTATTTGTGTACCATTTTTTTGTGTAGACATAGTTTTCATTTCTTTTGGGTGTATACCTAGTAGTGGAAGTCCTGGGTCATATGGTCACTCTAATCATTTGAGAAACTGCCAGAAACAGCCCATTTCCCAAAGGGGCAGCAACTTTTTACCTTCCCACCAGCAGTGGATGAAGGTTCCGGTTCCTCTGTCAACACTTGTTGCCATCTGACTTTTTGATTCTAGACATCACAGTGGATGGGAAGTGGTATCTCACTGTAGTTTTGATGTACATATTCCTGATGACTAATGTGTATGTTTGAATGTCTTCCATTTGCTTGGCTTTTTATTATTAGGTTGTAAGAGTTCTTTACGTATTCTACATACAAGTCCCTTACCAGATATGTTGTTTGCAAATATTTCCTCCCATTCTGTGGGTTGTCTCTTCACTTTTTTGATGGTGTCCTTTGAAGCACAAAAATGTTAAATTTTGATTAAGTCCAATTTATCTATTTTTTCTTTTGTTGCTCATGCTTTTGGTGTCCTATCCACATGCTTTGTGGACTTCTAGGTCATGAAGATGTACTTCTGTGTTTTATTCTAAGAATTTTATAGTTTTAGCACTTATGTTTAGTGCTCTGATTCACCAATTTTGGGTTAGTATGTGTGTGTGTGTGTGTGTGTGTGTGTGTGTGTGTGTGTGGTGTGAGGTAAGGGTCCATTTTCATCCCTTTGTATGTAGCTGTCCGGTTGTCCCAGCACCATTTGTTGAAAACACTTTTCTTTCCTTATTGAATGGTCCTGGTGCTTTTTTTGAACATCAACTGACAGTAGATGTATGGGTTTCTTTCTGACTCTCAATTCTATTCTCTTGAGCAATATGTCTGTCTTTATTCCAGTACCACACTGTCTTGATTGCCATTGCTCTGTAGTGAATTTTGAATATGGGAGGTGAGGGTCCTCCTACTTTGTTCTTTTTAAAGGATTATTTTGGTCTATTCTGTGTCTCTTGTAAATTCCATATGAATTTTAGAATCAAGTTGTCAATATCTACAAAGAAGTCAGGTAGAATTCTTGTGTTGAATCTGTAGATTCAGTTTGGGGAGTATTGCTCTTAACATTAAGACTTTGAACCCATGAACATTGATTTTTTTCCATTAATTTAGGTCTGTTTCTTACTGTTTCTTCCAACAGTGTTTTGTAGGTTTCACAGCGTAGTTTTGTACTTCTCTTGTTAAATTTATGTCTAAGTTTTTATTCTTTTTGATGGCTTAGGGAATGGAATTGCTTTTTAAATTTTATTTTCAGATTGTTCATTGCCAAGTGTATACAAATACAATTGATTTTGTTTATTGACCTTGTATCCTGCAACTTTGTTGGACTTGTTCATTAGTTCTAATAGATTTTCTTAGCGGATTCCTTAGGATTTTTTATATACAAGATCATCTCATCTGTGAGCGGAGATATTTTTATTTCTTCCTTTCCAATCTGGATGTCTTATGTTTCTGTTTCTTACCTAGCTAGCTTCCCTGTCTAGAACTTCCAGTGCAAATGCTGAATGGAAGTGGTGAGAGGTGACATCCTTATTTGTTCTTGATCTTAGGGGAAACGTCTAGTCTTTCACCATTAATTATGATAATGTGAATCTTCTGTAGATGCTCTTTATCAGGTTAAGGAAATTCCCTTCTAATTTGTTGAGTTTTTTTTTTTTTTTTATCATGAAAGGGTGTTGGATTTTATCAAAAGTTTGTTCTGTGTCTTTTGAGATGATCATGTGATTTTGTTTTTTGATCTATTTATATGATGTATTACTTTGTTGCTTTTCAGATGCTGAACAAATCTTAATTCCTGTTATAAATCTCACTTGGTCATAATGTACAATTCTTTTAATGTAGTAATCCTCACTTATCTATGGGGAATTTGTTCCATTATGTTGGTGGATTCGGTTTGCTAGTATTTTGCTGAAGATTAAAAAAAACTTTTTAATACTTATTTCAGAGAGAGAGAAGGAGAGAGAAACTGAAGCAGGCTCCAGGCTCTAAGCTGTCAGCACAGAGCCCAGTGTGGGGCTCGAACTCCCTAGCTGTGGTATCATGACCCGAGTCGAAGTCAGATGCTTAACTGACTGAGCCACCCAGGCACCCCTATTTTGCTGAAGATTTTTGCATGCATATTCCTAGAAGTTATTGGCGAGTAGTTGCTTTTCTTGTTATGTCCTCGTCTGGTTTTTGTATCAGGGTAATACTGGTTTTATAAAATGAATTGAACGGTGTTCTCTCTCCTCTTACAGTTTTTGGAAGGGTTTGTGAAGAAAGAATTGTAAAGGATTAATTATTCTTTAAATGTCTGGTAGAATTCAGTGGTGAAGCCAACTCAGTCTGGGATTTTCATTGTGGGTAATTTTTTGATTACTAATTCAGTCTCTTTACTTGTTACAGGTATATTCAGATTGTCCATTTCTTCTTGTGTCTGTTTTAGTAGTTTCTGTCTTTCTAGAAATTTCCTTATCTTATATAAGTTATCTAATTTGTTGGTTTACAGTTGCTTATAGGATTCCTTCCTAATCCTTTTCCTTTCTATAGGGTCAGAGCAATGTCTTCTCTTTCATTTCTAGCTCTAGTAATTCGAATCTTCTCTTTTCTTCTTGGTCAATGTAGCTAAAGATTTGTCAATTTTGTTGTTCTTTTCAAAGAGCCTGCTTTTTGTTTTATTGATTTTCTTTGTGTTTTTCAGTTCTCTATTAGGTTCCACTGTAACGTTTATTCCTTCCTTCCTTCTTCTTGTTTTAGGGTTTACTCTGCCCTTTTTTTTTTTTTTAATTAATGTTTATTTATTTTTGAGAGAGAGAGTGAGAGAGCAAGCAGAGGAGGACAGAGAGAGAGGGAGACACAGAATCTGAAGTGGGCTCCAGGCTCTGAGCTGTCAGCCCAGAGACCAGCTGTAAGCACAGAGACCACGAGCTGTGAGATCATGACCCCAGCCGAAGTCAGATGCTTAACCAACTGAGCCACCCAGGTGACCCACTCTTCTCCCCCCCCCCCACCAATCTTAAGGTGGAAGGTTAGGTTTTTGACTTGAGATTTTTTTCTTTTATATTTTTGTCTCTAAGCACTGCTCTTGCTGCTTCCCATGTTTTAGTATCTTGTGTTTCCATTTTCACTTATCTCAATGTATTTTCTGATGTACCATTGAAATTATTTAGCCAATTGGTTATTTAGGAGTGCCTTGTATAATTTACACATAGTTATGAGTTTCCCCCAAGTTTTTTGTGCTATTGATGATTTCTAATTTCATTTCAATGTAATTAGAGAACATGCTTTGTATCATTTCTATCCTTTTATGTGTACTGGGGTTTGTTTTATAGCCTAGCATGTGGTCTGTGTTAGAGAATGTGCCTGTGCCCTTGGGAGGAATGTACATTCTATTGTTGGGTGGAGTGTTCTAAAGATGTCTGGTAGGTAAACAGGCTTATAGTCTTCCAGGTCTTCCATTTCCTTGTTGATAGTCTACCTACTCATTCTATTCCATTATTGGAAGTAGGATATTGAAGTCTTTAAATATTGTGGAAGAATTGTCTATTTCTACCTTCACCTGTCAGTGTTTCTTTGGTGCATCTGTGCTTGTAATTGTTATATTTCTTGATGCATTGAGACCTTCATCATCATGAAATGTTCTTCTTTATCTTTGTTTAAATTCTATTTTGTCTGATATTCACATAGTCACTCCAACTTTCTTGTGGTTGTTTGCATGATACATTTTGCCCATAATTTATTTCCAGCCTATTTGTATCTTTGAATCTAAAGTGTGTCTCGTGTGCAAAATGTTTTATTTTATGTAGTCAAATTTATCAATCTTTTATTATGTCTGTATTTTTGAATCATAGTAATAAAATATCTCCCTATACTCGGCTTATAAAGGAATTTACCCACATTTTCTTCTAATAATTCTGTGGCTTCATTTTCCATATTTACATCTTTGATACATTTGGAACTTTTTCTTATGTTTGATGTGAGATGGGGATATAATTTTATCTTTTTCCAAATTAGTTAGCCAGTTGTCCCAGCAACACTTATTAAAAAATCTTTTTTCCTTCAGTGATTTTAGAGGCCATCTTTAATTTTTTGGTAATGTTTATTTATTTATTTATTTATTTATTTATTTATTTATTTAGAGAGGCAGCCTGCAAGTGGGGGAGGGGCAGAGGGAGAGGGAGAGACTGAATCTGAAGCAGGCTCCAGGCTCTGAGCTGTCAGCACAGAGCCCGACACAGGGCTCGAACCCACGAACTCTGAGGTCGTTACCTGAGCCGAAGTCAGACGCTCAACAGACTGAGCCACCCAGGCACCCCCAGAGGCCATCTTTAAAATATACAAAATTTCCAAATATAGCTGCATCTGTATCTGAATTTCCTCATCTACTTCATTTCTATGTCTGTTCTGCACACCAGCGCTACATTGTTTTAATTGTGGATACTTCGTAGTATTTTTAATGTCTGGTAGGGTTTACTTCCCCTTCAGGCTTTTCTTTCTCAGTGTTTTCCTGGCTATTCTCAAAGGTTTATTTTTTCATATGAACTTTAATATCAATTTGTCTAGCTCCATTAATATCATTAAACTTATAAATTAACTTAGGGAGAACTGATGTCTTTATAATATCAAATTGTCCTATCCGAGAAAAACTTGCATCTTCCCATTTGTTCAAGAAGGCTTTTGTGTTTTGTGTTAGTTTAAAAAGTTTCCTTATAGCAGTTTTGTATATCCCTTGCTAAGTTTATTCCTGCATATTTTATCTTGTTGCCATTTTGAATAGGATTTTCCCTCTGCTATTGATTTCTGAATGTTGATTTCATATTCTACTACTTTATTGAATCCTTTTTTTGATTTGGGTTATAAATGTGGGATTTTTCCCCAGCATATTTCTTTTTTTGAGATTTATCTGTGTGGATGCTTGTCATTCTAGCTTATTTATTTTCACTGCTGTATTCTGTTCCATTGTGTGAATATACCATGGATAAATATTTATATGTTGGATGGACGTTTAGAATGTTTCCTATTTGTCAGAATTGCCGAGTGGTTTTCCAAAGTTGTTCTATCACTTCTCACTCTCATCTCTAGTGTGTGAGTTTGTTGCTTCATGGTTTTGCCAGCATTAGCCATGGTCAATCCTTAAATTTGGCCAATCTGATGGGTAGCAAATGGCAGAGAAATATGGTTTTTAATGACTGTTCTTAAGCTCTTGGTTCTAAATTCTGACCCAAGATGATCCCTCCCGCAAGGACACAGACTGTGTGGGTTGCAGCCCTAATACCTCCTTCTCTCAGTGCCCTCCTCTCACTGAGAAGTGTTTAGCTCGATAAGAATTGGGAGCTATGATGACTCTTTCATACCTTTGAGGGAAAGGACTTCTATAAAATTAAATGTACAATTCATTAGACGAGGACAGCCTCAGGTCAGGCCTCTGAGTGGAATTTCTTTGCTGAGTTCATTGTATTTATTAGTGCTATAAGATTATCAACAACCGGCTGAGTAACAGCCTGAATCTGGCCCTTTGCTAGGCTCTGTACGGGATTTAGTGATGAATTAGGCCCACTTCCCACCTTTAGGGGGCTTACAACCTAATTGGAAGAGAAGACATGTTTACCTTAGAAGATACCATAGAGACCCCCTGAGGATATTATGGGCCAGGTTGCTGATGCAGACAGAAAGGTTTGCATACAGTGAATGTAAAAAGAAAAGGGCATATTTCTTTCTTCGCATCATATTACAAATTCAGTAGGAAAGGCTGTCATGGAATTTCTTCGTGCTTTAAACAGGCTAAATTCATCCTAGTAAAAATGCATAAACACCAAAGACATCTCCCCTGTCTTTCTAACCTGTACAATCATGGACAACTTAAGTTTCACCTTAGAGGCCGGGTCACCTAGTGGAACTTCCATCTGAATTCCACCTACTTCCTGTCCAGCAGAATCAACCTTCCTCCTAAGCGGGCACATTTCAGGATCCTCTGTCATGAGATGCGGTGGCCGGTCCAGTTGTGACCTAGCACCAGCTGCCTCGCCTTTGTTTCTTGTGACCAGACCACTGGCTCTGTGCATCTCCCCATGCTGTAGTTTATGCTGAGCCCCTGGTGCCCCCAGGGTTGGAGCCCTGCTCCAGTCTTTTCGGCCTGAGAGTGGCACTCTTGCTTTCCTCTTGGTGTCTGGGCCCGGCTACCTCTCCCGGACTTCTCAAAGCTGAGTGCCTACATACCCAGGTTCAGGTGTTTCCTTAATTAGCCATTCCCTCATTCTGCTGCCAGCCAGAACCGGGTGTGTGACTAAGCTTTGGTCATACCATATGGGTAAGAAGTTTCCATGCTCAACAGAGTGCCACCTCATCCACTTTACGTAAGGGTTACATGTCCCTTCAGAGTTGGAAGCGTCTTTCACTCTTGCCTGGTCCTGCCATGGCCCACAGCGCACCCTTGAGGCAGCTGGGCGGCACTGCAGATGTAGACAGTTCTTGCCAAGCAGTGCTGGAGGGGGAAGCCAGCTGGTCTGTGTGGACATCTCGTCCACAGCCTTACGAGGCCCACTTGCTAAGGCTATCAAGCACACTGGCCCAGTTCATCCTAGTTGGCTTTATTCTTTCATTTCACTTATTCATTCATTGATTTGTTAAACACATACTGTGGGTTTCACTAAAAGTTCTATAATTATCCTGTCGGCTGAAATACCCACAAGTGCAAAGAGCCCCCCCGACCCCCGCCTCCTTACCCCACAGAGCAGTAGGTGTGTGAGCATCTGAGAGCTTGTGGGGTTGTGGCCAGAACTTTTCTGTTTGTCTAGTCCAGTGCCTAGGTCAGGGGCATGACTTGTGAAACCGGGTGGTTCTTTGAGGGTGCAAATGGAGCCAGCCCACATGAAGTGATGGGTGAACACGTGCCCCTCTGTGTTTTGCTGTCGTCGTTTGGACGAGAGGGGCTTATAGTACTCAGTGTTCACTGAGGGCTGGGGTGGTTTAGGACTGCTTCCTAAAACTTGAAGCCCTAAAGAATGGGTAAACTACACAGATTCTGGGGAACGGCATTGTACTTGGGGAGAATAACCTGAGTGTGCTCAGAATGAGCATAGTGGGTCCCAGAGATATGGAAGAGACCAGCCTGATGATACATGTTAGATGTTTCATGGGTCATCTCCTTGGGAACACTTACTCAATTCGATTAGCACTTGGGAGCTTTGTATAGGAAGCTGTGTCCTGGAGTGGCCAGTGCTGGGCAGAACTGGCTGGCGTGGGGCTGCGGTTGACCATCTGCCCTGAGCAGGGCCACAGAGGTACCATAGCCTAGCCCTGGTATGGCCATGGCACAGAAATAGCCTCCTTCCATGAGTCAAGCCTCCCATCCTTCTCCTGTGTGACTGCTGTTTGAACACTTTTATTTTTTGTTGTTGTTCAAGCTGTAGGGTAATTACCCTTGTCCTTAATAATTGCATTAGTTTCCTTGATGAGCAGAGATGCTCTAGAGTGTGTGCTGTTAAAAAGAGGTTAGGATTAAGGTTTTCAACCTGCTGCTGGTGTGAGAAGGATATCTCCATGCCAATTACCGTCTCCTTGATAGGATTAGTCACTGTGTTAATTGCTACTCAGAAAAAACGCCAAGTTTGTTGTTTTAGACTTTGGCTTTTAAAATATTGCAGATGTCATCTTAAATGCAAATTGTATTTGGTATTAGAGATAACTGTTGATCTATTAACACTTCGGGGCTGATTGGTATCCGAGGCTGTGTGAGACAGAGGAGTCTTGCCCTTGGATTATTAATTGCATCTTTGATGGTGGTTCCAGAACCGGGAGGGGGAGGCAGCTGTCAAGCCTGTTCCTTGGCACTGTCTTTGAAAGAACTCAGGGCTCCGTCAGCCACAGTCTGTTGGAAGCGGCCAGAACAATGTATAAAACGACCTCGCTCCTCAACCCAAGAGCATTGCCTGTCTACTCTGCAGGTCACCTTGGTTGGGTGGCTTCTGGTTTGTACCTTGAACGTTGTGTCTCTTCAGTGAGTGTCAAATGACCATAGGAGCTCAGTCTTTAGAAATTTCTGAAGAGGTGGCTTCATTTCTTCATGTTGGACCAGGAGAGACCAGTCAGAACCAGAGCAACCTCTGTTATGTAGCATCTTCTTTTTAGTTTATATTTAAAAACTTTTCATTTTGAAATAATCTCAAAGTTTCAGAAAAGTTGTCAGAATAGTGCAAAGAAATCTATGCCCTGCACCCAGATTCCCCAACTGTTGACATTTTTATCATTTTTGCTTTATCATTCTCTACGGGTGTGCATGTACATTTTTTTCTGAACCGCTTGAAAGCAAGTTTCAGACAAGATGCCCCATTAGTCCTAAACACTTTACTGCACATTTCCTAAGAACTAGGACATTCTCCTGCATAACTCAGTACTGTGATCAAAATCAGGAAAACAGCACTGATAGGATACGATTATCCAGTCTAGATTTCATTCCTGCAACCAGCTATGTTCCAGTAGTGTCCTTTAGAGCGAAATGTAATCACCACCACCACCACCACCATCATCATCGCCATCACCATCATCTGGTCTAAGATCCCATCTAAAATCTCGTATTTATTCCCGTGTCTTTAATCTCCAACAATCTGGAACAGTCCTTCTGTCCTTCTTTGTCTTTCATGACTCTGACATTTTTTGAAGAACACAGGCCAGGTAGTTATTTTGAACAGTGTCTTTCGACTTGGGTCTGTCTGATGTTTCTTCACTAGATTCAGGCCATGCATTTTTGGCAGGAAGACCAGAGATGTGATGTTGGGTCCTTCTCAGTGCATCATATTAAAAGGTACATGGTACTAGCTATCCCATTCCTGGAGCTGTTAACTCTGATCCTGGGTTAAGGTGCTATCTGCTACATTTCTCTGGTGTGAAGTTATTGTTTTTTCCTTTGAAATTAATTAGTGTTTGTGAGGAGATATTTTATGTATATGTAAATACTTTATTACTCATGGAACTTTTATCTACTTGTTTTAGCATCCACTGATGATGCTTGTCTGGATCAATTATTATTATAATCTTTGCCAGATGGTATTTTTTCCTAAATTTATTTATTGCTTAGTACTTTCTACTGTATTCAAGAGCTTTTGCTTTCTTACATTTATTTACTTACTCATTTATTTATAGCCATAACGTACTCATGTATTCCCATTTTAGTCAATGAGTTACATTGACCAGGTTACATTCAGTGGGTAATGTATTTGCCCAATAGTTTATAATCTAGTTATTTTGATGGTTAAATTGTCACAGATTTGGTCACTGGGAGCCTCTTCAATTTGGCTGCTGTGTCCTTGTGACACATTCTCATCATATGTTTTACATTTTATTATGAAAAATTTCAGACACACAGAAAGTTAAAAGATTTTTTTTTGGTGAACATCCATGTACTTATCACCTGCATTCTTTAATTAACATTTTACTGTGCTTGCTTTATTATATATCTAACCATTATCCATCCAGCAATCCTTCTTCTTTTTACATTGCATTTCAAAGTAGTTGTAGCCATCACTACCCTTCATTCTTAAGCCTTTTGGCAGATGTGATATTGTCTAGAGTTCCAAATTTGTTTATAGTTCATTTTTTAGGTACTACTTACATACAGTGCAATGTACAAATATTAAGCGGACCACTTGATGAATTTTGATCAATACGTTCACCTAAGAGACTTAAACCCCTATCAAGACACAGAATACTGCCATCACCTCCCAAGAAGGTTTTTCAAGTATCTTTCCAGTCATTCCTTGAGCCCGTCTTCCTCAGGAGCTACCACTGTTCTAGCAACATAGATTAGATTCCATTCTAGAGTTTTATATAAATGGAGCATGTATGGTACATATTCTCTTGTGTGAGGATAATTCTCACCATAGTGACTTTTCAGATTCATCCATGCTGTTGATTATATTGGCCATTCATTTGTCCCTCTTTTTTTTTTTTCTTTTTAGCCCTTCCTTACTTTCTGGCACAACAGAATGTTCCTTCAAGGTTGCCTTATACTTTTCTTGCATAAGCCCTGGGATTAGCTCTCTCTTCAAGGATCCCTGGCTCCTTTTAGTAGAGAACAGTTTTTGAATTCCAGGTGCATTCATTGGTATTGATACTTTTATTCGCACATGTGCCATTGCTTCCAGGTTCTCCCTCTCTTAATAGAAAAAGATAAGAAACATGTGTGAGAATACACTTATAAATACACAAACACATATGTCTACATCTATTTCATATGTGTTCGTGTGTGTGTGTATGTATGTAAAACCACACGTTCATAATGATTCCAATTCCAATCCAACACCATTGGGTATTGGATTCATTCATCTTTCCAAATATGGAACTTCCTTCTCCAATGTGGGAGAAATTTTTCTGAATATATTTATTCATTTTATGAATCCTAAAATGATATATAAGGTAGTTAAATAAGAATTAACCTATACCATAGAAGAAAACAAATCTACTAAATAGGGTTCAATTTGTGCATAGCACTTTTTGTCTTTAGTTTGAGGGCATGTGGTTGAAATACTATGTTCAAGAGTCTTGGATTAGTCTCCCTCTCCCTACTTTTGGGTTTATATTTACTTTGGCTTGTATAATTTTGGGTTTGTGTTTCGTTTGTGTTTGATTTTAGGGATCTTCTCCATCCTTGTTGATTTTCTTTTAGTAGGTAAAACATTAACATGTAGCAAAAGGTAAAACCATGCAAAAGAGCCAACCCCAGAGAAATGTCACTGTCTCCATCCCTCTCATCAGGTAGGTAACCAGTCTGTTTTCTCTTTATCTGTCCTGTGTTTCTTTTGCTACAATAAGCAAGTATAGGTATATTTTCTTATTTTCTCCCTTTTTCTTACACAAAAGGAAAGTGTTACTTTTTAAAAATTAAACCTTTTATTTTGAGATACTTGTTGATTCACATACAATTGTAAGAAATAATTGAGAGATCCACATCCATGCACGCTTTAAACAGTTTCCCTAATGGTAACATCTTGAAAACTGTAGTACATTGTTAGGAGCAGGATGTTGACACTGATCAGTCAAGGCAGAACGTTTCCATCACCACCCAGGATGTGGGGGTCCTGGCTGTTGCCCCTTTTAGCCACACCTATTTCCATCTCATTCCTACCCCTCTTTAATTCTTTCAACCACTCTCATCTCTTCTCCATGCCTATAATATTATCATTTCAAGAATGTTACCTAAATGGAATCACACAGTAAATAGACTTTGGGAATTGGCTGTTTTCTCAGAAAATAATTCTCTGGGGAGTCCTGTAGTTGTTGTGTGTATCCGTCTTTCCTTCCTCCGTATTGCTGAGTGGTCTGCGGGGTGGCTGGACCACATTTGTTTAGCCATTTACCAATCAAAGGACATCCGCGTGTTTCCAGGTTTTTGGCTATTACGTATAAAGTTGCAATAAACATTTGTGTACAGATTTTTGTATGACCGTAAGTTTCTGTTCCTCTGGGATAAAGGCCCAGGAGTCCAGCTTCTGGGTGGTATGGTAGTTAGATGTTTAGCTTTCAAAGAATCTGCCAAAGTGTTTTTCAGAGTAGCTGGACTTAGCCTTCCCAAAAGAAATGGACAAGTGATCCCATTTCTCCATATCCTTGTCAGCATTTGGTGTTGTCACTAATTTTTATCTTAACCACCCTGATAGATGTGTACTGATAATCTCCTTGGGATTTTAACGTGTATTTCTGTAATGGCTAATGAGGCAGAACATCTTTTCATGTGTTTGTTTGCCATTGAATATGCTCTTTGGTGAAGCATGTTTCTACCTTTGTCCATTTGCTAACTGAATTATTTTATTATTATTTTTTTTACTTTTGAGTTTTGAGGGTCCTTTGTATATTTTAGATACTAGTCCCTTGTCTGACATGTGGTTTGCAAGATTTCCCCCTGATCTGTATCTTGTCTTTTTGCCCTCTTAGCAGCGTCTTTGAACAAAGATTTTTAATTTTGATGACGTCCACTTAGTCATTTTTTCCTTTTATGGGTTGTGCTTTTGGTATTAATTTTAAGAATTCTTTGCCTAGCCTTAGATCCCCAAGTTTTCTCTATGTAAAGTCCATCATTTATTTTGAGTTAATTTTTATAGGTGTAGAATGGAGTTAGGTTGAGCAAAGTCCTCCCTCCTTCTCTCCCTCGCTCCCTCTTTCCCTCTCTCCTATCCTTCCTCCCTCCCTCCTTTCCTTCCTTCCTTCCTTCCTTCCACCTATGGATGTCCAATTACTCTAACACCAGTTGTTCAAGGCTAGTCTGCTTTCTTCCACTGACTTAATTTTATACATTTGTCATAAATCAGTTTGGCATATTTGTGTGGGTCTATTTCTGGATTCTCTATTCCTTTCCACTGATCATGTGCTTCTCTTCCTCTGCTAACAGCAGACAGTTTTGATAACTGAAGCTGGATGAGTCTTCTTCTGTCCTGATACTTCCTGCCCCTTTGTCACTCTTATTTTGCATATTTGTGCTTTCTCATTCTTTGGTTAAGTTTAGCTACTAGTTACCCTATTTTGTTGTTTTTTGGGGAAAAAATCCAGAATTTTGACTTTATTGGTTTAATCTACCTCATTAATTTCTTTTTTTCCTTATTTTTTAATGTTCATTTATTTTTGAGAGAGAGAGAGAGAGAGAGAGAGCAAGTAGGGGAGGGGCAGAGAGAGAGAGAGGGATACCCAGAATCTGAAGCAGGCCCCAGGTTCTGAGCTGTCAGCACAGAGCCGATGTGGGGCTGGAACCTACAGACCCGGAGATCATGACCTGAGCTGAGATCAAGCGTCGGACGTTTAACCGACTGAGCCACCCAGGGGTCCCTACCTCATTTTCTACATGTAACTTTCTTTTTCCTTCCTTGTGCTTTTGTTGTTGTTCTTCTTCTAGGTTTTTGAGTTTGGCATTAAGACTTTTTAATTCCTCCATTTTTACTGAAATAAGTGTTGAAGGCTATGAATATTTTTACCTAATCACTGTTTTTTTTTAATATGTCCCATAAACGCTGCTTTGAATATGTCCCATGTACTTTGATATGTTGTGTTTTAATCACATATATATATTTGGAATTTCTATTATTTTAGTTTTAGGTTTTGAAAATTAATTTCTAGCTTTATCATACCATGATCAGAAACTATTCTTTGTCATCTTTCTACTTCATGAAACATTGGTTAATTGTCACCTAATACATGATCAATTTTTGTAGATATTCTATGTATATTTAAGCACATTCTCCCATGTCAGATATGTAAATCTCTCTGTATGGCCTGTCTCATTGATTGTGGTGTTTAGGACACTGTGTGTGTTCTCACTTACTTTTTGTCTAACTGGTCTCTTTTGTGCTGAAAGAGGTATGTTATGGTGTCCTGTGTTAGTGTGTTTCCATCTGGATTTCTATCATTTTCTACAATTTTTACTTCAAATTGTAGTTGTAGTTTTGCTTGGTGCATTGACATTCATTACTATTTATTTTTATTGTGCAATGTGGGGTTTTTTCCGTTTTTTTAGCATTAGGAAGTGTCTGTCACAAAGCTCTTTCCTCGAAGTCCACTTACTCTGTCCGATATCAAGATTGTAATACTTATTTTGTTATTATTTCCATCTGCCTCATATAGCTTTGCTTATCTCTTTATTTTTAGCCTTCCTGAATCCCTTTTAAAAAGTGTGCCTCAAGTGTCCAACATATAGTTGGATCTTGTTTTTTCAAGCCAATAGAAAGTCAGTTTCTTTTCATAGGCGATTTAAGCCCGCTCACAGTTATTTATAGGTCCGATATTTATACGATTGTTATACTTGGTCTTAGCATTTTCATAGTATTTTATATAATAAGTACTATGTATTATGTCCTATTGATTGTAATGATGACATTTTCTTTGATCATTTATTTAATTTATTTTGATATTTAATTTTCGTTTTCTTTTTTTTTATTATGAATGTGATTTATTGTCAAATTGGCTTCCATACAACACCCAGTGCTCATCCCAACATGGTGCCCACCTCAGTGCCCATCATCCACTTTCCCTCTCCTCCGCCCCCCCACCCACCCTTAGTTTGTTCTCTGTATTTAAGAGTCTCTTGTGGTTTGCCTCCCTCCCTCTTTGTTCGTAACTATTTTTTCCCCTTCCCTTCCCCCATGGTCTTCTCTTAAGTTTCTCAAGATCCACAAAAGAGTGAAAACATATGGTATCTGTCTTTCTCTGCCTGATTTATTTCACTCAGCATAATACCCTCCAGTTCCATCCACATTGTTGCAAATGGCGGGATTTGATTCTTTCTCATTGCCAAGTACTATTCCCTTGTATACATAGACCACATAAGAAGTTTTCATTTTCGTTTGAATGGCTACCTTTGTCCTCACTGCCTTTTCACAATTCCCTCGGTCCCCTGGAGACTTGTACTGTTTGGTTTGTCAGTTGCAGACGGACCCTTTGAGCTCCTTGTACAGCCATCATTATGACCAGTGTCCTCCACAGCCAGCATGGAGCTTATCCTGGCCTCCTCTTGCTGTCTACCATTTCATAGCGGCAGTATTTTCACTTTGACCTAACATGTAACATCTCCGTGATTCTTTTCCCTTACTGCCACATAACTTAGATCTGTCACCGAATATATTCAATGTTTCCCATATGTCCCTTTGCCAAAAAGAGTACCCCACTCCTCTCCTCCGTAGCTGAAGTGACTTCTCAGTAGATTCCTTAAGAATGGCTCGTGGGTACATTCCTCCCTCAATTCTTACACGTTTAAGACTCTTTCCCTATAGCTCTGATGTTTGAAGGTTCTGCTTTGCTGGATCTACACCTTTCAGTTCACACCTTTCTTTCTTTGACTTTCGTGGAAATACGGCTCCATCACTGCCCTGCCCTTCCAAAGGTGCTTTTGCAAAGTCCACTGAGGGTCTAAGTCTCTTGTCTTCATAACTTACCTGGTCTCTTGGTTCGCAGGCTGTGAGGATAGTTTCTCAAATTCTTCTTTGGGGTCTTTGATTACATTTGCAGCGCTCTGTTTCAGTTTCAGTGCTTTGTGCTTGTGTTTTTGGAGGAATTTTCATCGGCTGAAGTATTTGGATGCTCTCGTTTTTATTTTCCTTCCTGTAGCAGGCGCCTTTATATGGATGAGGCTGTTCTCACCTCTGCGGTCCACCGGCTGGCTGGCTGGCTGCCTTGCGAGCCATTGATGTGATTTCTGGTTCAACAGCCCCCTCTTCCGTCAGTGCAGCAGAGCACAGCCCCTTGAAAGGTTGGCTTTTGCGGCAGCGGCAGGTGGGCAGAGGCGTGTGCCCTGAGATTTATTTTATTACTATTTTTGCTTCGCGGATCCCCAAGTGTCCACCTCTTGCTGTCCCCCCTTCCCTGCGGCTTCCGGAGTGGTGCCCACCCCGTTTCTCGCCGTCTCCTTCCCTTCCCGAGTGGCCTCTGGGGGCTGGTGCCCACCGTTAAGCCCCTGGCCTCTGGTCAATGTTTTGGTCTCTCTGCACCCTTCCTCAGCATTTTCGCACTTGGGGTGCACCTCCTCTCTCCTCGGGTGACTTTAGTTTACTCCTAAGCCCTAAGCCTTCTCTGCCTGGGGGTTGTGTGTGGTTTTATGGCTTCTTCTTGTTGACCTGTGTCATTTTTGGAGCGGGTGTTGGGAGATTGGGATTTCTGTGGCCGTCATTACCTTGGCTGCCGGGAAGACCCCAATGTAGCATTTAAGAGATTGTGCAGTTAACTCAATTCTGAGTGCAATGGTAGCCCAAGCCCGTTATTAACATAGTATTTTCATGTTAATGGTACACAAATGAATCCTGAGGACATGCTTGAAGAAGTATGCTCTCTTAAGAAGGTTAAGCATCTCCCCGCTAAGTGTCACCCCATCTGTTGAGCCAGCCTGTTCTCACAGATACTGCGGGCGAGTATCGGGGAGCTAGGGGTTTCTGGGCCAGGGGTCGGACTCAGGGGGACTTTTACTGCTGGCATGATGCATCGAAGGGGGCATTGCCATTCTGTTGCTGGAGGTGGGCGTGAGCCAGTGGCTGTGATGTGCACATGTGTGCAGGTCTCTATCAAGGAGAGACTGCTCACCATCCCACCGTGTTCTTACAGGGGTTTTGTGCAAGGCCCCAAAGCAGAGTGTGATTCTGCTCTGCGTGGTTGGGGGAAGGGGGGACTTAGCATGTTTCTGGAAGGAGCAAATTGAGTTATCTTTGTTCTGAAAATAGGCCATTTCTGAGTTACTATAGTAGAAAAACCCAGGCCTGCTCACAGGAGAGGGAAAGCTGGTAGGGGGCCCTATTCCTGGGCCCCAGAGGAGTGGTGGCGAGAGCTGGGGTGTGCTGAAAGGCTCCATTCACAAACCCACTTCCGAAGGGAGCTTCGCTGCGCCGCAGGCCGGGTCACCGTCTCACCCTCCCATGGGCACGTGGGTGGGTCCCGGCCTGCCCGTTGTCTCTTTGGATCAGTACCCTTCTTCCAGGCACAGCGAATGCTCCCAGGAGCACCGAGATCGCTGGGAACAGTTTCTGCCTCCTCGGAGACCACTGATAGGTTTGGTCCTTTGAGGGCCCCAGGATGCTGCCCCATCTCTCCTCTTCTTCTTGCTGGGTTCCAGAAGAGGGGGCCACCTCAGCTCCATGCGGACCCCTCCCCAGGAGGCACCAGTACCTCAAGCAGCCTCTCTGAAAGCACACCCCTTAAGCCCGAGCAGCCTTTTCAAAATGGGAGGCGATGTGAAGCTGAGTTGGACAGGAAGGAAGGAGTTCTCCCTGAGGAGGGACCTGTGACTCCTACCACCAGACGCTGGGTCGGGTAACGAATTTGTGTTCCAGTGTCCACATGGGCCCTTCCACCCCTCAGGCCTGACACCCCCGTTCCACCCCCAAACACCCAGGAGACGGGGGAACCAGTCAAGACTAGGAGGCCGTGTGATGGGGCAGGACTCTGAGGAGGAGTTGTTTCTGTCCTTAAGGCCTCTGACTCACTTCCCCAGTCCTCCGACCGGACCAGCCCTCCTCTCTCATGTCTTGCCAGTTGGCACCACAGTGAGCCCTGGCCGGGTGGGAGAGCCAGAGGCGGGGGGCCCCGGGAGCCCTCATGGCGCAGCATGTGGTGATGGTACAGTTACTTGATGGTACGCCTTCCTCAGAATCCATCGTGTGGAATGTCGGAGGCAGCTGAGGAAGGTCTGTGCTCTCTGAGAAGCGGTAGGTGGTACAGCAGGGTGACGCTGTGGCTGTTTCTCCCAGAGCCTTACTTTTAAACAAATCTTTAGACAGAACTGTCATTCATGGTTCTTATTGTTTGTTCACTCGCTCGCTCGCTCACTCGCTCATTCACTCGCTCGCTCGCTCACACATTGACCGACCATCACATTCCCCTGCCTTGTGCCCAGCCCTGTGCTAGATATTGAGAATCCAAGACGGGCTCAGAGCCCTTGCCTTCAGGAGCTGTGACAGGAGTGTGACTGGCGTCACTTTGGGGGATCAAGTCTTGCTAGCTTTGGAAGGAGGAAGCTCATCCGTAATCAAACCTGTTCAGTTTTGCTAACTGAAAAAATTGTGAGTCTCTTCGGCTGTGGACTCTACGCTTCCATATGGTGGAGCCACCAGGGCCGTGGACGTGCTGTGCACCACCACTCGGGGCCGTTGGGGGGGGGGCAACACCAGGGTCGTGGTCAAGAGCATGGACTTGCGTGTAGACAGATCTGGGTTCAAATTCGGCTCTGCTGCTCTTAGCCAAGGGTTTGGGATAACATGAACCTCACTAGACTTTGGTTTTCTCACAAGCAGTTTGGGGATAATTATTCTTGGCCCTGTGGGAGGGTTACATAAGGTAAAGGGATTGGTGAGGTTTACACCATGGTCGGGAAGGATGGTTATGGCTTTGTGTCATCTGGTAGCCCCTGCCCCCCTCTCCAAGGCACACACATGCACACAACAGGTGCACACACACACACACACACACACACACACAACACAGGCTTTCCACAATCCTGGCCTAGGAGGCAGCAGGGACTTTGCCTTTTAGAAGTTGTCTGACCCGTCGGCCCCTCAGACGGGGGTTGCAGGAGTCTGACTCACTCCACTGGGTTACTAAACTGGTTTGTTGCCAGGCGCGATGTGCGGGGCTCTTATAATGGTGGTTAGATCTGGGAAATGGACCAAGCATGATTTCCAGCTAAATGGAACACTTCGGGGCCATCAGCTAAATAGACGATGCTTCTCAGAAAGTCCCTTGAGTGTTATGTCAGACAGGCGCTGGGACCCTAGGAGCCATGGTGCGTGGCCGGGCCAGCTCCTCGGGTGCTGCTGGCTGTGAGGGCCTCCATATCCTGTCTCACGTGCGGCTTGCAGGGAGCAGAGATCTGACCCATTTGGAACACTTGACCCTCTGCACTGCCCTCTCTTCCTCTCACTCTTGTCCCCTTTCTCCCTCCCTGTTGTCTGAGACTCTGGCAACTACATAATATCATTTAGAGAAGTCATATTGCCTCCCTAGCCCATTCTACTCCCTCTGTGAAACAGGGACTGTGCCTGGAGGGAGAAGGAGCTCGGGCTTTTGTGGAAAGGGAGGGGGTCATGCATCCTGGGCCCTCCCTGGAGAGCCTCGACACTTTGCTGTTTGCTGTGAGGGGCCTGGCCGCCATCTCTGTGCCCTCTGCAGAGAAACCTTACAGATAACTCTTCATAGCACAGTCTCACAATAGACCAGGAAATGCCCCTTAGCCTTCCTGCATCATGGAGGGAGCTTATGTTAGGCTAGCTACATGGTCTCTGATCCTGGCTCCACCATGTGCTGGCTCTGCAGTGCCCAGGGTCCTGCAGCTCAGTGTCCTGCTAAGCCCAGTTTCCTTCTGCATGGGGGAAAAATACCTTCCTCCAACGTGGTGTGAGGAGGCATTCTGATGCTTATGAGGTGTCCAGTATATGGCATGGCACAGAAGAAGGGATCAGAAAATATCGACTCACTTCCCGTGCCAAATCTTTTCTTTTCCTTAAGATCTGAGAGCGATTTCCTTCTAGATCTTCTTCCCTTGCTGACCAATACCCTCACTCCTCCCTGCCCTTGCCGGTTGCCCACTTGGTACTTTTTATCATGGGCCACAGCCTAGGCTTTTCTATTGTCTTTTCTTACCTATTCATCCATCCACCCATCTATCTACCCATCCACCCATTCATCCATACACCTATCCATCTACTCATCCTTCCACTCATCCACCCATTCACTTATCCATCCATCCATCCATCCATCCATCCATCCATCCATCCATCCATCCACTCTTCCTTCTACCCACCCACCCATCCACCCACCTACCCATTCATGCATGCATCCATGCACCTACCCACCCACCCAACCACTTATCTATGCACCCACCTACCCACCCATCTATCCATTATCCCATCTATCCATCAATCCATCCATCCATCCATCCATCCATCCATCCATCCATCCATCCATCCATCCTTCCACCCAGTCTTCCTTCTACCCACCTACCCATCCACCCATCCATCCATTCATGTATCTATCCATCCACCCATTCATACACTTATCTACCTACCCCATCCGTCCATTATCCCCTTATCCATCCATCCATCCATCCATCCATCCATCCATCCATCCATCCACTCTTCCTTCTACCCACCCAACCTTCCACCCACCTACCCATTCATGTATGCATCCATCCATCCACCCACCACCCAACCACTTACTATGTACCCACCTACCCACCCATCTATCCATTATCCTCCACCATCCATCCATCCATCTCTTCTTCTACCCACACAGCCATCCATCCAGCTACCCATTCATCCACCCATCCACCCACCACCCAACCACTTACTATGTACCCACCTACCCACCCATCTATCCATTATCCTCCACCATCCATCCATCCATCTCTTCTTCTACCCACACAGCCATCCATCCAGCTACCCATTCATCCACCCATCCACCCACCCACCTAACTATCCATTATCCCATCCATCCATCCATCCATCCATCCATCCATCCATCCATCCATCCATTTTTCCTTCTACCCACACAGCCATCCATCCAGCTACCCCTTCATCCACCCATCCACCCATCCACCCATCCACCCACCCATCCACATGCCGTTTCTTCTATGTAGATGCCAGACTGTAGGGAGTGAAGTGGATTAGCCTCCACTTTCACTAAGCTTAAGTCCAGCAGAGGATAGGGATGTGAAATAGGTGTCTGTGCACACATGAATGTGTGTGTGTGCATGTGGTGGGGCTGGGTACTAGGCAGTAAGAGTAAAGGCTGCTTGGGAAATGCATACAAGGATCACCATACAGAGCCCAGCAGGGTCAGGAAAGCTTCATGGAGGAAGTGACTCTCCTTGGCCATACATCAGCAACTTGGAGACAGGGGTTGTCCTAAGGTTGGACCTTAGAAAAGCAGCTGTGTCAGTAGGTTGAGTGCCTACTATTTATGTGAGGTACTGGGGTTACAAAGAGGGATGAAAATGCGAAATAAATAGTCATACAAAGTAATGGTTAATAAATTCTTGTTCAATGGATACATGGGTGAGTGTGCCTTTGCCAGCTTTATTTGCTAAGAAATGCTCCCAGCACAGGTTAAATCTGTGACTCCCTGCGAATAAGAAGCTTAAGAAGGGCTCATCTGAGTTTTCATCTGATTCATGAATATGTAAGCAAGCTTCCTTTTAATCTCAAATTTTATTTTATTAGATGTACTTTCATGTATTTATTAGACCTAAATTTTTCGTTTGGATATATGAGAAACTTAATGAAGGCACCATCCCATCTTCCATGAGATGAGTAGAGGGTAGATGATGAGGTGGTCAACCGAGCGATGTCCTGGCTTCAGCAAGATTCCCGAATACCTGATGCTCAGGAAGCTGAGCGCAGACTAGTCATAATTACAATCCCTACTGTGAATCATAAGTGTTTCTGCGGTACCTTGACTTGTGCTGCACCTTTCCATAAAGCCAGAGAGCTCAGACATTCTCGCTGCTCCCCGAGTGGGAGAGAAGCCGGCTCCCTGCCAGGTGGGGCCATAGGTCTTGCCGGCCTCATTTTCCAGCAGGAGAGACTGTGGGTTTGGTTGGAGATGTAATAGCTGCTCAAGGTCAGGCTGCAAGCCCGTGGCTGAGGCCCTTGATGAGTTTTCCGAGGGATGGCCTAAATTTGCATCAGTCTGCAGGCTCCCATCCCAGGGGCACCACCGGAGGGTGGCTCAGCTTCTACCTGGGGGGGGAAGAAGGGAAACCAGCAGCTGGAGAATCCAGTGTGTTCGCACTCCCAATGAAGTCCATGATAGAAATGCCTTTTAAAGCGATTTCCCACTTGCTAAAATTGATTTTTTCAGGAAATCTGTTGTAGACTGGTCTATCTTTAGACATCATCATCATTCTGGACAGAAGCACAAAACTCTCAAGGTCTCCTGCCCTCCTCTTCTGCCGCTCGAGTGGGCTCCTAAAGCCCCGTCAGCAGGTTGGAGGCATGGAGGGAAGGGTCCTCTCCCCCACTGTCAGGAGATTGTCCGGGGCAAGGCTCCAGGGCCAGTGAGGCACTGGATGAGGCTCCCTTGGGGCTCTTGTGTGGGAGTGTTTGGTAGACACATGTCCCCTGCTGGCCCTGCTGCCCAAGGCCTACCTGCTACTCCATGTCATCTGTACAGATGGATGGCACCCTGCCTGCCACATTGCAGGCTCATTTGCTGCCTGTCTACACAGGCCGCTGCTGCGATGAGTCCTGGTTTATACCACGTGCATTGCCATCAGCCTGTAGCCAGTGGAATGGCTAGAAGTGCCTTGACCTGCCGCAGCCCACAGGGAGGTTGGAGGAGAGTCTAGAAGTGTCAGGAAGGAACCCAAGGGCACCAGGTGGATGGAGCGCCTCAGACTGGTGCAGTGCCCACTAACAGCCAAGTCTTTGATTCCTCCTCAAAGCCCCTGCTCTCCCACTACCCTCTCCCCTCCCCCACCAGCAATTTCCCAAGAACTTCTCTGACCAGGAGTGGGAATTCATTTTCTAAGGCTCTGGATTTCTGGAGCTTGGAACAACTCAGGAAGTTGGGTCATGCAGAGGAGTGGCGAGGTTGGCACCCGTGTGACATGATGGGTGGCTGATAACTACCCAGAGAAATTCAGAGGATTCTCAGGATATTCAGCCTCATTTCTGGGGTTCACTTCTCTGTCTGGGTCTCTGGAAAAGGTCACAGTCAGATGCTCAGATTTACAGTGGGCTCTTGAGTCCTCTCCAGTGGAGAAGTCTGAGGTCCACTCTCCCGGAGGAATGCTCTGTTCCCTGTTAGATGGTAGCAGACGAGCCCCCCCCACCCCCATTTTTGAGTGTTGCCTTGCCCCTCACCTCCTGATGGGCTTTTGGGAATCCACCCCTTTCATATGTGAGGTTGCTCAAATGGGGGACCAGTGTCCCTGGGAACTTTCTCAGCTTCCTAAATTGGGAATTATAATCGCCTGTGACAAGGGGCACCATGAGGTGGCCAAGAAAACCTAGGGGTTCTCTCCTGCTTCAACAAGACTATATGCTGCGTGAGGACAGGAGCCGCTGTTTGTGTCTAATCTGACCCTCGCCCCCTCCACAGGAGTCCTTGCTCAGCGTTCGCACACAGTGGGCCGAGGGCCACCGCGGGCTGCCAGGGAAGAAGGGCCCAAGGTAGGAGCCCCAAGATAGAGCTCTGCCTTAAGGTCATCGCCGGGCTTTTTACCTCGTGCTCTCAGCCACCTAGCTCCCCTGGCAGTGAAGCATCGTTTTCTATTAAATGATGTGTCTGACATTTACCAAATTTTTATGTGACAATTTAGAAGGAACCAGTTGCATTAAACAGCCTTATTAATATTGCAGTAACATGATTAGGGGAACATCATGGCCGTTAGACCATAGGGCCAGATTTACGAGCTCTGGAGAGAGGAGGCAAAGAGGTCTCTATTGACCAAAACACCTTCAGCACAATCCACGTTATAATTAATGAAAGTCAGAGACGAATCCCCCTGATAACGCAGCCCTGCAATGTGAAGAAAGACGGGATGGTGCATTTCCATCTGGGGAGCGTGCGTGTCTGACTTGCAGCATTTAGCACTGAGGGGTGTTTAGACTGCTCAGAGAGCTACTTCTGGTCGGGTCCAAGGTAGACTAAATAGACCCTTTCCGATCACTCTGCTGGTTTTGGTGGCATTCTGAGTCTCTGTGCACATTGTAACCATCTCCTGATGGCGGGGAGGGGGCAGCATAGGACAGGGGTCAAAACATGTGCCTGGAGTGAGACCCGCCCACACAGAATACTGGTGTCACCCATAACTGCTGTGTGGGGCTTGGGCAAATTGTCTAGCCTCTCTGAACCTCGGCGGCCCCTTCTGAAAAGGAATGACCACATGACCTGCTGCACAGGATTACTGCGCATCAGATGGGCTCACACATGTAAGTCTCCAGCACGGTGCCAAACCCTTACTTCCTGCTCAGTACCTGTTGGCTCCTGCTGGCATTTGAGGAGCTCTTTACAGATCACCTCTGCTCCCGGTCCTAGGTAGGAACCCTGGACCTACCTATGGAGATATTTTGGGAGACCCAACATAGTTAAGACCCCCCCACTGGGTCTATAGGAGACATCAAATAAAAGGATATGGCTCCTTCCCAAGGGTTTCCAGTCTTCTGGGGAAGCAGACATGTGGAACTAACTGGAACCAAACAGGAATCGCTGCAGGGAGGGTCTAGATTGAGGGACTGGTGTTGTGCTATGGAAGGGTAGAGCAGGTGATATTTAATTTCATGGAGGGAGGTGGTAATGGTATCATTTGAGATAGGCCTTGAGGAACTCAACAGGATTTTGGCTTTGGCCAGGGGAGAAAGAAAGGGCTAAGGTGATACCCTGCACAGTGACACAGAGGCCCAAGGATACACGTTGTGCAGATGACCCACTGGGGCTGAGTCCCTGGTGGGTAAGGCTATGTGTGGAAAAGGGCAGCAAAACAGGCTGAGCCCAGCTGGTGGAAGGCTCTGGTTGCCAGGCTAATTCACAGTGCACTAATGGGACTTGTGTCCCTGTGTGTGGGGAAGGCCACCCTGGAGCAGGCGGGGCTGATGAGGTTCTGTCCCAGGGTGGGCAGCTCTGAGGCCTGGAGCAGAAAAGGGAGGGCATGTAGAGGCAGGAGGTGAGAGCAGTGGGGGGGGACTTGGGGGTGGTGATCAGTGATAGAGCATCATCTCCCTGTTTATGCCTCGGTCACCTGCGGAAGCCCGATGCTCACAGAGTGGGGTTTTACGGAAGTCCACAGAGGTTGGTGACACATGGCCTCCATTCTCAAGGGCCCGAGAGGGCAAGATTAGGAGCATGAAACCCTTAAGTGCCAGAGGATGGGGCAGGGTGAGGAGCAGGGGCCACGGGGGGGTGGGGGGTGGGGAGAGGGTCCAGTGGGTGGGTGAAGAAGGGGAGAGGAGGGAAGGGGCAGGAGTGTGGACCTAGAGAGGTGCAGAGCCTATGCAAAGGTGGCAGGGAACAGCTTAAGCCTCCCCCCAAATTAAACTTTTCAATGACAAGAGTTTCCTTTTTTGTCTTACTGTAAAACAGTATACGTTTACTGTAGACGAATTGGAAATAGAGGTAGGTGAGAGGAAGAAAACAGGCCACCACTAAGTGCTGATAAAGATGGGCACTGGTGTTTGGCCTTGCTTTCATCCAAGTATTTCTCATGGGGCCTTTGAGCTGGTTGGGGCCCAAAGAATGACCCTCTGAGGCCCCAGTAGATAATGCCCAGGGGCCCTTCAATTTCAGGGACTGGACCTGTGCAGCCAGGCGGGAAGGCGCCTGAGGTGTGAGCCTATGGAAGATTCTGGAGCTGGGGGCCCAGAAGGAGGGTGCCCTCCCTCCAACCTGGGGAAAGCATCACCTGGTACTCTTGTGCCCCCAGAACTCTGGTTTGGAGGTAGCAGTTTCATGATTCATGAACTTTTGGGCTTTGGTTGCAGAGCCTTGGGAGACCACCCGGAGGAGCCCTGGCCAATTAAAGGGTGCTTCTGGGTAGCAGGAAAGAGGGTTAGGGGCAGGGATGCGGGGTGGCGGGGAGGAAGATATCTTTGAGGGAACCTCGCAGGTTCTACTCTGGCCCCAGACACTCGGGGATGCTTAGCATCCCTGTGTCCCCACTGACAGCTCCTCTGGGCCCACCCCGCTTCCCCGCAGCCCTCCCCGGGCTGGCGGTTGCTCATGGAAAAGCGCCTTCACTGCCTGTCTCCTGCCATCTGGAACATCCCCCTGAATCTCTCTGCCTCATCACCCCTCCATCAGCACCAAAGGTCATTTCTCTGATTCTGTTATTAATCCCAGCAGCGCTTACTGGGGTCTGTGGTCTTCTGTGTGGGAGAAAATCATCGTTTGTGTCAGGATGGAGGTGGCAGCCACAGGTCCTGGCCTTGGGTGGAGGTTATCACCCAGGCTTCTCTGCCTGGGAGCCTGAGCTGCAGAGACCGGGGAGAAAGTCATCATTTCTCAGCCCAGGTGAAGGGCAGCTGAGATGATTTCGGGAGGCACCCGCAGCCCCTGGGCTCCACGTCAGTTGGGCACAGAGAGCTGGTGCCCGTGACTTCTTTAAGAGCCCAGGGCTATGGCCACGAAGGCCTGTCCCGTGGGCAGACAGCGTCTCTCCTTCTCGAAGTTTCCTCTCTGAGCTCAGAACGACTTGACTCCATGCCTACTTCTGGTGGGGCTTCAGCAACAGGACAGGAGGGACCTTTTAGTGCCTGTCATGTGGCAGGCCGAATAGGAGCCAGCCCTGTGTCCCTAGGCACCTGCACTCAAAATGAAGAGGCAGATTTGGTCATGTGGCAGGGAGGGGCTCCCAACTCAGGGTGCCCTAGAGTCTGCTGTCGAGTGAGAGCCTCCAAGGGTGCCCCCTCTGGGCGGGTCAGGCAGCCTCAGCTCAGGCCCTCTCGGGGATCTGAGCAGGCCACATCTCCACCCCGTGAGGGTGGGTTTGAAGTCGCGAGGTAGCAGAAGCTGTCTGGGCTGGGTCTGGAGAGGGAGGGCAGGCAGGAGAGAGGAAGACAGGGGGCCAGCCGGCTGGGTGGGGAGGGTCTCAGGCCTCACGGGCCCCCGGCGGTCATCACGCATTCAGCTGACGCAAGGGCAGTGTGCAGTTTTCAGTCAGGGTCAGCGGTGTGACTGCTGAGTGATGAGATGGGTCGGGGAGGCAGTGGTGGCTCCCCTCCGAATCTGACAGACCAGGGGCTGGCTAGGGTCTCCAGCTGGCAGCTCTGTGACCTGGAGGCTTTTGTCACCTCTCAGATGTGGTCTCTTCCTCTGCAAAATGGGAAGCTAATGGCAGCTACCCGACAGGGTTGTGTGGGTGAAAGGAGCTACTTCTGTAGCTCGAACAGACCAGCAGGACCCCCGCCCTCACGGAGGCTCCGGGAGCAGGGGCAGCTCAGCCTGCCAGGGGTCACAGTGGGTGACACACAGGGTGCTGGCAGAAGGTGTGTTCGGGCCGGCACTGTGAGGAGACAACTCCCCCGTGGTGGTTGGCCCCGCAGACAGAGCAGGGCCCGTTGAAGGCCTCTGGGTCTCAGTGCTGTTTCCCTTGGCCCCCGCCTGCCGGCCAAAGTTGACCTGCACCTGTAGGGATGCTCTCCTCAGTTCCATTTGTGGCGTCTGAGCCAGGGCACCTGGGACCCCGGTCCCTGGTCACACCCGTGCTGGACGGTGCGGTTAGCCTGGGCAGGGCTGGCCCTGGGCTCCCCGGTTATTCCTGCCCCGCTCCCACTGGCGGGAGAAACCAGCCTTCACCCCGGCCATTCTGTTTGCTTTGGAGCCAGAAACATGATTTACTCTAGAGAGCATTTTTATGTTTTCCACCAAAGATTAAAAAAAAAAAAAAAAGTTACTAGACAAAACAATTCTATTTTAATGCACAGTATTTCTATCTTGGGTTCTTTTCTGTAGAACACTTGTCTGTTATTAGTTTGTTTATTGATGGATTCCCTTGCTAGACTATAAGCTCCCTGAGGACCAGGACATGCCTGTCAGTGGATCCTGAGAGCTGACAGCAGTGCCTGGCAGGAGGGAGCCCCAGGAAGCGTGTGGAGAGCAGGAGAGACCAGTGTTTACAGTGACCTCTCTGGATGTCCCTGGAAGGTGGCCCTGCCTGGTGTTTACACAGCTCCCCCTTGGCGGATCTTCTGTCTGCCCATCTTTCTCTTAATAGTTATGGATTATGGAAAAGAAGAACAAAGCCCATTAAGAGGTTCCCCTACATTTGATTTGAGGAAGTTTTCATCAGAACGGCTCCATTTATTGGCCTTTAGCGTACAGCCTTATTCCCTTCTCACAAAATGAATATTGCCTTGTCTCCTTGAGAAAAATTGATTTCACCCAGGAAGGAGAAGAGCAAACTCCCTCCTCCTGCTTTTCTTCTTTTTTTTTTCCTCCCACCGAGACAGAATTTATCTCCTAGGTAGGTGGGGGGAAAAACAGGAATAATTGGACCAGAAGCTAATTCCCAGAGATTCATTGTCTCGAACGCTCCCACCAGAATGTGGGACGCTTGCCTTGAATTGCATGCTAATGATAAATGACAACTCTAACAGACCGTCACATTGAGATGTTTAGTCCTTCCTGCTAGGAGGTGACACATTAATTTTCTCTCAGATTTACATTGGATTATTAATAAAATATCGGTGTTGGAATGTGACAAGTGAGGGTCTGTAGAAGTGCCAGGCTCTATTTAGGGGCACGGATTTTAGCCAAATGAGATGTCAGTGGGGTCAAACATGACCCAGATGCCGGTGGCTTTTGAGCGATAGTCTTTTTGCTTCACTGGGCTCAGGCTCCCGTAACCTGGGCTGCACCGGGTAGCAGGATGGAAGGTTCTCTTTCTTTCCAGAAGTGTTGAACCCAAAGAAAGGTGACTCCGTATGTTCTGTCTTCCCTTTATCTTCTGCTTCGTCATTGACCCAACACTTGAAATGTAAGTGGTGCTTTCTGTGTGTTTTCAAGACAAAGGAGAAGACTTCCTTTGTTCTAGCCACTGAGTTCCTTGATTAACTCACTCGTTTGAGGGAGCATTTACAGAGCGTTCACTCTTTACATGTCGCTGTGGCAGGTGGAGAAGGTAGAGGCGGTCCGGGTGAGCCTGGCACACCAAGGCCAAGTGACCACCCTGCTTCTCTGCTCAGAGCCCTTTCGTCGCTTCCCGTCCCTGCGAAGGTGAAGTTCAGAATTCTCAGAGGGGGTGGGGGCTGGGGTTTGGGGCACCTCCCCGCCAACTGCCCCAACCTAGACGAAGCCTCCCTGTGTGGGCCCTGTGCTGTTTCTTTGCTGTTTGCTGCGGCTGCGTTGATGGAGTTACTTTATGTTGTCTCATGCCTCATGCCATGCTTGTGTGACCATCCAGGCTCCTCACTTCTTCGTTGCCATTGATGTCGTCCTACTACGTGCTTCATTTGTGTCTTTCATTCCCACTTAGAGCAAAATCCATGCTCCCTCGACCCAGGCCTGCTAGGCTCTTGGGCCTCACCCCCTGCCTGCACCCCCACCTACTCTCTGCCTGCCAGTATGCTTCTCGGGCCACTGACCTTGCTGCTGTCGCTTTCCCGGGAGCCTTCCTGGCTGAGCCCCGGCCTTCGCCTACGCTTCTGTTCAGATGCCATGTCTGGGAGAGAGGTCTCCGGGCTGGCCCGTCCCACATCACAGCCAGCTGTTACAGGACATGTCGCCTCCTGTCCCGTCCACCGGAGCGTGGTCTTCTGAAGCCCCCAAGTGCCTCCTTCTACCTCCCCGACCGGACAGCAGGCCTTACACAGGCAGCGCTTTGGACGCTTCTGTTCACAACAGCACCTACGGCGCCTTGCACCAATGCTTGGCCCGTAATAGCTGCTCAATAAATATTAATTGAATAAATCACTGAATGTCATAATGGAATTTCAAGCCGAGTGCCCTGGGAGCTCTAGGAAGGGAGCCATTAATGAGTCCCTGCAGACTTTCTGGGTAGTGATTCCTGGTCATATGGGCTGTATCTTCTCGGTGACCACCAGCCTCAGCTGATACGAACAAACCTATGGTTAGGAGGCTGCATTTAGTGAATTGGCTTCTGCCTCCGAGTGCTGGCAGCCTGAGCTGTCCCTCACCCTGCTTTCAGCCCCCCACAGAGGCATCCTGGCCTGTGGACATGACAGTCCGGTGCCCATCCCCCGAGGTTGCCCTGGCCTGGCCCGTCCTCGGGTTTAGGGGGGCCTGCCAGAGACGGGTGGCACCCAGTACTCACTGCTGGGCAGTGCTGGTGCTGTTTCCGCCTTTATTCCGGAGAAGCACCCTCAAACGGAGGCCCTGGGGGTCTGCTCCTGTAGAACAGCACCAGCAGGTGCTGGCACTGACGCCCCGTGGCGGACGGGGGCTTCTGGGCACACGAATCTACCCAATCGTTTGTTTCTTGATAAGAAAGCCTCTTTTACGATTTTTCAATTTGCCCTTATTTTAATGAAAAGAAGCTGGGGTTGGACCGCCCAAGAAGGAGCTAATCAAATAAAGCAAATTGGTGTTACCTTCTCCCGGTCCCTATTATTTCTATGGCTCCAGCTGGAATTTATTATGAAAAGCAATTGGTTTTCATATCTGGCAGATAGCAGCCTGGGCCGGGCCTGACAGCCCTTTCTTCCCTATCATTCCATAAATGGCTTCCAGTGGCCAGGCTTGGGGGGGGGGGTACGGAGGAGGAGAGGACACGGAGTGCTCCCCACCAGCTCTCCTGCTCCTTGTCCCCCAAATCGTGCAGACCCTATAAACAAGTCAGAAGAAAACACCAGATTGAAAGTTAATAAAGCAGCTCCTGTCCGTGAGATTTGGGCTGTCGCCGTGGCTTCTTGGGGTTCCGTTTGGCATCCTATCAACCTTGCTGTGCTCCAGCCATCAATTACCACTCTCGCTGGGTCTGTGTGCAAGGGAGATAAGCAGGGGAGACATTCCTTTTCCAGATTCCTTTCCTCTCCTTGCAACAAAAGGAAGGGCTAAAGGAACATTTTAAATCAGGCTCAAATGATCCTCCTTTTATAGGAAATGTTCTGCTGTGAGAGGAAACGTGGGCTCTGAAAGTGCCCTGGGTTGCTCCTAGAGAAGGAGAGAGGGTACACTGGGGCATGTGCCAGGGATTTGTAGCAAAATGCCAGGAAGGGGGGACAGTGGGCTGGTTCACTGGTTCTGTCCTTACCAGCTGTGTGACCTTGGGAAAGTTAATTCCCTTCTCTGTGTACTTCTCATTTGTAAGATGACGACACCAGTATTCACCTACTATAGTTGTTGTGGGATTAAAATGAGAAGTGGGAGGGGCGCCTGGGTGGCGCAGTCGGTTAAGCTTCCGACTTCAGCCAGGTCACGATCTCGCGGTCCGGGAGTTCGAGCCCCGCGTCAGGCTCTGGGCTGATGGCTCAGAGCCTGGAGCCTGTTTCCGATTCTGTGTCTCCCTCTCTCTCTGCCCCTTCCCCGTTCATGCTCTGTCTCTCTCTGTCCCAAAAATAAATAAACGTTGAAAAAAAAATTAAAAAAAAAAATGAGAAGTGGGAGGGAAGGGCTTTGCCTGCATCTGACATTCGAAAATGCCAGAGAGGTGGCCGCTCTTGTCATAGCAGTTGTTGTCATGCTTATTATGGGCACTTTGAACTAGGCCATGCACTTCTTTTTTTTTTTTAATAATTTTTTAAAACGTTTATTTATTTTTGAGACAGAGGGAGACAGAGCGTGAGTGGGGAAGGGACAGAGAGAGAGGGAGACACAGAATCCGCAACAGGCTCCAGGCTCTGGGCTGTCAGCACAGAGCCCAACGTGGGGCTCGAACCCATGAACCGCGGGATCATGACCCGAGCCGACGTTGGATACTCAACTGACTGAGCCACCCAAGGGCCCCTAGGCCACACACTTCTAATGGTGCATTTCAATCAGGTCATTCTGTGTTGGAAAGATCAGAAGGAAAGTTGTGGGTACGCGTGTGTAAGTGGCAGTGAAGAGTGGTGTTTCTCTTTTCTTAACTGCCCACTGGAATGGAGGTTCCACACTGGCCTCGGGAACAGCATTCCTGCTCTAGGACACTACATGTTGTGCCTTGTCAGAGGAGCCCGTTTCACATTTGGGGTCAGGTTTGGAGGCCATTGGAACTGCAGGAATTGCATTTCCCTTCACCTGGGCCCTTCTCTGTGCCTCCTGGTGTGAGGGTTGGGACCAAGGGCAATGAATAGAAGGGGAGGAGAAAGGGGGAACCTACCCAGGTTTGGGTTCTAGCTGCAAAAAGGGACTCTCTGGAGATGCTCACTGTTTAGAAGCCATCCAGACACTGCTTATGGAGTCTTACTGGGAATGAGGACATCATCCATTCTCTTCTCCAAGGGAAGCCACAGGGACATATTGTATGACTTCAGTGGGACAGTAGACAGTCAGCCAGAACAGAGCTGACAGCACAAAGTCAGCTGCCACTAGGCCAGGCCAGAAAGGGGCTGACGAGAGACCTGAGGAAGCCCATGGATGCTGGGGTAGCGGGCTGGTTCTCAGTTGTCTGCATGGAATTTCAGGTGGTTGTCAAGGTCCTGGAAGTGATCTGTTAGTGATAGGGGAAGGGAGGGTTCTAGGAGGAAGGGCCATGGACCTGAGCTGTTTAGGGGACACTGATTTCTAAAGTTAGACTCAAGCACTGGAAAGAGTATCTAGACCATTCCTTTTGTAGGATTAACCTAGCGTTGGCTGCAGCCCCCTGTGGCTCCATAAATTCCTCTTTAATATCCACACATGAAACCTCTCAAGAACATATCCCCCCTCTGATCTTCATTTACTGATTGTCTTCAGTGTACCTAATTTGAAAAATGTTTTTTGCCTTAAAGTGGCGGACGAGTGTGTGTGCCTCAGTGCTTACAGGCAGACAGCCTCTCCCCTGGGTGAATTTTCCAGCTGCACCCTACAACGTGCCATTTCATTACACCCTAAATCCCTCCATTATTGTCCCTGGCAGAGGCCCCTACAAAAAGGGGCCACATTTCTTATCGTTATTAGTTATGAAGAACACATATTACGTGGTGGGTGGCATGCCGGGCACCTCTCATACATTATGTCTGCTACAACAGAGGGATCAAGTAATTTGCTCAAGGTCACACAGCTCATAAGGAGTTGAGCCAAGCTTTAAGATGTAACCTAGAGCTCACTTCAAATCCCATGATCATCTTTTTTTTTTTAACGTCCTATTATGGAAAATTTCAAACATCTACAAATATAGACAGGCTAGTGTAATAAACTCCTATATACTTATTATCCACTTTCAACTGTAGTCAACACATGGCCAGTCTTGTTTCATTTACGTTTCCTCCTCCCACCACACACATTGTCATGAAGCATATTGTAGACACTATACAATTTCATCAGTAAATGTTTTAGTATATATCTCTAAAATATAAGGTCTCTTTTTAAAAACATACTCCTGCACTACAATTATCACTTAAAAATTAATAATTCTAGATATTGTTAAACATCCAATCACTGTTCCAGTTGTTTCACAAACGCTGTAATTTTTTTTTGTTTTTTACAGATTGTGACTGGTTGACACATCTCTTGTCTCTTTTAATCTATATATTCCTACTCTAGCATTCTCTTACTCTCTTTTTCACTGAATTCATTGAAGAATCCAGGTCACCTATCTGCCCTGTGGTTTCCCACAGTCTGGATTTCGCTGACAGCATCCCCATGGTTCCCTTTACCATGTTCTTCTGTCCTCCGTGGACCTCGTGGACCTTATAAAGTGGTAGATCAGGAGGTCTGAATAATTTTAAATTCCTTTTTAAAAAACTTTTTTTTTTTCCGTTACAGCAAAGTATTCTTCTATCAGGGACACATTCTATCTGGTTGTTTCTCTTTTGTGATGTCAGTCATTAATTGATGATTCATTAATTATTAGGGGTTGCAAAGTGGTGATGTTTTAATTCTCTCACTTCTTCATTTATTGGCGGGGATACTTTTATAGAGAAAGTCCTCTCTTTTGCAATTTGCTAACTCAAAGGAACAGTTTATACAGGAAAGGTAAGATAAATGCCTGATTCTTCCTCCTTATACTTCTTCAGTTTTCAAAATAATGTATTAGGTCAGGAGCCTCCTCCAACAATGATCAATTAGTTTTTTGTGCACTTTAGGTTCATTATGAACTCATGGATTTAAACATATTTAACGTTTTTTAACTCAAAGCAGTTGTTATTCTTATTGATGCTTAAATTGGCCCATTTTTGGTCAGTAGGAGCTTCTTCAAGTTGATTCCCAAGTCTTTTTTTTTTTTTTTTAAGTAGGCTTCACACCTAGTGTGGAGCCCAACAGGGGGCTTGAACTCACAACTGTGAGATCAAGACCTGAGCTGAGATCAAGAGTCTGACACTTAACTGACTGAGCCACCCAGGCCCCCTGCCCACACCCCCTGTGTCCTTTTTATATGATTTAAAATCTTTGACACAGCTCACATCATACTTCATGGTGAAACTGGTTGTTTTCCTCCTAAGATGAGGAGCAAGACAGGGTTGTTTATTCTATTTGAATAATAAACATATTATTGAATAAACATATTCAAATAAACATATTGAATACCATTTCTATTCAACATTGTACTGGAGGTTCTAGCCAGTGCAATAAGGGAAGAAAAAGAAAAGGCATCTAGAATGGAAAGGAGGAAGCAAAACTCTATTCATAGGTGACTTGATTATAAATGTAAAAGATCCTAAATCTGCAAAAAAATTTTACTAGAACTAATACACAAATTTATCAAGGTCACAGAATACAGGATCAGCGTACAAAAATCAACTGTGTATCTATATGTAAGTGGAAATGTGTAAATGAGCAATCTAAAAATGAAATTTAAAGTAAACAATTGCAGTGCTCACTTTGGCAGCACATATACTAAAATTGGAATGATACAGAGAAGATCAGCATGGCCCCTACGCAAGGATGACACACAAATTCGTGAAGCGTCCCATATTTAAACAAACGAAAACATTTAACAGTTCCATTTACAGTAGCATCAAAAAGGATAAAGGACTTAGATAATTTAACTTATAAAGTGTGAAACCTGTACTATGAAGTCTTACTGAGAGAAATTAAAGATTTATATAAACGGAGAAGCACTCCATGTTCTGTGATTGGAAGTGATTAGAAGACTTGATATTGTTAAGATGGCAGTTCTTTCCAAATATATTTTTAGACTCACTGCAACCTCTATCAAAATCCCAGCAGGCATTTTTATTGTTGTTCTTGTTGTTGGTGTTGCAGAAATTGTCAAACTTACCTTAGAAGTTTTTATAGGAATACAAAGGACCTCGAATAGCCAAGACAGTTTTGGAAAATAAGGGCAAGGTTGAAAGACATATAGTTCCTGACTTCAGAATTTACTACAGAGCTGTAGCAATCAAGACAGTATAGTATTGGCATAAGGACAGAAAACAGAGAAAAATATGAAGTCCAGAAATAAAGTCTTATGTTTATGGTCAATTTATTTTAATCAAACATGCAAACATACTTCAATGGGGAAAAGGATAGCCTTTTTTTTAAAGCAACAACAAAAACAAACAAACAAAAATAGTGCTGGGACAATTGGATATCCATGTGCCAAAAATCACCTTAGGCCCTTACCTCACACCATACACAAAAGCTAACTTAAAATGCACCGTAGACTTAAATGTGAAAGCTAAGACTGTGAAGCTCAGAAGAAAACACAAGAAAAGATTTCTGTGTCCTCAGGTTAGGTGAAAAATAATCCTAGATATGATACTGAAAGCATGATTCATAAAAGAAAAAAATTGATAAATTGGGACTTTACCAAAATTAAAAACTTTTGCTCTTTAAAAGAAACCCATAAAGAAAAGGAAAGCCATGGGCCAAGAGAAAACATTTGCAAACCCATTATCTGATAAAAGACTTCTATCCAGATTTTATCGAAATAGCTCTTACAACTCAAAAAGAAGAACACAACTCAATTAAAAATGGGTAAAAGATTCAAATAGACATTTCACCAAAGAACTTATATGAATGGCTAATGAGGACATGAAAAGATGCTCAATATCATTAATCATTAGGGAGATGCAAATTAAAACGCTGCCACACACCCAGTAGGATGGCCATAATCCAAGAGATGAGACAATGCCAAATGCTGGAAAGGATGTGATGTTGGAACTCTCGTTCATTTCTAGTCAGAAAGCAAAATGGTGCTGCCACGTTGGAGAACATGCTGCCAGTTTTATGTTTATGTTCTCTGTTGTACCTGTCTTTCACCTGTTGTTGCTGCATTTTTAATCATGCTTAGGAAGTTTTCTCCACTTTCAGGTTATAGAGAAATTCACCTATGTTTTCTCCTATAGTAGTGTGTGATTTTATTTACAACATTTAAATCTCAGGTCCATTTGGAATTCATTCTGCTCTACAGTGTGGGGAATAGATCCAATTTTATCTTTTTCCATATGCCAGTATCACTTATTAAAAAGTCAGTCCCCTTCCTCCACTGATTTGTGATGTCTCCTTTAGAGCATATTAATTTGCGGGGTGCCTGGGTGGCTCAGTTGGTTAAGTGTCCAACTTCGACTCAGGTCATGATCTCGCGGTTTTGTGTTCGAGCCCCATGTCGGGCTCTGTGCTGACAGCTCGGAGCCTGGAGCCTGCTTCGGATTCTGTGTCTCCCTCTCTCTCTGCCCCTCCCCTGCTCATGCTCTGTGTCTCTCTGTCTCTCAATAATAAATAAACATTTAAAAAATTATAAAGTATATTAATTTGCATGTGGAAGTGGGAATATTTCTGGATTTTCTCTTCTGTTCCCTTGGTCTTTCTATGTATTCACATGTCAATTCCATACTTCTTTAAATATAGAGGTTTTATAGAATGTGTTAATAACCTATAGGGCTAGCCTCTACACTTTGGTTCTCTTTATTAAAGTTTTTCTGGCTATCACTGGTGTTTTTTCCTTCCTCATAACTTTTGTAATAAGATTCTCTAGACCCAGAAAAAAAAACCCTAATGGGATTCTTGTTGTCATTACATTTTGTTTATAGATTAATTTTTGGAAGACGGACATTTTTATGATTTTTGCTTTTCCTAATCAAGAACATGTTATGTTTTTGCATTTACTGAAACCTATTTTGTCCTTTAGATTTTTATAGTTTTTCTCCTTGTGTTTTGGGAATGTCTTATTAAATTTATGCCTAAGTATTTAGTTTTCTTTTTTCTTGATAGCATTTACTGTATGATGTAAGACATACAGTATATATATGAAGAAGTCACACATCACTCCTTCTGTCTCATTTGTGTGTGTGTGTGTGTGCAGTGTGTGTGTGTGTGTGATATACACACACTCACACACTGCACACGCACACACAAACTATTGATTATGTATCTTAACTTTATATCTGCTGGTTTACTTTTGTAATTTTCAGTACCTTTTCCATTGATCCCATGATCTTTTCACCATATTGCATGAGTGTTACTGGTTTTGCCAGCCATTCGTGTCTCAGATAAAAAGGTTATTTGGCTAGAAGCCTCCCTCTAGAAGCATCCCTAATGCTCACGGTTTTTTTCTTGATATTTCTCTGGCTGCTGCCTTGGAGGTCTCGGATTGTTTCCCTGAGGATCTCTTAGATGGTCAGCTTCAGTCGGGTTCCCCCAGGGGACCCTGAGATAGATAGACTCTGGTACAGCTTATTTGAGAGGCAGTCCTGGGAAGCACCAGTACGGGGCATGAAGGTGAGAGAGGAAGGGGAGGAATACAAATAAAGGGCTCATGGGTGCGTCTGGGTGGCTCAGTTGGTTAAGCTTCAGACTCTTGGTTTCAGATCAGGTCAGGATCTCACTGTTCATGAGTTCGAGCCCCACGTCAGACTGTATGCTGACAGCATGAGCCTGCTTGGGATTCTCTCTGCCCCCTCTCTGCCCCTCTCCTGCTTGGTCACTCTCTCTCTCAAAATAAATAAATACATTTTTTAAAAATTAAAAAAATCCCACAACAAATAGAGGGCTCTTGTCCAGCAGGTCTCCATCTGGGCAACTGGCACTTAGGCTCTAGAAGATCATATAGAACACCCAGAGTCATCCTGAGTGTGGGGTAAGGAGGCCTGGGATTGCCCAGTTGTGGAGTGAGGGGGCCAGGACTTCACCCACCAAATCCCCACCCCCTGGGTGAGGCGTGCTTTCAGGGTATTAAATCACCCAGTCAGGGGAGCAAACCAAGACTGGCCCCACCCACAATCTATGCTAAACCAGTAGACTTGGGGGAGATACTGGAGTCACCCTGAGTCCGAGTGAATCCTGCTCAGACACTCTGTGGCTACAAGGGGCTTGGTTTTCTCATCTGTTGGTAGTGATGATCTTACCTCATCATGTTGTGGTGAGAATGCAAACAGCCTGGATAAAGGCACAGATACAGGTGTAGCTATGGATGTCGACGTAGGTGCCGATGTCAACATCAATACACACGTGTGGTTGCAGATGTAGATAGAGATGCAGACAGACATAGACGCAGGTACAGGTGTAGACCTACAGACAGAGACACAGGTGTAGACACAGGTGCAGACACGCACGTGGCCTGCTCCTCCCACACCAGACACTGACTGGGACTTGGTGGGATCGTTAAGTGGAAGGACTTCCATCCCTCTTACCTGACTCTCTGTTGCCACTGCCGTCTGTCCTCAGCTCCATTTCCATTTCCCTGCTCTTCTCAGGGGGGTGCTGCCTTTATGCTGCCGTGAGATGTAGTAAAGCCCTCCCCCGGCTGGACCCCTATTGTGGGGCCTAGTCCACCCATCCCTCCTTCCCTGGACCCCTTCCCACCAGCTCCGACTTGTTCTTGATTATATTCTGGGTTGGCAGCTCAGCCTCATTTTCTTCACGTTGTGGGGCCCCTCTGCGGTCTGTTTTTCTCTTTGCCATTCTTAGGACCCGAGAACTATGGAGGGAGGGACCTACCCCCATCACACAGAGCAGAAGCAAGTTCTAATACAATCAGAGTGCTGGATTAAACACCATTAGGTTGCTCATTATTGCAAGTTAAAATGACGACTCCATTTATTAAGGCCATTTAAGTTGGCCACTTGGGCTCCCTGCGGGATTATGACCAGCTCAAAATGTCGGATGACAGGGCCATTCTCACGTTCTCAGAATGCAAAGGGCAGGTCACCAGGGGAAAATGGGTTTCCTAAGGTGGGAACAGTTGTGGTTCTGACTGTGGACGTGACAGTATTCTGGGAAGTTCACTCTCTTTGGGTCGTACCAGTCACGATCTGAGGACAGTTGGCCTGAACGCTCTGCTGAGGTTTGCCGATCATGTCTAGAAAGAGTGGGGCTGTGGAGCAGCTCTGCGTGTAGCTGTCTTGGCTCACGAGAAGCTGGACTGGATTAATGTTGTGTCTTCCTCAGCAGATGGGGTTCCTTGCACGCTCCCGTGGATGTCTTCATTCCTGCGTGGAGGGGGCGGGACAAATGCAGAACCGTCTATTTGATCAGATGTGTTCCTTCGCTTATTCCCGAGGCACTGGCCCTGAGCATAGTAGTTGGACTTCGGGGCCCTTCCAATGGTTTGGGTACCATGAGCAGGGCCGGAGTGGAGAGAGGCAGGCCCAGGTGGCCCCATATTCCAGCCTCCCTGCTATCTAGAAATGGATGAATACTGTGAGGTTTTCAGTGCAGACTCGTAAGTGCGAGACAAACGGTCAGGTGACAGCATTGTGACAAGCCTGTGAAGCTATTTCCCAATTGTTTTAGTCGGCCACACTCAGGGAGGAAACCAGCACTGACATAAACCAATTGCACCGTGATCGGCAAACAATGAAGTGTTGGGAGTCGCTGTTGAAAGTCTATAATTTCCAATGGAATTGCTGTTCAGTCAGCTCGCTGCTGAATGACACAGCCCGTCTGGGTGGGAACTACAGTTAGCCTCTGTCACCCTGGCGTGACTCCCACCCCCTGCCCCAGACAATGTAGTAAGACGTCACTAGCCAGTGTTCTGTGCCTGACTGTGAAATGGCCCCTTGTTGGGGGAGGAGGAAGGAAAGACTGGGATACAGGCTCCTGCCCCAGGCCACGAGGAACCACTGTCGCAAAGACACAGACGCCCACTTGCATTGGAAGAAACCACCTCCTTTGCCTTGTATGTGTAAGGAGCTCTCACGCCAAGGCTAGGAGTGAGATGTGCCTGTGCTGGTCTGCCGGACACATAGACTCATTTGTGACCTTCCTGTGCTGAGGTCTCAGCCGGGGGTAGCATGGCCATGGGGAGCGAGTGACGTACTCTTTGCTTTCGGGGGCAGCCTCAGTCTTCCTTGAAGGTTGAATCTGCCCACACCTGCTGCTGCTTCGCTCTGGAAGGGGCTTGCCACAGCACATGCTGCCAGAGGAATTTAGTTGTTTCTCTCCTTGGCGTTTCCAAACCAAAGTGTGTGCCCTCTGTAGCTGCGGAGGTGCGCGTGAACATCCTCTGCTCTCTTCGGTTGGTTCGTGACTTCTTTTAGGACAATTCACGGTTCTTCTCTGTTTGTTCTTTTGGAATGGCACAAGAGTGGCCATCCCCTCTCAGCGTTTAGCGAGCGGGAAGCCAACGATTTTCCTAAGGTACGGTGGTCGTGGACCAAATAGACAAATTGACCTGACAGGGCTGAGCCTTCTGACAGCCGAAGCCCAAATGTGAAAGAATCAGGTACTTAGCTGACTTGAGAAGAAGCGCTATAGATGTTGCTCTGAATCTTGCAGCGATCTAAACGCGCGCAATGAATCAAGAGCGTTTGGCCTGGGCGACTAGTTCTTCCATTGGTCTGTTCTTAACATAGTCATCTAGCGTCTGCGTTAAACTTATTTATTTCCTAATGCTGGGTGATGGATTAAAAGATGTGTAGAAAATCTTTCTACAAGAGATAAGATATTGCAGTCTGCCACGACACCCCCGGCTCTTTTTGCTTTCTCTTGCTGTTCTTCTACTTTTCAGCACGGAGCTCGGGCCCCCACGTCGTATATCTTGATTAGATGCTGGATATTACTAAGGGGATGTTTTTTAAGCCTATCATTGACACATTTAATTCATTAGGTACCAAATCCACAAGCAAATTTTGGCTGGCCATAAAACATGGTTAATCCAGGGAGCTGCAATAAAAGGTGAAAAATTATGTTCCGGCAAATGTGGAATATTGCTTTTCTGTAGAGACTTTTCCTGGTCCGCGATATCTTTCTTCATAAATTTTTCTTCTGCTTGGTTCTCTTGGTAACTTAACCATTTGTTGTTTCCAGACCACAGAATGGCTCAATGATCCTCTACAACAGGAAGAAGGTGAAATACAGGAAGGATGGGTATTGCTGGAAAAAGAGGAAAGACGGGAAAACGACCAGAGAGGACCACATGAAACTCAAGGTCCAGGGAGTGGAGGTAAAGGGCAGAAAGGCTCTCTTGTTCCACAAATGTTGTTTCTGGGCTGCAATGACACGGGATCGCTTTGGAGTAATTTGCTGCCAGTCACCTCTGTCAAAAGCATTTCTGTTTGCCAAGCCCCCCCCCGTTTGCTGTTTTTTTTTTTTTCTTCCTTCTTACCCAATAGCCTCCGTTCAAGTTTTCCGTAAAGCCAGATTTAACTAAAGCAGTCCTGTTTCTTGGGAGTCCTTGGTGCATAGACTGGGATTTGCAAGGTTCCTGCAGAACCCTGTGTTGTATCTATCACGGAGAAGGCTGCAGGTGCATTGAGAGTCTGCAGGTGTGAGGGAAGAAGGAGCCTCGTGAAGCGTCTCCCCGTCCAGGTGGCCTGGACCTGCCTTTGCTGAGTGGGTCCCTTGGGATCTGGTGATCTCCAACCAGAGCCTGGCTTTACTCCCTCTGCTGGCAGCCTCTTCCATTTCCTTCTGGGCATTTCAACCTCAGAGAGCTCGGAGGTGTTAAAGATGAACAGCTGGGGTTCTTGTGGCTGGGGTGGAGGTGGGCGCTGCTGGGCACATCTTGGGATCTGTGCACACTTCGGTTTGGATCCTGGGGGAAGGCAAGGTGCAGTGTGGTGGTTTTGCTATTGTTCTGAGACCACAGGCTCCGACTCTCGGGTGGCCATGGAGACTTTCTCCTGGGGTCCTTTCATTGTTGGAAGGCCTAAGCCGTGTGTCACAGCGGTAGAGGGAGAGGGTATGAATCGTGGTACATTCGTGGCTGCTAGTTAGCGAGCACACACTTCGTTGCATTGCTTGATCCTTGTAAAATATCTTCCCCGCGAGGATGGTGCTGTCTTGGGTCAGGAGCCGAGAAGGTGGCTTGTGATCCACCTGGCAATTCACGCGGGTCAAAGAGAGAGATCCTGGAGTCCGCTGGTGTGTTGGGTCCCCTAGCATGCCAGGATTGATCACCTGGACGATAAGCCCTCTTGAGTTCAACAGCTCACACTCCAGGCCGACATTCTCCGTGACACACTTTATCATTATGACTTTTTCTGTATTAATCATGTGCTTTTATGGCTGTTAAAAATAGCATCCGGTGGCTTTTATTATATTACCCCACAGAGAGAGATAACTTCTGTTTTATGTTTTTGTGGTTGTTTTTTTTAAACACCCAATAACAATGCTTTATGGTGATGAGCAAAGAATAGCCCCAATATGAGAAATCCCACTTTTCCTATGTTCTCCTGTGTTCAGTGTTTGCACAGTGTGGCTTAATCAACTCACGAGACATTAAAATGCGGATCGCCCTGAATGCACTCCTATGGACCCCGGTCTAGGACCGATTGGTGATGGGGCCAGCAGATCAGCCCTCGAGGGGCCCGAGGGCACGGGGGCTGGGCCGGGTGGGCAGAAAGCGAGAAGCGTGGTTGCGACCCGCACAGGACTCTTTCCAGGACTACCAGGGTCTGTGGGAACTCACACCAGAGCTGCAGCAGACGGCCCCTGGGCCTGCAGCTCTCTGGCACAGTTCGTCTTCAATAACACGTAAATCAGGAACTTTGGGTTGTAAGTAGCAGTGGGGTGGAATTCTTCCTCAGCAGCAGCTCAAAAGCCTGGGGCAAAACAAAACAAAACAAAACAAAAATCCACAGTGCTCATTTTCTTCCCATGTTATAAATTAGAATTGTCGCTGGATGGAATCAGAATGATTGGTGGTTATTTGTAGACCATATTTGCGTTTGGAGTTCTTTGTGGCTCACGCTTGCAGTCTCGGGTGCAGACACCTGTATGGGGGAGATCGGGACCCTCGGAACGCAAGGGCAGGGAACGGGCCAGACAGCGAGGGAAACTTGCCGAGCATCAGTGGCGGTGGGGAGTGGGGATGGGAGACGGGCTTAGAGACCCTTGGTCAGCAACACGAGGTGTGTGCTCTCCGGCTCTTGGAGAGTGAGGCCACCCCAGGCAGGCACGTGGTGTGGTGGCCTCTTCCACTCAGCTCGCAGAGTTGTCCCGTTGAGTCAGTCGCTGAGCACTGACTGCGGCCCTACTCTGTGCAGGGCCCTGCAGTGTCCACAGGGAAAACAGAAGCCATATTTTCTGCCTCAGAGACTCATGGTCAAATTAAAGAGGCAGACAAACCTGAAAGTCACTGGCGGCTGAGAAGAACAGAAGCCTGAGCCTTTAGGACAAGTGTCCAGAGGATCCCAAATGGACTGGGATGACCAGAGAGGCTTCCTAGTGAGGTGGGCGATCAGCCAAACTCTTGAAGTTGGGTAGGACTGTGTGCGTTACTTACATAGTCTATCTGGACTCCCCCTTTTCACTTGGCGTGGTGGTCTGAGCTCCGTCTCTGTTGACACTCACCTCTCATCCCTTTTAACTGCTCTATAGTTTTCCACTGCAGGAGCATTCGAGCCACGCCCTAGTCAGTGCCTTTTTAGACTCTGTCCAGCTTTTCAGCATCACAGTGCTTTCAGGAGACATGTTCATACAGGTCTGCTTGTACACGTGTGCAGCCCAGGCCTGCCGGAATTGGCGGGTGTGAGGCCTTAGTGTCTTTCATTTTGCTGGACACTGTGAAATTGCTCCCAAGTGGCTGTGCCAATTACATGCCCAGCAGCACTGAGAATTCCCATCTCTTCTGTGCCCCTCTGTACACGGATGGATAAAAGACGGTGCCCTGTTCAGTCTGAACGGAATCTGTCTTAATTGTTTGTGGGGATGAGCACATCCTCATGCGAGCAGGTGTCCTTCGTGATGGATTGTCTACCACAGGGCATGGTTTTCAAACATCCCCAGAGAAAGACCTCTTTGGCAAGGGCTGCCCTCACCTCACTGCACATTTCCTGCATTTGCCCTGGTCTGGACCAATGGCCAGGAAGCCCAGAGGTCATGCGGGGACAGTGGGCAGGTGGTCCTTTCCAGCCAGGGAATTGCCATGGGGACACACATGAAGCTTTGCATCTCACGGATCTTGGAGCTGTGATTTTCTACCACCTCAGCTGGTTTCCTCAGTTCAAGGGCATGATAAAGATATTTGGATCTACCGTTTAACATATCACTTGCTATAAGCCTTCCCTCAGGCCAGGAAAACTGCCAGCCCTGTCCACGGAACCGCTCAGCAGTCCGGCTTCTTTTGTTCTCGGAGGCTGGGGCCCTAGGAACACACGGCAACTCAAAAGCACATTGATTTTCTCAGCCAGGCACAGGATGGGGGCAGCCGCTTTTGAAGCTGACGAGCTGTTAAGTCCACGATTAGTTGTCTTGTCTGTAAGCCACGGAGAAGCCAGCTCGATAAGGTTTCCAGGGACGACAAAGGTTGGCAGGGAGGAAAAAGAAGGTGGTTGTGATGTGATGTCAGCGTTTCAGGAGATGAAATCTTAGCAGGCCTGAGGTTGGCTCTGCACCCCAGGGACATTCGTGGCTGCTTATCTGGAGCCTTGATGAGGGTGGGAGCTGTGGGGGTAGGAGACTCCCTGAGAGCAGAGGGGGAGATCTGACCTGTCCCCTGCCTCCAGTATTGCCACACCCCGGGTTAGGTGAGGTGGGTGGAGTCTTTGGGCCAAGCTGGAAGAGTACACATACTTTTCAAGATCCCAGAGCTGTCCTCTGGTCCCAGAAGCTTATGGTGCTGTCTTCTGCCTGGTGTTCACACCTCTCTCCTGAGAGTGCCGGGTATAGAACCCAGGCCAGCGCTTGGCTGTCTACCCCCCAACTCCTTAGCTGCTAGGGTTCCACAACAGACAGGAGCCACACACACTTAGTATAGCAATGGCCGCTGGCTTATGAATCTCCTCCATACACACCAGCTACACTATCCCATTCAACCCCCATCGAAACATCTGTCTAAAGTACGTATTATTATCCCCATATCATAGATGAAAAAATTGAGCCTCAGACAGAGTTGCTCCCTCCTCGTATCCTGCCACAAATCAGTGTGGAGGTGGGACTTGAGCCAAGGTTCCCCTGGTTCTGTGGCAAAAGTGTTTGCCCAGACATCAGTTGCTCCTGGGCATTCCTGGGGGGATTTGTGTTTTTTTCAGATCAAGTCAGCACAGACCGTCCATCTGTCAGCCAGCTGTCCGGTGCTTTCTCCCCCATTGTGACAGGTACTGAAGGTGCAGTGACGTGAACATGAACATTCCCTATCTCACGGCAGGACACAAAATCAAGTGTGCTACTCTAACACCAGGTCACCAGGAGTGTGCTGGGAGTCCTTGCGTGGAACCTACAGGAAGGGCACCTGAGGCAGACTTGGTCGTAAAGAGGAGACATAAACATGGGGCACGAGGCACTGGTGGGAGCTAGATAGTAACAGGTTGGGGTGGGACATAGCAAGGGGCAGTGACAGGGTCTGTTGAAAAATAGCTAATGTGATTTAAAGCCACAGGTGGCCAGAATTGCGACATGTCAGAATCTCTCCCAGCCCTGTGCAGACCAGATGTTCGCCTCCCGGAGACCAGGCCTTCTCTGCTCTGATCACGAGGCACGCCTCGCCACAGACGTCCTGCCTTTGGAACCAGTGGGTGGCACTGCACAGAGGCCGTTGGCTCAACTGTGGATAGCATGGACAAAGGCATCCTTCCCCACTGAGCCGGTGCTGTGGTGGACAGGAACCCCCGGCCTGGACCATCTGCCTGGCAGAAATGTCAGTCATCCCCTCTGATTGGAATTTTCGGCAGCGAACAGAAAGTTTAGTTTTGCTGACACGTTTGTACCGTGTCCAAGAAGGAAGAGTTGCTTTGACTTCCCGACGAACTGCCTGGAAGCCGGAAGCCTGTTGTGAGCACAGCAGAGGCGGTAACAAGGTTATGTTTTTGGACTCAGCCTCATTAGAAGTGATGTTCTTTATTTGGACACTTAGGCCACATATTAAAAAGAAAAAAAAAAAGCACCTCTTTCAGAAGTAGGAATGATATTGTAGTTACCGCATTAGGAATTAACAGGGCATGAGATAACGGGCTGCCTCATGGCGATGCCAGATCGTTCCAGCCCTGCTGGCAGCCTTAAGATAAATAGATATCTCGCTTGCAGCCGATGGAGTATATTTAAAATAGCCAGCCGCAAACATGTATGGAGCCCAGATCAAGTTTGGAAGGCAGCAGCGCAGAGACAAGGAGGTCAGCTGGCTCGTGAAACGGCCGAGCAGCTGAAGCTCTCAGGGGGCCAGGCGAGTCGGTGTGTTGCCGCCTTGTGTTTTTGATAGAATCAATGCTTCTTGCTTTTCGTGGATGATCGTGTGGCTCTGGTGCGTGGACATGCTGCCTCACTCCGCTCCCCCCCAGACTCGCCACGCGCCCGCCAGTCTGTACGGTGCGGCATTTCTGGCTCAGAACCCGCGTTCTCCCACATCGACGTTGAGGTCATGGTAGCCTTGGAACTTCGGAAACTTCCAGGAGCGTCTTCCCTGGCCTCCCCCAGTCGGCAGTAGTCATTCCCTCCCTTTAATTTGTGTACCTTCCTTCAGGATGCGTTCTCTCTGACTTTCCACTAGCCCTGTCCGGTTCGATAAACACGTATTAAGTATCCAGTATCTTCTAGATGTGAGAAGGTCTGTATCTGGTATCCAGGCACTTGATGGCCTATTAAGGGCAGAATAGGGAGAGGCAGGTAGGACACAGCATCGTACTTGAGAAACTTACAGAAACACGTATCAGGTCATTTCAGTGAGGTGTGGTAACCAGTAACCCCGGAGGCTTTGGAGGGTTGGAATGGGCTTGTTTCCCCTCCGAGGACAGGGTCTGCACCGCCACCCAGAGGCTCATGCCACGAGTGCTGGATATGCTGCATGAGCAGCTCCTTTCATGGGTGTCCCCTCATCTGAGCCTCACCCAACCCTGTGGTTCCGTCGTATGAGTCGGGTGTGTTTATCCCCACGGGGACTCGCCCTCGGCTCTTCGATTTCCAAACCCGCCACCCCCTCTCTTGTGTCCGGCACTGGTGGTTGAGGTGTCCTGGTCTCATGATGCCTCCAGTGGAGCGAGCCAGCCTGTCCGGCGGCACCTTGGAGGATCTCCCCGAGCTCTCTTCTGACTTTTAATCATCTGAGTTTTTGTGCAGCGTTCTGCTGGCATGCTTGCACGTTAAAACTCAATTTCCTGTTACCTGGATGTGTTTTGGTAGAATCAATTCAGGAACTCAAATCCATAGTCTTTCTTTAATTTCTAATTACTTAGCATCCCTGGTGACATGTCCCTACCCAACTCGTATAATTAAATTTTAACTAATAAATAACATTAAACTAGCTACGCTTTGAAATGGCAATAGCCTCTGTTCACCTTCTGCTGAGCTCATGGAGGCCTGGCCACGGTGGTGGTTTTGCTTCTTTTTCTTAAGGCTCTGCCTTCCCTGACCAAAGGCAGTTAACAGCAGCAATGACAACTATGGCATCATTCATCGAACACCTACTGAATACCTGTTCCTGTCCCCATCGCTTTATGGGTGCCATCTTGTCCAATGACTTGGCAACATTCCCATTTAGCAGGCCATGCCATTTTCCTCATTCTTGCAGAAGATGTACTTAATTTTTAGAAGATTAAGAAATATATCTAAGGACGCCCAGCTGGTCTGTAACAGAGTCAACACACTACCCCGGGTCTGTCTGATTGCAAATCCCCAGTTTCCTCATCGCCATACCACATCGGCTTTCAGAACACCCGATACTCCGGAGATGTGTGCTTAGACCAGGGAGGTCTAGGAGCACGGGCTTCAAGATGCAGCACGGGGCACCCACGCACGAGTCTCAAGTGAGATGGGGGGATGAGGAAGGTCTTTCGGTACAAGTGGTGGTCCCCTTCCAATCACTGGGCCTCCCTTCTTTATAACCCCAGAGAGTCAAAAGAGCAAGAGCCCCTCCCTGACTGTTCCCCAAGCCCAGGAACCTGGCGCCCTCAGGTCCCCGGGGACTTCAGGAAGAAGACGTGGGGGCCTTTTGCCATCCACTTCAGTGGCTGCGAGTTCGTCCTCCAACACTCTGAATACCTACAGGGCCTGTTGTCACTCCTTGGCTCTCATTTCACCCAGGTCCTGTGGGAGCTTTTTCTATCCCCATGTCAGCCTTAATTGAGAGACAACAAGTTGTGTTTATCCATCCCACTATGAATTGCCAGTTTCTATCCATCCCGAGCTACAGCTCTCAAGCTTCCAGGACACGTTGACTTTGGCACGCGGGGTCCGAGTGTTCACTCTCCCTATGCAGGGTTGCCAGATTTAGTGCACTCCCATGTAGGTACACACACACACACACACACACACACACACACACACACACGTGCACATAATGTCCTGTGAAATTTGAATGTCAGATAAGCAATACATAACTTTTCAGTACAAATATGGCCCGTGTAATTATCTGGGACATACTTATGCTGAGGTCTTATTTGCTGCTTGTCTGAAACGCATATTGGGCTGGGTATCCCGTATTTTATCTGGCCCCCCTCTGACCATCGGAGCAGTTTCCTTGGAGTCTTTGCAGACAGAGATTTGGCTGCTTGGGTATTGGTCTCGTTGAGGACTTGAGGAAGTGAGTTGGTTTATCTCCAGACACATAATCGATGCAGGAACCATAAAAACCAGGAAGGACGCTGGCCACCGCTGAGAAGAGACGGCACTCCTGGCAGTGTGACAGCAAACCCAAGGGCCGCCGGGCCCGGGGACCCTCTTATTCTCTCTGAAAAAAGACTCTGGGGGCCACTTGGACCGCTGGCAGCCCAGGCCTTGCCCTTCGAGGCTGCTCCCCCAAGGAAGCAGGACCCTGGCAGTGGTGAAGAGGTACCAGGAAGATGTTGAAGGAAATGGGTTTGTCGTTTCTGCCTTCCTCACGTCTCTGGTAGATTACAGTCTGTAAAATATTTTGCGATTTCCTTTTTTAAACTTGATTTGAGCCTTATTGAGCTAGAAACTCCCTGTCGAAGGTAGAGCAGCAAGACATCAACTTGGTATGCTGAACTTGTACTTAATTATTATCATAACAGTCCCTTAACATGATTGCAGATTAGCCCACAAGGACATGAATGGGAATTTTAGCATATTCAATTACAATGGAAACTCTTGAACACCACTGTCAAAATTCACCCCAGGGCCTTTCTATTTGGGCCCCAACATACAGCAGGCACAAAGTTAGATGTTACTCAGGACACATAACCTTGATTTTTGTAAGCATAATTTACGGCCTCATCCAGAAGCTGGGGATGCCTTTTAAGAACGTGATATATATTCCACCCACCTCGGTAAATGACCAGATACAGCTGCTTGGGTTGGGTAAAGAATATCTCTGGCCTTCACTTGACCGAATAGTAAATTATTGATCTTCTCCACATCTTTCAATGCCCTGACATTGCTGGGGAAATTTACTCCTGTCATCTGCAGCTGTGGCCTCTCTCCGTGTGGTGCTCTCCATGCTCAGAGGGCACGAATCTCCAGCCCATCCTAGGACAGTCACGCCTGACCCCTGTAGTTGACACGGGTTAGTCACTGACACAGGGAAGGCATATGATTTGCAAACTAACGAGGCCCAAGTTTCTGTGTCTGTTTCCCACAGACCAGCAAAAATCACGGGGAAGACAGAGGCGTGACGGAGGGCTTCTGCGCACCCAGTAGGAATGGCAGGGGAAGGCGTCGGTGCATAAAGGCAAGAAGTGAACAGCTCTTCCCACAGCACTAGGGCAGAGACCGCTTTGGCGGTGGGCTGGCTCCGGTCTCCTTGTTTCTTCTGCACACGCGTTGGGGTTCTGGCTGCTAAGCCGCCCTCTGCTTGCCCTTCCTGGATGCAAACCCACACCATAGATGGAAAGCTGGTGATTTCCTGAAAGCACCTTTCTGGCTCTTGTTTTCCTCCAGGACAGGGGGAGTGACCTTCCATTTCCTCTTTGCGCATCTGAATTCCAACACCTTGTAATGCTTTCTGCTCTTCAGGACGTGCCTGTACGCTCGTATCTCACTCATGCAAAACCCGGGGGCCACGTGGGCACGTACACAGCCATGTTGCCACTTGCTACCTGCAGTGTGGCCCACTGGTCAGCCCGGTCAACCTCACCTGGGAGCTCACGAGGACAGCACACTCTCAGAACCCAACCTGATCTCCTGAGTCAAGATCCGCCTTTTAGGAAGATACTAAAAGTATCGTAGGCACTAGAAGGGATTGACCCTCGCCATTCTCTTTTCTTCCCTTGGTCACTCAGCCGTAGGGTCGTGGGTGTTGTGTTTTTTAATCTTATGTTAAGAAAAATATCCAAAGGAAAATTTCACAAGTTGGTCTGGTAATTTATTACTTGACTCCCAGCACCTTTTGAAAACTTGTAGGTGAAATCTCTGATCAGACGGTTTGAGCCTACCACTCTTTATTCTGCCCTTGGCCATGAAGGAGAGAGAAGAGCGGGTTTCTCTCCGACAGTGGAGCTCGCCAGCGGGCGCTGACTGAGCGGCTCCCTCGCCCTCTTCCCCGGGTGGACGAGCCCTGTTCCTGCTTTGTTTGTCTCCACCCAGCAGGGCACGTTCATCCCCTGCTGAGCCCAGCACTTGGCATGGTACCTGGTGCATATTTGGTGCCCAATAAACATTTTTTGAGTGAATGGATAAGGTGATGGACTTCCACGAAGGGTCAGACAGTAAATAGTTTCAATTTTGCTGGCCAGATGGTCTTGTCACACTGCTGCTGTATGAAAGCAACCATAGACAATAGTTAAAGAACGGATGTGACTGTGTTCCAGTAAAACTTTATTTACAAAAATAGACTGAGGGCCGGATTTGGACTGGTCGACTCCTGTTCTCGATTATGGCAGCAGGTTCTAGAAGGATCAGGGTACAATGGGAACCAGTGAGAGATTGATGGGGGATGATTAGGGACTTGCCTCTCACACGTGAGCACTGCCATGTTTTTAGACTTACGTTTGCAGCCTGACAGTGTTCAGGCTCGGCTTATAATTCTGTAAGGAATCAACACTTAAAATTTTCTTTTTTTTTTATTTTAGAGAGAGAGAAAGGTAGCATGAGCAGGGGAGAAGGGCAGAGGGAGAGAGAGAGATTCTTAAGCAGGCTCCATGCTCAGCCCTGGGCTCTATGCAGGGTTTGCTCCCCTGACCCTCGGGATCATGACCTGAGCCAAAATCTAGAGTTGGACGCTCAACTGACTGAGCCACCCAGGTGCCCCAGGAATTAACACTTCTGTTCATGACACAGTGTCACATCAGACAGTGTTGTTCATCACAACGCTGTTCCGGTGGAGTTAGGATGTCTTTCTCTTTCTTTTTAGTGGTAACATGTCCATGTGGCATGGGTTTATTTGTTCTCAGTCTGAAGAAGCTAGGAGGCGTCCTTGCAAGGGCAGTTGGGTCCTGTTTCTCCCACAAGCCGAGGACATTGCTCCATAGTGCTGTGGAGAGGGCAGGGCAGGTCCCCAGGATGCACTCTGAGCTCCAGGGATCTCTTCAGGGACAGCAGAGCCAAAGGAATATGACCTTGGTGTGACCGGGTGGGTCAAAGGATCAGGCTTTCATGGCAGGAGGGAAAGGCTGAACCCCATGCATCTTCGGGTCTGAAGTGCTTTGAAAGTAGCCTGGCCGCGTTTGATGTGACAACGTCCCCCTAGAATAGAGGCCGTAGGGAGGGTACAGATGTTATTCGTCCGTGTTTAAGTATTTACATGACAGCACGAGAAACCTGGGCACTTTCTCTTTCATCTTTGCTGCCACAATTTATGTACAGTTTTATGATGGATGCGAGAGGTAGACATTTATTACAAAAGTGTAAGAGATGTTGACTCTTCACGAATTGATTATTTAGAATTTATTTTATTAAATATTCTAGGTGGCGTGTGATAAACTGAACCTCTGCTGGTTTGCAGCTTAATGATTCATGTATCTGCGGCAGTGATAAGGAAATCAAGGACTGCGTTTGCCATTTCGGGGGAAGAATGTGGACTATTATTAAATCTGGAATGGGCCTCTCGAGAAGCCCTCCTTAAGGGAGCACACGTATCAATAATTTCTTCTCCATACGAGAATCCTAATGTTTCACTTATGGAAACATAAATTCTGAGCAAGTGGCTGTGGTTTTTCCCTCCCTTTGGCTCCTAATATCCTGTACTCATGGCTGACCAGCTCCTACTCCTCGGTTACTGTCTAGTGTCCAGAGTCCTTCAGTCTCTGTGTCTTCATCCTCCGATTTCTAGTTTTTCATGCTTTTACAAAGCTCTGCTGAGGTCGATGCATTTCAGCAACTGAGATGCTGGCAGAGACCAGGAGAGTGTCCCTTTTGTTTGAAACGCCCTGAAAGATTTGTTGAAGTCTTGGAGGAGACGACGAGTGACTGGGACATCTCAGAAGTCTGATGGAAGTGTGGTCAGCCCATGTAGGGTCTAGGCTGCTGCCCTGAACCCATTCGTGTGGCAAAGCCCATCTGGTGAGTTGCGTCTGTACGGAGGACAGCGGATGGGAACACCCTGGAGCTGTGCCCATTCTCAGGGGACACGGAACCCGGGAAACTTAGCAGGTGTGGCTGTCCTGTCACCTCGGGACAGAGGGCAGGCAGAACTCCTGGGGGATATCTAATGAGAGTGACAAATCTGCATGCCTCATGGTGATATTTTGAAGGTATCAGGGTTGTCTGGTAGCTTGAGTTGCAAAATACTCCCTGACTTCTTCCTCTTTCCACAACATTGGACAGGTGGCTAAATGCTGTAGTCTTTACTGTAGGAGTTTGTGGGAAGCTAGGTTGGGGAACCCAAGACTTCCTGTTTCTGCCCAGGTTCCTTATTCATCCACGTGTGGAGCAGCCCAGTCGCACGCTCAGTCCTTCCGTGGTGTGATGCCCCGACACCGATATTGTACTTGAATCCCTCATTTTGTTGCGAACATGGAATTAGACCTACTTGTCAGCATCGTGCCATTTTAGGTTCCGTTTCCCCGAAGAATGCACACGGAACTGTTCACAGTTATTCCTCACAAGTGGAACCTGCTTGGCTCTTGTCAGGACAGGGAAGTCCAGGAGGAAGTGAGCTCGCTCCTGAGCTTTGGTTCTTTCGTGGCTCTGAGGTAGTTGTTAGAGTCTACACTGCAGTCCCCACATACAGGTGGGCATAAGAGCGGCTCCCTCGGCCGGTACAGGGTTGTGTTTGGTTGTTGTGCTCTCATGGAATTCATTGTCCCTTGACGGCCAGCTCTCAGAGCCCCCAGAACCGGCAGTGGGTTTGGACACGCTCCCGTTTTCTTGTTTGCTTGGTCCGCTTCTGTCTCACCAGCACTGAACACGGGAGGGACTCAGTTTCTGTTTGTGGGACGCCTGAACGAGTGTGTGGAGAGCTGGCCCATCAGGGTTTCGAGCGCCTGATGGCAGGCCGGGTCCCGGGACCCTGGAGCGGAGCCGTGCAAGGCGTGTGTACTCGGACACCTGCCGTGACTGGGGACAGCCCCCTCCTGTGTGCGGAGCCCCCTCGCTTGCCTTTTCCTGGGAGGCAGCGAAGTAAGCGTCATGGAAGCAGCTTCCTTTCCCAATTAATGAACACTCTCAGACATGATATGAAATGTTTGGAAACGAGATGCAGCACAGTATTTTGCCCGTATTTTTTTTTTTTTTTCGTTTCACAACACCTGGCAATAAAATTCCCGGGCTAAATACCAGATGAGTGTGCGCCTCATTATGTATAGTAACTTCGTCTATAACTTTTTTAAGCCCTCCAGATGGAAGCACGGTATAAATGTGGAGAGCTTGAGAGGGGAAATGAAAATAAATGCACTAAGAAATAAAGAATCTGTTTTTTATACTTTCTTTTGCAAATAGTGTTTGCAATGACATATTGTGAATGGACTGAATTATAACAAAAACGGAAATGAAACAGAGCTCGGGGGTAGAAAGAGCAATTGTTACACTCACTTTAACTGATATAATGCAGAGCAACGCTTTTTACACTCAATTAGTTTGTACATTGTGTTGGACACAAACCAGAATGTAGAACATTTTTGGGTTTTGTTTTTACATGATTAAGGGAGATGAGATGAAATAAATTCAGTGAATTACCCTGCGTTCCTTTTCGGTCGGAGATACTTTTGTTTTGTTTTTCCTCACCCCTGGTATTGAATGAGCGAGGCTGGTTCCTCCAGCGGCGACCTCTGTTCCCAAACAAGGTACTCCTCCCAGAGATCAATGGACCTTCGATAGAGTTCCTTTCTCTGCCTCAGGGCCATCTTTTGCTGCACAAACAAGGTTAGGATTCGGGGCTATTTACATTTGGTATTTGACCGTATCTTGTGCTTTGAGTATCAGGAGAGGATAGCAAGTGTGATAGCAGCTCACAGATGTTTGCAAGCATTTAGGCAATGAAACTATTTCCAAGGCTGTGTATTTCAAGATCCTTATTTAATTTATTCTGCTTAATTATCCTTTCTTGCATTTTTAATGCTCCTAATATGATAATATTAAGAATTGCAGTGTGTGATTGCGTATTGCTCGTCTGAATACGTGCTAGATGTGAGAGGAAATGTGGGTTGACGCTGTGAGCCGGGACCCAGCCCCGTGCCCTCTCGTGTGCGGCTCTGTCTCCCGCAGGAGGGTCTGGGAAGGGACCGGGTCTTCACCATCCAGAGGATGGAGCATTTCTCAAACTTTACTGTGCGTGCAAAGCCCCCTGGGGATGCTGATTCAGAGGGTCTGAGTGGAGCCTGAGCTGCTGTCTGCAGAGCGAGTGGCCGGGAGCTGCCGACGCTGCTTTGAGTAGTGCAGTCACTTTGATGCGCGCCCTGAAGAGTGAACACGGGAAACCACTAGCGAGTGGCAATGACATCAGCTGGATCCCCGGGGCTGTGTCAACTAACTAGTACCCCTTACCAGCCAAAAAGAACCAACGCCTGCTGACCAAGCCATGCCCGTGGTGCCTGGCATGTGCCCTTTCTTTCTGGAGCTGAGGTTGTGGTCAGGGGTCTGACGCTGGTCTGGTTGAAAAGATCATCCTCGTTTTCCTACATGCAGAAGGCAAGCCACACCTGTGGTGCTCTCAGACGTCCTGTGTTTTCCGTTCAAAACCACAAATACTAATAAGAAAACCATGGGAGAAACCTGTTAGGTATAATGCCCAATTACAATTATTTTTTACTCCAAAAGGCACGTCAAATAAATAATGCAGTTTATGTTACTTCTAGAAAATGCAGCAGCATTAGTTAATTTACATAAATTATACAACTCATTATCTTTGTTTATAAAAAGCCTTAGCAATATTTTGGCTTATGTTCCGAAAATGGAAAAAACCCCAGATTTCACTTCAGTGTAATTTTCCTTTCCTGCAGTCACCTTTTTATTTATTTACAGAAAGAGCGTCTGTTTGACAGATCCCCTTAGGATTACTGCCCTTTCCTCATGATGAATGGAATGCATTAAGTCTGACTTTTGTTTATAAAAAGCCAAATAAATACAAGTGAAGGAATCCAAGCACCCGGAGCTCTGAGCTGCCATGGCGGCTTCCCCTGCCGGCTTTCCCTACTGCCCAAGGTGGGCGCCAACGTGCGCAGGGTGGGGAAGAGGCTGCGGGGACCAGGAAACTGGTTTTTCCTCCCTTCCGTCTTCCACGCAAGTCCACAGGCAGCTCGGGTTAGGTGCTGTGTTGTCTCGTCCTGATGCACCACCTGTAAGCAGACCGACTGGTCCCATGCTGTCCAAAGACAGCGGCCGCGAGCCACGTGTCATTATGGAGCCCCGCATTGCGCCCACTCTGATTTGCGAGGTGCCAGAAGTATAAAATACACACCACATTTCACAGCCCTACTAGGAAAAAGAAGCCCTGTTAAATAACCCGTTAATATTTGTACTGATTACATGTTGAGATATTTTAAATACATTCGCTAAATAAAATAGATCATTAAAATCAGTTTCACCTGTTTCTTTTTCCTTCTTTACTGTCGCTGCTAGGAATTTTAAAATGTGGCTTCGTGTTTTGCTTACACTGAACAGCACTGGGACTGTACCATGCTAACCAAGAGGCTGAAGGCCTGGATTACTTTTAAGCGTGCCCATAATTTAGACTCTGATTCTAATTCCTCTACTGGCCCGGCATGAGGATCTGACTCGTAATCGGAAACTTATGATGCAGTGCACTTTCAAGGGCAGGTCCTGTTGGATGCTGTGGTTGGAGATTTGAAGGGCCCATAGGAGAATAACATGGTATGAGAAAATGGAGCTCTTATCCCTAAATAGCGCTTGGCTGGTGCTTCCAGCTTGAATATTAAAGTCTGCCTATGAATGGCAAGACCCAACTCCCGGGTTATTTCAGAGTGGAAACTGGTGAATCCTAAACGCTCCTTCATCATGTACCCATTTGAATGGCACAAGAAAAGCGCTGCCCTGTGGCAGGTCTGCAGAGCTGAGGTGTGCTTATTAGAGAAGGGAATGGTGGACATGATTCCTTTTGTAGGGAAACCTGTGCTCTGCCACGTGCCAGGGTATCTGGGCTTTTGATATCAATGTGTTCAAAATGGAAGCTAATGCCGGCAGGTCTTCTGTCTGGGAGAGCATAGCCTGAGACCCCAAACCCCCTGGGGTGCACCCCGGAAGGGAACACGGCCTTTACTCGTCAGTTCTGCTGGGTCCAGGTGGAGCTCTTTGCCCTCATGGCACTTGGCATGTTAGAGACAGTGATTTCTGTCCCTCTTTAGTTGTCGATTAGTCATTTCTTTACTTCTCCCATCCATCCATCCATCCGTCTGTCCATCCATCCATCCATCCATCCATCCATCCATCCATCCAAGAAACATTATGATGAGCTCACTGCATGCCAGGCACTTTGCTAGGCATTAGAGATACAGTGATGCACAAAGCGGATCCATTGTCTGCTCTCTTGAAACTCTCCACTGAGTGGGAGGGGGACAGACAGGGATAAGCAGCAAGTGCCTGAGGACCTTTGAGAGAAGTGCTGAGGGTGACGAGCAAGGCACATGCCCAGACCAAGAGCAATAGCCAGACATTGGGCTTTGGTGCTCTAGGATAGCCTGAACGAGGCAGGAACATTCTACCTGAGACTCCAAGGACGAAGATCTGGGATAGGCCATTCTCAGTAAACAGGACAGAGTGAGTCTTTCAGGCAGCAAGGATCTTGGTTTCTGCTGATGGAATGGGCCCAGTGTGCCTGGGAAGCAGGGACAAGGACAGGGTTGTGGAAGGTGTAGCTGGTAGGGCCTGGAGCCAGGTCATGTGGGGGCACAGATGGGGTAAGGATTTTGGATTCTCTTCTAAGGGATTTTAGGAAGGGTCTTAGGGATGGTGGAGAATGTTCTGGATGAGTAACTTGGCCCTGGGCCGATCGTTACTGGGCATGTCACTTAATCCCTTGGGGTGTTGGCTTCCTCATCTGTGAAGTGGAATGGCTGGGGGAGAGAAGCTAGCCAGAACGTTCTTCAAGGTTTTTTTTTTCTATGATTCAGAGAGAGTTCAGTGTCTTCTCCTTTTGGATCAGATAACTTTCATGTCCCCTGAGGCTGGTTCTGGGTGGCTTATAAGGCACTGGCATGTGAAGTCTTCAACCTTGATGTTTGTGAGTTCTTTGGCCTCATAAATTATGAGAAGACAGAGATCTTTGGCAGTGCATCAGAATCACTGTGAGCTGCTGGGGTTCTAAAGTGTATTCTGGGGTAGGACGTGGGCGTCTGTAGTTTTTTTAAAGAGCTCCCCAGGTGATTAATTCTGTGTATTGGCTAGGTTGGAGATCCCCTGGGGATTGTGCCTTTATGAGGGGACAAGGATGGTCCTTGTAGCCAGAGGTTGTCTGTGTAATAGTATGTCAGATGCCTGAGGCACACAGGGTCCCTTGGGACCCTTCCAAGTTCAAATATGTAGGCCTCCCATTAGATCAAGGGTCTTCGTTCAGAAATTATGATTACCTCACTTTGCACAAAGAGATCTAGTACAACCCACAGAATAAATCCATGGTAGACCGAGGGGCTTTCTGGTAGGTTTTTGTTATACTGACAAATTATTTGCTGTGAAGGCAAAGGGATTGGTTGTCATGAGTGCCGCTAATGATCTTGGGTTTTGGGGGTTATGACACGGCTGGTGAGGAGCATTTCTGATGCACCTTCCTACCATCCCCCAGCCACCCTCCACTGCCATGAGTAAGCCAGTTGAGTATCTGCAAAAATCTTAAGAACCCAAGGACAGAGCGAAGTGCTAATCCCATTCCCTCTTGTACATCTCTAAAAATACCCAGAGACCTCTCATAGCAATGACAAAGTAATTGGTAGCAAACTTAGCATTCTACCAAAACCTACTAGAACTCTGGAAAAAAATATGTGAAATGACTGTTGTTAGTTGTTGGGCAACAGGCAGTGCAGGAATCTGATATCTGAGAAGAGTAAACAACAAGATGAGTTCTGGCTTTCAGGCTGGAGACTTCGTTCCAGTAGCATGGAGACAGGTAAGCAAAGAGAACATGACAGTCTAGCTGAGCTGAGGAGATCTAGATCAGAGTTTGGGATGGCCAAGGCAATTGGAATTTATAGGGAACAATACTGGATAGAAGGGAGATAAACAGAGGAAGAGATCCAGAAATCTGCATGGTAGGTCTCCTTGAGTCTTTGGCTAAATACTAAACTGAGTGTGTATAAGGTGAAGCTCCATGAGGTTGGTCAAGGAAAACAACCACTGAGGGCTGTAACTAAAAATTCTCAGAACTCACACACAACTTGGAGATGTTCAAGTTTGGAAGCTAAGTTGTGTGAAGAGATATTACTGGACTCCGAGGGTATTTATTAGAGACCTCAGAAGGGCCATACCTTAAGAATAGGACTAAACTCAGAGCGCCTGGGTGGCTCAGTCGTTTAGGCATCCCACTTCGGCTCAGATCATGATCTCATGGTTCATGAGTTCAAGCTCTGCATCGGGCTCTGTGCTACCTGCTGAGAGCCTTGAGCCTGCTTTGGATTCTGTGTCTCCCTCTCTCTCTGCCCCTCCCCTGCTTGCATTCTGTCTGTCTGTCTCTCAAAAATAAATAAATATTTTTAAAAATTTTTTTTAAAAGAATAGGACTAAACTCTCCCTGGAGTAAAGACTAATCTAGACTCACCCTAGCAAAGCACAAAAACAAACCTCACAATGAGCAAGCTAATCTGAAAGTAATGCAAATGCCTGATATAACAAAATGCAACATTCTTTAAAGTAAGACAGCAAAAGTCTACACTCAACAATGTATCATGCACAGTACCCTGTATTCAATAAAAAATAATGATTCATGTAAAAAAAAAAAAGCGGAGAAGGAAATGTGACCTATATCCAGGATAAAAATCAGTTGGTAAAAATGGAGCCCCAGATAAAGTAGATATAAAATTAGAAGACAAAGACTTTAAAACAGCTATTATAAAATCTTCAGTGATTTAAAGGAAAAGATGAACAGTGCAAGGAGAGGATTATAAAAAAAATAACCAAATAAAACTTTTAGAATTTCAGAATATGATATCTAAAGCGAAGATTTCACCAGAAGAGTATATTAGTCATCGACTGATATGTACAAAATTACCACAAATTTAGAGCTCTAAACAACATTTATTTATTAGCTCACAACTTCTGAGAGTTGGGAATCCATATGTGGTTTAGCTGGATCCTCTGTTTCAGGGTCTATCACGAGGCTGGTTCAATCAACATGTCAGCCAGGACTGATGGCTCATCTGAAAGCTCACCTGAAGAGAATCTACTTCTAAGCTTTCTTAGTTGCTGCAGGAATTCAGCTCCTTGAAAGATGTTGGGCTGAGGGCTTCAAGTTCCTACCTGGCTTTTAGCCAGAGGCTGCCTTCAGTTTCTTACCATATGGACCTCTCCAACATGGCAGCTTAATTCATCAAAGTATATAAGCCAAAAAGACAATAAAGAGTTTGCTAGAAAAGCAGAAGTCACAATCTCTTGGAACCTAATCATAGGTGTGATACCCCAACATCTTTAATGTACCCTATTGATTAGAAGCAAGTCACCAATGTGCCCATGAGAAAAAGAAGTGGAGATGACACAAGGGTATGAATAATAGGAGGTCACGGCCATTGGGGCCATCTTGGAGGCTAACTATCACAATGGGCATAATAGTGGGTTAGGCACTAGAAAAACAAGTCAATAAACTTGAAGATATAGCAATAGAAACAGCCCAAAATAAAGCACCCAGAGAAGGAAAGAGGAAAAAAATAACAGAAGAATAATAGAGACTCAGTAAACTTGAAACACTATCAAATGATTTGACATACATATTATTGGAGGCCCAGACCACGGTCAGGTGAGGATAGGAGAAGCAGAAAAATACTGAAGAAGTAATGGTCAAGATTATTCCAAATCTGATGAAAACTATAAAATCATAGCTCTAAAACACTCAGTGAATCTAAACATGGGGCAGGATAAATACATAGACAAGAACACAAAGAATTGTCATAATCAAATTGCTGAAAACCAGCAACAAAGAAGTAATCTTTTAATTAGACACAGGAAAAAAAAAAGACAAATCACAAAGATAAGAATTACTACTGATTTCTCATCATTAACACTGAAAGCTAGAAGACAGTGAAGCCCCAACCTAGAATTCTTTATTAAAGGAACATATTCTTCAAAACATGAAGGTGAGCAATGCTTGGGTGGCTCAGTCAGGTGAGCGTCCGACTTCAGCGCAGGTCATGATCTCGCGGTCTATGAGTTCGAGCCCCTCGTTGGGCTCTGTGCTGACAGCTCGGAGCCTGGAGCCTCCTTCAGAATCTGTGTCTCCCTCTCTGCCCCTCCCCCACTCATGCTCTGTCTTTCTCTGTCAAAAATAAATAAACATTAAAAAAATTTAAAAAAAAACCATGAAGGTGAAATAAAGACATTTTTAGGCATAAAAAAAAAGCTAAGATAATTTATTGCTGGCAGATATCTACTGTAGGACATATTAAAAGAAGTCCCTCAGGCTGAAGAAAAATGATACTAGACGAAGGCTCAAATTTACATAAAAGAATGAGGAGCACCAGAAATGGTAAATATGTAGGTAAAAATAAAATACCCTCCTTCTTGTTTCTAAATGTTTTTGAAAGATAATTGACCAAAACTTAGAAACTTATAACTCTTAATGCCTACAACAAAAAAAGAAGGAAGATGCAAAACAATAACCTAACCTTCCAGCTCAGAAAATTAAAGAAAAGCAAATGGCACTCGGAGTGTGTAGAAGGAAGGAAATAACTTAATCCACTTAAATGAAACAGAATAGAAAACTAATGGAAAAAATTGATAATACCAAAATTGGTTCTTTCAAATGATCAACAAAATTGTTGTACCTGTAGCTAGACTGACAAAGATAGATAATAGATAGATAGATAGATAAAGATAGATAGGTGGGTAGATGATATACAGATTGATAGAAGACCCAAGGGACTAAAATCAGGAATGGAGGGGACATCACTACTGAATTTACAGAAATAAAAACTATTATAAAAGAATACTATGAACACCTATATGCCAACAAATTAGATAATTTCAATTAAATGGGCAAATTCCTGGAAAGATATAATTACTGAAATTGACTCAAGAAGAAATTGAGAATCTGAATAGACCCTAAAACAAGTAGAGATATTAATTTAAAGATCTTCTGACAAAGGGGCTCCTGGGTGGCTCAGTCAGTTAAGCATCCAACTTTGGCTCAGGTCATGATCTCATGGTTTGTGAGTTTAAGCCCATATTGGGTTGTGTGCAGATGGCTCAGAGCCTGGAGCATGCTTCGGATTCTGTGTCTCCCTCTCTCTCTGCCCCTCCCCAGCTCATGCTCTATCTCGCTCTCTCTCAAGAAGAAATAAACATTAAAAAAATAAAAAAAAATCTTCAACAAAGAAAAGCCAAGGGTCAGATAGATTCACTAGTGAACACTACCAAACATTTAAAGAATAGTTAACACAAGTCATTCACAAGATATTCCAGAATATAGAAGAGGAGAGAACACTTCAAAATACCAATTTTATCTCTATACACTAGCAATAAATAATTTGAAAATCAAATTAGGAAAAAATCAAATTAAGAAAACAATTCCAGTTTATAATAGCATCAAAAGAATAAAATACTTAGGAAAAAATTTAAAAAAAATTTTTAATGTTTATTTTTGAGAGAGACAGAGTGCCAATGGGGGAGGGGCAGGGAGAGAGAGACATAGAATTTGAAGCAGGCTCCGGGCTCTGAGCTGTCAGCACAAAGACCGACACAGGGCTCGAACCCACAAACACAAGATCATAACCTGAGCTGAAGTCAGACACTTAACCGACTGAGCCATTCAGGCACCCCTTCGAAATAAATATTTTAAGAGAGGTACAAGACTTGTAAATTGAATAGTACAAACCATTTTAAAAGAAATTAAAGAATACATAAATAAATGGAAAGACATTCCATGCTGATGCATCAGAAAACTTACTATTAAGGTGGCAACAATTCCCAAACTGATGTACAGAATCAATGCAATCCCTAACAAAACCTCAGCTAAGTGTTTTTTTTTTTTTTTCAGAAATTGATAAATTGAACCTAAACAGAAATGCAAGGGACCCACAGTAGTCAAAACAATGCTGAGAGAGAAGAACAAAGTTGGAGGACTCAAAATTCTCAATTTAAACACTTATTACATGGGGCGCCTGGGTGGCTCAGTAGGTTGAGTGTCCAGCTTTGGCTCAGGTCATGATCTCATGGCTCGTGAGTTCGAGCTCCATGTGCTGACAGCTCTGTGCTGACAGCTCAGAGCCTGGAGCCTGCTTTGGTTTCTGTGTCTCCCTCTCTCTCTCTGCCCCTCCCCTGCTTGTGCTCTGACTTCTCTCTCTCTCTCTCAAAATAAATACAAATTTTTAAAAAAATTAAAAAAACTTACAGTAAAGCTACAGTAATCAAGTGTGGTTATGGCATAAGGATGGAATATAGATCAATGAAATAAAACTGAGAGTCCAGGGGCACCTGGGTGGCTCATTTGGTCAGGTGTCCAACTTCAGCTCAGGTCATGATCTCACAGTTGGTGAGTTCAAGCCCTGTGTTGGGCTCTGTGCTGACAGCTCAGAGCCTGGAGCCTGCTTCAGATATGTTTCCCTCTCTCTCTGCCCCTCCCCTGCTTGTGCTTTGTCTCTCTCTCTCTCTTTCTCTCTCTCTCCTAAAAATAAAACTAAAAAAAAATTATAAAAATTGAGAGTCCAGAAATAAACCTTAACAGTTTTGATCAATTGATTTTCAACAAAGGGGCCAAGACTATTTAATCAAGATAGAACAGTCTTTTTAGTAAATGGTTATGGGACAACTGGATATACACAGCAAAAGGAGGACTATGGGCTCCATCCTTGTATTATACACAAAAACTAACTCAAAGTATAACATCGACCTAAATGTAAGAGCTAAAAATATCAAAGTCTTAGAAAAAAACATGGGAATAAATTTTCGTAATTTTAGGTTGGAAAATGATTTCTTAGTTATAATAACAAAAGCATAGGTGATTAAAGAGAGGATTGATAGATTGGACTTCATTGAAATTAAAAGCTTTTGTGTTTCAAAAGGTTCTACTAAGAAGTCAAAAGGTATCCAACAGTATAGGAGAAAAATTTTTGCAAATTATAAAGCTGACTTGTATCTAGAATATGTGAAGAGTTCTTACAACTTAATAATGAGAAGAAAAATAACTCATTTAAAATGGGCAAAGAATTTGAATAGAAATTTTCTCCAAAAAATATATATGACTATCCAATAGGTCCATGAAAAGATGTTCAACAAGATCATTAATCATCAGGGAAATCAAAGCCATGATGAGATACTAGTTCACACTTACTAGGATAAATATAATAGAAAAGACAGATAATAACAAATGTTGACAAGGATGTGGAAAAATTAGAACCCTCATACATTGCTGATGGGGCTGTAAATGGTGCTGCTGCTGTGGAAAACAGTTTGTCAGCTCCTTAAATGTTGAACATAGAATTAACATATGACCTAGCAATTCCACTCCTAGGTATATACCCAAAAGAAAGGAAAACATATGTTTATGGAAAAACTTGTATACAAATGTTCATAGCAGCATTATTCATAATAGACAATAAATGGAAACAACTAAATGTCAATCAATTGATGAATGAATAAACAGAATGTGGTATATCCATGCAATGAAATATTACTGGTAAAAATAAATGAGGTACCAATACATGATACAACATGGATGAACCACTAAATATTATTCTTTTTTTATTTAAAAAAATTTTTTTTCAACGTTTATTTATTTTTGGGACAGAGAGAGACAGAGCATGAACGAGGGAGGGGCAGAGAGAGAGGGAGACACAGAATTGGAAACAGGCTCCAGGCTCTGAGCCATCAGCCCAGAGCCCAACGCGGGGCTCGAACTCACGGACCGCGAGATCGTGACCTGGCTGAAGTCGGATGCTCAACCGACTGCGCCACCCAGGCGCCCCCACTAAATATTATTCTTAATGAAAGAGGCCAGTACCAAAGACCACATATTACATGATACTGTTTATATGAAATGCTCAGAATAGGGCAATCTATAGAGACAGAGAGTAGATTAGTAGTTGCCTAGGGCGAAAGGCATGTGTGCTGGCTGGAGATGGGGAGTGACAGCTAATGGGTATAAGGTTTCTTTCTGGGATGATGAAAATGTCCTGAAATAATATTATGATGATGATCACACAAGACTGTAAATATACTAAAACTGTTGAGTGACACCTTAAATGTGGGAACTTTATGGTGTGTAAATTACATATCAATAAAATGTTAAAAACAAGATGATTGTCTAAAGCAAAAATAATAGTATATAGAGGCAAAATGCATGACAATGATAATACAAAGGAAAGCAGTGGGAAATGGAAATGCGTTGTTGAAAGGTTCTTACAGTACTGATGAAGTGCTATAATTATTTGAAGTTACAATACTGTGATTAAAGACACACGTTGAAAATCCCAGAGCAACCACTGAAAGCTAAGAGAAATAGCCAGCAAGCCAATTGTGGAGATAAAGTGGAATACTGAAAAAAATGAAGCCAGGAAAAAAGGAAAATGAAACAGGACAAGTAGAAAACAAATAGCTAGCTGGTAGAGATAAACCCAACTATATACATTATTACATCAACTATAAATGGCTTAAACATTCCACTTAAAAGCTAGAGATTATCAGAGTGGACAAAAAAGCAACACCCAACTATATGCTCTCTACAAGAAATACAATTTAATAATAATGACACAGATAAGTCTGAAGTAAAAAGATGGATAAAAGATATAGTGTGCAAACCATATCTGTATGTCTATATCTAAGCTATAGTGTACAAACTAAGATACAGTGTGCAAACTATGAGAAAGCTAAAGTGACTATTATCAAGCAAAGTAGACTCCAGGACAAGGACTGCTAATAAAAATATAGATGTTTCACAATGATAAAAGGGTCAGTCCATCAAGAAGACATAATGGTCCTAAATGTGTGCACACCTAATTACATGACTTCAAAATACAGGCCAAGTGACGGAACTGAAAGGAGGAGCAGAGAAATTCACAATTACAGTGGGACATGTCAACATTCCTTTCTCAGTAATGAATAAAATAGACAGGAATTCAGTAAGGACTTCAAACCTTGAATAATGCTATCAACCAACTTATCTAATTGACATTTTTGAAACAAAATAGAGGAAAATACATTTTTTACAACTGCACATAGAACATTTACTAGTCTAGGTGCTATGCTATAAAACCAGTCTCATTAAATTTAAAAGGATTACTATTTCTCTGGCAGTCACTGAATTAATTTAGAGTTTCGGATGTAAGATATATATCTGAAGAATGTCCAAATATTTGGAAATTAAACAACACATCTCTAGGGATAAAAAGAAAAAATCATGAAGGAAACTAAAAGATATTTTTGAAATGAATAAAAATTAAAACACAACTTATAAAATTTGTGTTATGCACCTAAAGCAAATCTTGGAAGGACATTTATTCTTTTAAGTCTTATATTAAATGCTTATCTGGTATTTACATTTGAAACGAATAAATGCAATTCACATTAACAAAGGTTTACAAGATGGTCTAAGCTTTCACATTAAGAAGCCAGAAAATGAAGAGCCAATAAAAACCAAAGTAGAAAAAAGGTAATAGTAAAGATTAAAGGGAAATCAATGAAACAGGAAATAAGGCAATTTGTAAATAGACAAATAAAACAAAAACTGGCTCTTTGCAAAGATCAATAAAATGATAACCTATAGCTAGACTGATCAAGAAACAAATGAGAGAGAACACAAGTTATTAATATCGTGAATGAAAAAGGATTCATTACTCCAGATGCTACACACGTTAAAGGTAAAACCAAGGAATATCATGAACAACTTTATAGTGATAAATTTGGCAACTTAGATGAAATGGACAAATTTCTTGAAAGACAAAAAGTATTAAAATTGACACAAAAAGAAATGGAAAATCTGAAGGGCTCTGTATTTGTTAAAAGAAATTGAACTTGTAATTAAAAATCTTCCCATGGAGAAAACTCCTTCAAACTGTATTCAATCAAATGTTTAAGTGAAATATAATGCTAATCTTACCAAACATTTTCAGAAAAGATAAGAGATTGGAACACTTTTCAGTTCATTTTATGATACCATAACTAGACAATGACATTACAAGGAAAGAAAACTGCAGACCATTATCTGTCATGAGCATAAATGTACAATGTAGAATATTTTAGCAAATTGAACACAGCTCTATGTAAAAAGGACAATATACCGTGATTAATGGGGTTAATTGCTGGTATGCAAGGTTGGTTTAACATTTGAAAATCAATCCGTGTAATTCACCATATCAAAATAGCAAAGGATATTAACCATATAATCATGTAATTCAACAGATACAGAAAAAGTATTAGATATAATTCAATATTCACTCATGATTTAAAAAAAAAAAACTCTCGTCAAGGTAGGAATAGAAGGGAATTTCCTCAGTCTGATAAAGGGCATCTATAAAAAGCCTACACCTGGGGGCGCCTGGGTGGCGCAGTCGGTTAAGCGTCCGACTTCAGCCAGGTCACGATCTCGCGGTCCGGGAGTTCGAGCCCCACGTCAGGCTCTGGGCTGATGGCTCAGAGCCTGGAGCCTGTTTCTGATTCTGTGTCTCCCTCTCTCTCTGCCCCTCCCCCGTTCATGCTCTGTCTCTCTCTGTCACAAAAAATAAATAAACGTTGAAAAAAAAATTAAAAAAAAAAAGCCTACACCTGATATCATACTTGATAGTATATTATTATACTTCCCCTTAAGATTGGAAAATGGCCAATATGTCCACTCTTACCACTTCTATTCTGGAGGTCTGAGACAGGACAATAAGGCAAGAAAAAGAAAGAAAAGGCATGCAGATGGGAAAGAAAGAAGTAAAACTTTTTTTATTTGCTGACAACATACATATATTTTATATATATGTATATAAAATTATAAGGAATTTATGGGAAAAAACTACAGGAAATAATAAATAAATTTAAGAAGTCCACAGGGAACAAGATCAGTATATGAAAAACAAGTGTCTTTCCATATATTAGCCATGGACAATTGGAAAACAAATTGAAGTTAAAGAAATGCACAAGTTAGGATAGCATAAAAAACTTGAAATATTTTAAGCTAAAATTAGCAAAGTATGTGGAAACTGAAATGTATACAACATTTCAGTGAGAAATTAAAGAATACTTAAGTAAATGGAGAGATATGGTTTATGCATGAATTAGAGGATTCAGTGTTGTTTATATGGCAATTTCCTCCAAATTGGTCTACAGCCCTAATGGAATCCCAATCAAAGTCCCATCAGGCTTTTTTTTTTTTTTTTTTTTAAGAAATTGATAAGCTGATTCTAAAATTTATATAAAACACAAAATAGACCTCACATAGCTAAAAGAATTCATAAAAATAAAGCTTAAAAGTTGCACTACTTGATTTTAATACTTAATCTAAAGCTACAGTAAGCAAGACAGTGTGGGATTGGTATCATTGGGTAGATTGATGTCTCAGACAGGCAGATTTCAGGTCTCACTTTCCTTGGAGACAAACTGGAGAACTAACTTAATCTTCCCTGGCAATGATGGTGTGTGTGTTTGTGTGTGAGAGAGAAAGAGAGGGAGAGAGAGACAGAGACAGAGAGATGGTGTTTTGTATTCTTTTATGTAATGGTCAGTCTGGGGCGTCCACAAGAAGGGACACAGGAGAGGCTCAGGAAGAGAGAGTTGATTATACTCAGAGGTCCTAGGAACAGGGGATGTGACACACCACACAGGGTCACAAGAGGAAGAACCCGTGTGGTCACGTGACAGAAGAGGCCCTAATGAGGGGAGGAGAGATACCTAGGCCATGGCCTTTATTGGAATCTGCATAGGAAAGCAGGACTGGACAGGATAAACAGTTTAGGATTGGGTAGTTGGATAGTCCCTAGTGCCTGGCGCCAGGCCCTGGGATGATTAAAGCAGAGGAATATTGCCTCCTAGGATTAAGGGCCAGGCAGAGGTAAATCTCTGGGTTAGTTTGCATATCAAAGGCAAGCTCCTGGCTGAGCCCTTTGCTATCTCTGTAAATTGGCTAGCCCCAGAGGGCAGTCTCTCCCCAGTCAGAAAGGTTTTTGAGTTTCAGTAATGCAAGATAAGTAAATTCTGGAGATTTACAATAAAGCATCGTGCTTAGAGCCAACAATACTGTATTGTAGATTTAAAATTTGCTAAGAGGGTAGATTTTATGTTGTGTTCTTACTACACACACATAATAATGATGATGATGATGTTGATGACATAAATAGTACTAATACTGGGGGCGGGAGGAAGCCTTGAGAGGTGACGGATATGTGTATGGCTTTGATGGTGGTGATGTTTTCATGGGTATACGTTTATCTTCAAGCTCATTGAGTTGTGTTTCTTAAATATGTACAGCTTTTTACATGTCAATCACACCTCAATAAAGTAGTCTGAAAGTAGATGTCAGAACATCATAATATGCAGAAAATAAAAAATATATAAACAATACAGACTCCTTCCTGCACTGCCTCACAGACTGACATCCCAAGAAGCCCCTCAGAGGCAGAGAGAATATGTCATTTTTTTCTTCTGTCTCCTCCTTCTCAAAATAAAACACCTTCTCCTTTTGTACAGTTTCAAAATGAATATATACCCACTGTAAAAATTAAAGAGTCAGGCAGTTTAGAAAAGTGGGTAAGAAATTAGATTCACCCTAAATCCCATTGATAAAACTGCCCATGATGTACATACACCCTTCTGAATGTTTTTCACACACATGCTTTTACCAAAATGGGGGATTATAGTATACACACTATTTTGCACTTGCTTTTTTCCACTTGATTCCACATTAAGTGATTTACATCATTTTTAACAGCTCTGTGTGGTACCGTTTATTTAACCTGTTCACTGCCATTGGACACTGAGAACATTACTACTGTTTGCCATTAGGAATCACACTGTGTCCTTGTGTTATTCGGGATTCCTTCCACAAATATTTGGGGACTTACTATGAGCCAGGCTTTTCACACTTTTCCAGTTGTTTTCTTGGGTATATTCCTAGAAATGGAATGGAATGCTAGGTCAAAGGGTGTATCCGCCTAAACATTTGATGCATATAGCTAGATGGTCCTTTGGCAAGATCGCGTTAACTTAGGAATACAGTGGCAGTGACCTCCAGGCCCTGCCTCTTAAACAAACGGGCCTGCCTCCCCGGGCTTGGCACAGGGAGGGCACACATTCCGTGCCCGCTATTATTAACGGAGTTAGTAATTATCGACAGATGGGAGAACAACACCCTTTGTAGCACATCATTACAGGTGTGTGCGTCCTGGCTTCTCGTAGCTGAGGGAGGAAGGAAAGAGTCCATCCCGTCCATGTCGGTTCGGTGTGGACTCCACCTCTGCGGTGAGCTTTCCAACCCACCATTCAGCCATGTGACAACAACGATGAAAATAATGGAAGCTATCATGGATGATGCTGAGGGCTTTCCATACCTTGTCTTAAATCCACAACTCTGGATGTTTCACAGATGAGAAACTGAGGCTTGGTGAGGTTGAACAATGGCAGGGGCCCTCAGCTAGTGAGCCGCAGTGCCACTCAAGCTCAGACTTGAACTCCACTCATGGATTTTGGACTTGAACTTGTCTTTCTTTTCCTAATAGCTTTGGCTTTGGAGTTCATCCATTCCAGAAATATTTACTGAGCACCTTCCAAGGGCCAGGAGAGAATATAGTGGACGAGGTCTGGGCCCCCATGGAGCTTCCAGCCAGATAGAGGAGACATAATTTCATCACCTAATTGTGTGAAAGGCACTATGATGAGTGCCATGAAGGAAAAGCGAGGGACTTTCTAAGAGCTTCCGGAAGAGGCATCTGATCTACTCTGAAGATCCAGGAAGGCAGCCCTGAAGAAGTATGTTCCCCAGACATTGTTAGTGAGTGGGGCTGAAGAGCGCATCAAGGGCACTGAGGAGAAGCATTCCAGCAGAGTTGGAGCCTGTGCAAAGGCCCTGAGGCATGACGGAGGGCGGTGTGCTAGAGAAAGGGCATAAGGCCCGTTAGCGTACACAGAGCTCAGCGTCTGAAGGAGCAGCAGGGAGGAGAGTGGGAACCGAGCCCCGCAGAGTCTCCTGAGCTGTGTCAAGACGTTTAGAGTTTAGTATTGGATCAGTGGGAGCCACTGGAAGGTTAGAACCAGGGGAGTGGTGTCCTTTTACTGTTTTAAAAACATCGCGTAGGTGGTTATAATGGAGGGCTGACAGGGGCGGGGAGCAGGTTCAAACAGGAGGGACTTCTCTTTCCTCTGTTCCCAGCAGGAGGTCCAGCTGCTCTCTCTCTCTTTTTTTTTTCTTTCTCCTTCTTCTTTTTCTGTTTTGATTAGTTTCTTCTCCCTTTTCTGTTTTACCATTCTGGGCCTCAGGCTTCAGAAGTGAGAGGCTACAGATGGCTCGGGTCTTGGAGCAGTGGAGCCAGGGGACTGGCGGCCCCGAAAGCTGTCATATGTCACACAGGTCATCTTTCCAGAGCTGCAGCTACCTTCCCGGCAGAATGTCAAGCAGCTCGGTACGAGGAGCATCTGCTCTGAGCGGCTCTGAGCACTGTCGGAACACCATAAACAAAACGGTCAGGTTTCTGCAGATAGCCTCCTGGCCTCCACCACCACACTTCGCCGCGCTGTGGGCCGGCTTTCTCCGCCGGCATCTGTCTTCCGTACTTCCAAAGCCCACAGTGCAGGACTTTGGGACTGGGGCTTGGGGATGTTGTACAGTCTGCATGCTAAAATGCCAAGGCTGAGGCAGGAGCAGGACTCTGAGAGCCGCCCTCAGCGCGTCTGATCTCTGGAACGAAAGGCAAGCTCAGTTACCACTGCGGGGCGGGGGGCGGGGGTCCCCCGGACCGGAGAGGAAGGATGTGCCCAGCAGGATCCTTATCCCAGAGTCCTCCAGGTAGGAAGGGAGAGCAGGCAGGCCCAGGGGGAGAAAGAGCACTGCGTCCGGGAAGGAGCCCTTGGTTGCCATAGAAACCTTGCAGCATCTGTAAAGGCCACTCAGCCCTCCTTAGACACCTTTATTCCTGTAAACGTCAGAAATACCTGGCCTCAAAACAACACAAAAAACAAAAACAAACAAAAAAAACCCCACGAAAACCAGCAACCATGGTCTTCCCAGCCTGATGCATATCCGTGTGTCTCTTGCCCACCCAGGTGCTTGGCCTCACTCAAATCTCCTCCACCCGCCTGGCTGGCCGTTCATCAGAAGGCCTCTGGTTTTCTGAATTGTGGTCACCAGCAAAGAACACTGAAGGATTCATCTAGATAGCTTCACCTTGGCTCACGTGAGGGAGCATGGAATGGGTCCCAAGCGCCCCGCTTACATGGTAAAACCCTCCCGCCAAGGATGAAAGTCCGTGACTCTCAGAAGGGCCTCCTGTGGAGACAGCCTCCTTGTGGATGCTTGGTGGCAGCCCACGAAGGGCAGGTTCTTGCTGCTCGTGGGCGTCCAGGAGAGCGATCAAGGGCGGGCTCTTCTCGGGGAGGCAGCATTCTAGTTGCCGAGTGGCCCAGCTCTGCGGTAACTGTTCAGGTAGCTGCTTTGTAACTGACTGCGTCACCTTCTTCCTGGTTAATAAATAGCATGAATAAAACCAACCTGCATGTGGTGGGATTGTAATTCAAATTCCATTGACCATGGCTGCACATTTTTCATTTAGCATCTAAAGGCAGTTTCTATGTAAATTATTTCCAAAGGTTCTCCATGGACTAATGACATTAGCGTCTGGGTGGATTGAAATTGTCTGAGTAATTGACACTACAACTGCGTGGGGCATCTTGGAGAAAGGAATTGTACACTTTTCTTTTATTATTATTATTATTATTAAAGCCAAATTAGGAGAGAACTGAGAAGCTAAAACAAGTATTTCGTCAACAAGAATCCAAAACGTGACACATTTGTTTTGACTTAATGAGCCAAATTCTTTACAAACACAATTAATGGTTCTATTGATAAACTTTCTGGCAAACACAGGGAATGCCCCCTTTCTCCTGAGCCTTTCAGCCAGTCCCCCTCCTAAGTTCGGGGCCCCTCTGCTTCCAGCCCCCCTACTGGCGGCAGAAATTCTATTGAAGACACTCATTCACTTTTGAAAACACAGACTCGTCGTACCTTTTTCTATTTATAACTAGGCAGAATATTAATCCTGCAAACTAATTCAGGAGTCTCTTTTAAAAATGGCCTTCCAGGCTTGAAGTTTGTACATAGATATTTCATAAATTGAAATGCTTTATGGCTAATTGTCAAAGGCCTGGTCTGCCACATGGAGAAAATAATTGTTGTAGAAACAAGAGTAAAACCTTGTTGCCAGGTAGGTAAATGTCCTGAAAAATTGGATTCCATCCCGTTGAGTATGAATCCCTTGTGAATTAAACATTCCAGCAAGGAGCCGTCAAAGAAACAAAGCAGAAAAACAATCAAAAACTTGAAAACGAGTATGTTCTTAAAGGAAAGAATTAATCATGCTAAATTAGAAAAAGATTTAAAATAGTTTTAGATTAATGCAGGCTGTGAATATCAATATAATTGCAGCAACTTAATTTGGCATAAAAACATCTAATGAAATATTTTAATATCACTGTCCATTCAATTTACCAGCTTGAATTTCACGGGGGTGTTAAGTGGTTCTTAAATTCTCATTGCAAAACCTTCCAAATCCATGTGGGGCTTTTGTTGTTGTTGTTGTTTATGGAAGGAGTGAGAAATATGTGTGTGTGTGTGTGTGTGTGTGTGTGTGTGTGTGTGTGTGTGTGTGTTTATGGAGTCGAAACCCAAATTCCTACTTTGTAGCATTGGTGAGAACCGGTCCCTCATTCTTGTCAACTGTGCCCGGAATCAGCGTGTGTCCATGTTGGGAGCCTTTGTCCCTGTGGGGCCAGAGCTCTGTGTCATCCTGAGAAATGCCCAGTTCAGCCATCCACGTCAGCCCTTTATTTTGCAATCGAGGCCGACGATGGCCCCATGGTTACAGGTAAGGAGTTTTAAGGAGGCTCACTTCCTGTGGCTTCTCTGACTCACAGAGCGAGATGGAAACAGCCAGTCCACTGGAGAGAGACTCCAGCTGGTGATGGCCTAAGCATGCTGCGGTCCCCACCCCTGTGTCTCCTGGCCCAGGACTTCTCTGGCTTTCGGGAGCTTGGAGGCCGGTCTGCTCCACACATACCGTAGGCTCTTGCCCTTGTGCTCGAGTGTGGCCATGTCTGTCCCTGTAAACATCCATCTCAGTCTCTGTGGCTCTTGCCTCTCTGACACTGGCCCCAGGTCTGCACGAGCAAATCCTCTGGGGCAGCAGGTGCACAGCGTCCTTCACTCCACTCAACTAGAGGGTGTTCATCCCGCGTCTTGGGAATCCTTGGTAGCATTTGATAACGGCTCATGTCGGCCTCCATAAAACTCTTCCTTCTTGGCCTTCTTGGCCCAGAAATCCAGCCTTGGTGCCTGTCCGTCACTGCTCCTTCCTCATTCAGGCTTTGGTCTGGGGCTTGAAAGCAGCTTGCTTGAAGGCCGAGTAAAGAAGGACGTGCAGGAAAGGAAGATCGGCTTGGCATTTAGATATCACAGGGGTGCAGAGAGATTTGGTTTGGTTGCCTCGGGCCGCAGGGAACGAGTGAAGTTTTGAGCAGGAGAAAAATATGACAAGCGTCCACAAGATTTATGCACAACGACGCTCATTACAGCAGCATCGATAAGTGTGGGAATTGGAAGAACCTAACTCTCCAACCATAAGGAACTCGTTAAATAAATCACGGTGCTCTGTAAATATTTGTTGAATAAATGATTATATAGAAGAGCGTAAAGAAGAACAAAGGCAAAAATAAATCATCTCTAAGCCTCTCCCCTGATATCACCACTGGCAGGGGTTCTGTGTGCGCCCCGCCCCCAGCCACCACACGAGACACGTACACTGTCATCCCACCTGCATGATAGGCCACGTGTGCTTCTGCTGCAGCTTCTCTGCTGAACGGTATGTCGTGAGCAGGGTCTCCCGTCCTCGCCCATCCCTTGTGGTCCCGACTTGGAACGGATATACATCGCTCGGGGCTGTGGCGCTCCCTCGAGTGTGGACGGACGCGTTCCCTCCCCACTCCCCGCTTTCTCCTCCATGTCTGACGGCTCCATGAGCGCCTGCCCACAGGTGACTGGAACTTCTCTGCTTCCCCTGCCCCCCAGACCTCTTCTCTGAGCTTGAGCCAGGACAGTGAGCAGCCCCCCTTTGGCCTCTTCCGTCAGACCCAGCATGTCGAAACCACACTCTTGGCCTTTGTCTTCATGTGTCTCTGTTTTAGTGAAGGGAAACACCATCCAGCCAGCCCTCCAAGCCAAAAGGAGGAGTGATTCTCCACATACTCCTCTCTGCCAGTCCTTTCTCCAAATTAACTCGAATGCCTTTACCTCCTGAAGCGTATAAACCCATCCCTTTCTTGCCATCCCTTCAGCCATCGCACTGGCCCAAGATACCACCAGGTGGACTTAGCGTTATCTTTCCAAGTGGTCCTTCCGGGTGGGCTCTGACCCCCTGTGCATTCTCCGTGCCGCCGCTGAGGCTCTCTCCACCGTGATAACCCTCCTTTGCTCTCAGGAGGAGATTTGGAACTCCTGGCTGGAAACAGACTTTGGGTCTAGACTGCCCAGGTTGCCTCTCTGTCCTCCCTCCTGCTCCCTGTGGGCCTTTTGTGTTTTACGTACATTGTCCCATGCTCATTTTCTCATCTTCTGTAAGGACTCGGTGAGCCAGTCACAGTGTTCCTAGTTGAGCCCTGGCACGGAGAAAGGCTATTTCAGTATTTGCTGTTATTATTATTCTGCTGTTGTTGTCTGTAAAGAAGGACTGTAGTAAGAAAGCTGTGAGCTAACATGGACGTGCTGACCACGGAATAAGCCCTTGGTTAATGTTAGTGGCTGTTATTGTGTCGGCAGCCTCCTCCTGTGCCGTATGCTTCTTCCGGCCCTGCACCCCACACGGCTCCCGCCTTCAGTTCTTCGTGCCCACTCACCACAGGGCCTTTGCACACACCGTACTGCCCAGAACACTTCCCTCTCCTCTTCTCCTAATTAACGTATCCTCAGGTCTTAGCTTAACTGCTGCTTCCTGGACTCACTGACCAGACCATGTCTCCCTGATTTGGGGTACCCCTGCCTAGAGAATCCAGAGAATGTGTCTGAGGTGGGATGGAGTTGTGGACTAGAGCTCTCAGCGATCTAGTGCCCTGTGTGGGGGAAGATGCAACTCAAGCAGCCCTCTTGGGAGCCTGTTGCTCCCGTGAGTCTCTCCCAGAGTGTTCCAGTGGCCTCTGGTGGTGACCCGCCATCCCAGGGCTCCATCTGGCCAGGTGGCCCCAGAGAGAGCAGCCGTCCAACCTGAGCTGGAGAGAGCCACGGGTGTGCCCAGCAGACAACAGCTCACTTCCCCATCACCCCTGCCCCCGTAGGCGCAGCCGCTGGTGAGAAAATGGATCTTGAGCATCAACGGGAACTAATTTCCTGTTGTTTGCTTTCTCTTAATTTGAGAGAAGGCAGACGGAACCTCGTCAGGGAATTACATCCCGGAGGGAAAGTGTTGGAACAGTTTTCCAGCCGAGGTCGTGCCTCACACCGCGTCCCGTGCTGGATCATTCTGACACGTGTCCGGGTAGCTCTGTGACGTGCAGGCTGCCCCCGCCCGCCGTGTCACCTCTGGGAGTACCTGGCCTCTGGTGTCACTGACTTCTGACTCGAGGATCGTCCATGACTCTCTGCAGCCCTGAGACAGGAGTCACCAATGCCTTGACCTCTGAAGGCAGTTCTTCCAAATAGACACCAAAGGCTTCTTTTCTCTTTCTGAAAGACAGGCCACACATACGACGGCTTATGAACAGCTGAGCTATTTCAAGGATGTCGGTGCAACAGGACTGTCTCACCAGGGATGTACAGGGAAACCAGGGCTCAGGTGACCAACTCCCGGACCTGCGTCCTCCTCACCCCCCCCCCCCACTTTAAAACCAGAGATTCACACGTGCTCCTTTTCGGGAGAAGGCAGGGTCCCCGGAAGGACCAGGCAGCCCCATCTGAAACTTGGTGACGAGCACCTGGCAGTGACTGTAATTAGGCCTCACTTGTTCCAAGCTGCCCTAATGGCTGAGATCCCTACGATGGAACGCTGGGGCCAGCAGGAGACTCGTGATGCGGGTGGCCATGGACATTTCTAAATCGTTTACAAATTCACGGGCCACGTGTGTCCTCTTCTCACAGTGGAAAGGCCAGGAAGGAGACCTGCTTCTTTCTCCAGCATGTGTTCTCCAAAGCGGCCCTTTCTGATGCTTCCACCATTGCGCTGAGGGAGCCCACCACGTACCAGGAGCTATGCCACATGGTCTCTGCCCTCAGGGTGCCCACAGCCTGAGTGCTAACTGGGTGGGTGGGGGGGGGGGTCTGAGACAGGAGCAGGGAAGGCCTCACAGGGAGATTGGTGTTGTTTGGAGCCCCAAAGGGTGAGGAGGAGCGAATCAGGTAGATCCCAGCATCAGGCAGGGGTAACAATCTGGGTGTGGGGACAAACGTGCTGCAGCGTGCCACATGCTTTTAAAAGGGCGAGGGCAGTGATTCCAGATCTGGGATCTCAGGCTGATCACTGAAGATAGTCACGGGGGCTTCTGCTCTTTGTAACATTTCAAGAACCCAGAGATCTTCCACGATAAGGTGTGTCTGTGGCCGTCGTGTCCAGTCTCTTCTCTTTGGCTGGAATTACATCCATGCAGAGTGGTTAACACTGCCAGTGCCCTGAGAAGCACTGATGGGTAATGGAAGTGACCGCCACATCAGTCGGCCTTTTGGTAGCCAACGTTTTTGTACATGGGGTGGAGACTTTGGGAACGACCAGGCTAGAGTGCTGGCTCTCAAATATCAAAGTATGTCAGGCTCACGTGGTGAAGGGTCTTACATGACCTCAGATATTCCTGTATGACCGGCGACAAGTATTGGGGGAGCTCTGGAGGCTGAGTGCAAATAGAATAGGCCTGAGTGAAAATCCCCGCTCCACACAGACAAGCAGTGAGCCCTCAGGCACGTGAATTCACCTTTCTCAGCCTCAGTCTTCCCCTCTGAAAATGAGGACACAGGAGCTCCAAGGACTCCAGGTGGTGTGGCTGGTTTCACTCATTGTTACTACTCCTGCCCCTATTACTATAAGTGTCAGAAATTGCTGTGACTATCGCCGTGAGACACCCAAATCAGTATAAATTAACTCGACCTGATTCTTTCTAGCTGTGATCAGCCTGCCTGAGATTTTTGGGGGGAGATCAGAGAAGGATGGGAAGCAAAGTTATTTTTATCACGAAACATTTGGCAGGGAGAACGGGCTTGGGGGTGGAGGGAGGGAGCTGCTACAGGGGGGCTTTGGGCCGTCAGGAGCAGCTTGAGTGTGGTGAGCAACCAGTGAGAAGGAGTGGGCCCGGCATCCTGCTAAAGGTACCTGTGTCCGCTGAGTGCATGAATTGTGAGTAAGGCTGAACACAATCATCACCATTCGTTTGTTTCAGAACTCACATTGGGTCTTATCTCATTGTGATGGTGCGGACACAGCCACTGCTGTCATCAGAGGATGTCTAGTCTCATGAGACTGTTAACTTGTCTGTACAGACTGCTTTTAGGACTCTGGGCTATTCTGACCAAGGGCCTCCACCTTCTTTATCACGATCATAGCTAGTATTTTTATATGGTGTATTGGTCAGGATAGGCTAGGCCAAGCCCTGGTAACAAATAAACCCTACAATCCCAAGGGCCTAATAGGATACAGTTTACTTCTCACGTTATAACCCTGGCAGGGTCAGATACCTCTCCAGAGTAGCTCTCTGGGCAGTGACTCAGGGATCCCAACTCCTTCCATTTTATGGCTCTACCATCGTAGAGTCTCTACCTCACAGCTCTGAGGACAGAAAAGAGAGAGAAGGTGTTTTAGGAGCCACGCCTGGGCTGGGAGCAGTATACATCACTTTTACCCTCATTTTATTGGCAAGAACTCTGTTATGTGATCAATCTAAGTGCAAGGAAGGCCCGGAAATGTAGTCTCTCTTTGCCCGGGAGGAAGATGAACACTGGCTAGTCTCTACGATGTGTATATTATCTCGCTTAATTTTCCAGAGACCCGCCAAGACTTTGTACCCCATTTATATGTGTGGAACCTAATATACAGAGAATACCTGACTTACCTTGGTAAGTGGTGGAACCAGGATTCAGGAATAGGAATGTGGGACTCTAAAGCCTATACTCTTACAGGAACACTCAACACAGTTCAAGCCCACACGAAGAGCTTAACATTTAGAGTGCTTTCCTGACAGAAAGGGATTGCTTTTTGCCCTAACCCCCCAGAGCACCTTACTTCTATTTTACTTTGTACTTATTCAAGTGTCTTCCCTACTAGGTTTTAAGTTTTGGGATCAATGTCAGATATGCATCTCGGCCTTGTCCATAGCCGAAACTTAGCAAGCACTAAATAGAGTCATTATCATGTGGGTCATTAAGTCAACAGAGAGTCTGGAGTCATGGGTGTGGAAGGGAAGGGGCAGGACCAGAAGAATGTGGATAAAGACCCAGAGGAAGGGCAAGGTTCTGAATGCAGGAAGGCCAAGGGTGGATCAAGGGTTGAGAAGGAGGAGTTGACGCACTGTGTTCGGCAAAAGCAAGAAGACATTGGAAGGGAACAGTAACCAAGGCGCCACTGGTGCCCTTGGAAAGCACAACAAATGATGGGCAGAAGCCAGGATGCCAAGGACTGAGTGAGAGTGGGAAGTGGTGAAGGCGGTGAGTTAGTACAGGCTGCTCTTGTGAGATGTTTGGTGTGAACAGGACAGATGGGCAGTACAGTCAAAGTCGGGCTGAGGTTGGCAGTCTTCCCCGTGTATCTGGGTGAGGGAAAATGAGCAGGAGGGGCACAAGTGAAGGAGAGTCAAGGAAGAGTGTTGGTTTTGAGATCCAGTCCCAGAGGACAGAGGAAGGCAAGAGGCGAAGAGCTGACCTTGGAGAGGAAGGAACATTCTTTCCTCTGAGACAGGTGACAAAGAGGAACAAGGGTCCAGGTTCCTCACCTACAAAACGAGGGTGCTCTTCTCCCTGTACCTCTCGCCTTCTTAGTTATCAGGAGCATGTTGGGTTAAATAGTGTCCCCCAAAAGTTATGTCCACTCAGAACCCCAAGATGTGACCTTATTTGGAAATAAGACTTGACAGATGTAATTAATCAAGTCAAGACGAGGTCATACTTGAATAGGGTGAGCCTCATCCAGTGATGGTTTTCCTTATAAGAGGGAAGCTTGGACACAGATACTCAAAGGAGAAGACCATGTGACACAGAGACGGAGACTGGGAGATGCGGCCACAAGCCAAGGACCGCCAAGGAATTCGGCAGCACCGAAGCGGGAGAGGCAAAGAAGCATCCTCCCCGGAGCCTTCGGAGGGAGCATGGCCCTGCCGACACCTTGACTTTGGACTTCTGGCCTCTGGGACAGAGGGGATAAATTTCTGTTGTTTTAGGACGTGCGGGTGTAGTAATTTGTACAGGATCCCCGGGAAGCTGATACAGTGTGGAACATAGAGATGCATTCAAAAGTAGCGGGAGGTGTACAATTGCCGTGAAATGTGCGGCATTTTCAGCAGAGTCATCATAAGAGGGAAGGTGGTGGACATGGCCTGGCAGAGGTGAGGGGGTGGATGGCAGAGAACTCAAAGTTTCCGCCTTGGAAAGTGCTTTCCCTTGGCTTGGAGGCTTTCTCCTGCATTATCCGCAGTCTCTCCGGATTTAGGTGATTAAAAAAACATGGTTTCTCCTTTTACTGGTTGCCTGCCATCTCACTAGAACAGTTCACCCGCTTCAGTTTTAGACCAGGAAAGAGCCGTAGGTGGGGTGCTCTTTGCCTCCCTTCTGATTTTGGGGGTGGGAGGGGAGTGTGATGTCTGGGAGAGTGTGCCACACCCCCCAGCTGCGCCTGGCCATTTTGCACCCATGTACTTGCTGCTTTAATCTTCCAGCTTGTATTGAAATAAATCTTACACATTTTCTCCACATTAAAGAAGGCTGTCTTCAGCCTTCTTGTGTCAACAGAAACCCTTCTCATCCATTATATTATCGTCCCTGTCATCATCATTGCTGTTGTCGTCACCATCGGTATCATTGCGGAGAATGAGTGCGGCGTCTCCCGCCTGCCCCTGTCTGACGGAAGAGAGCGGAATGATGCTCCCAGTCACTGGAAAGCCCCCAACCGCTTTCAGTTGGTGCTTTTTTGCCGACATGTTCTTTGAGGTTCCTTTTGACTTCCCTGTTCTGGAATCTCCCTTGATTTAGGAGATAAGGAAGCAGACTCACACGTGGAGTGACTCCTCCAGGATCGCCCAGCTCTCAAAAGCAGGGTGGGAACCAGCCCCCGGCTCATGGGTGCTGAATGCACGATACAGGTCCCCACGTCCGCCTTCATGTTCTTCTGAGTCTGCGGGAACCCAAGGGGGTCATGTGCCGGGGAAATGGGGTGCTGAATGTAGGGTCTGCTTTCCTCGTGCTGCACCCGCTGAAAGCCCCGTGTGGGTCATCACTTGAGAAGCAGTGACAGTGGCCCAGGGCTGGGGGAGGTGGAGATGAGAACAGGCTGAGAAGTGTAGGGACAGCTGCACTGGGGCAGGACCATCCCTCGTGCTGGAGCAGGGATTCAGCAGACCCGTGCCCGACAGGGAGAGTGCTGTGCTGGTAGGGAGCACCTGGGCTGTGGAGCCAGTGTGGCCTCGTTCTGCCGTGGAGTCGTGACGCAACAACAGTGGACCTCTCTGAACCTCAGTTTCCTCATCTAAAATGGACTCAATGATGCAAGACCCCTGGGAGTTGTTGAGAGGAGGTGCGTGTGAAGGCCGGTTCCCGGCGGGCCGACTGTTCCTCCGAGGGCACCCTCCCTACCACTCCTAGCAAATGGTCTGCTTGTCTTCCGGGCTCTGGGCATTTCCTAGCAATGAGTTAGCCGCTGCTGGAGGGACGCTCACTGGAGCTACTTCAGCTGCCTGGACAGCTCTGGCACACGCTGGGCTTTGTGCGTCACCCAAGCAGAGGTGACCAGCGTGGACGGGACGGCCAGCCTGGCTCCATTCCCCATGCGGCATTACCTTCAGACGTTTTTGCTCGTCACCCAAATTTGGCCTCTTAGTTGGAACTCTCGAGGTGCGTTCTTCTCCCCAACAACTGTCTGGAAGCAGAAAGCGGTGCAGGGAAGAGAGCCAGACGCCAGCCTCCCCCACTGTTTTGACTGGGCCCTGTAGATGGAAACATCAGAGAACGCCGTCCAAGGGCACACGTGCCCGTCTCAAAGCTGGCGCGTGCGTCGTGGGGAGGATGTATGGTGCAAACACACTGTGGCGTTCGTATTGAATATTTTGGTCTGCCGAAATTCAAAATTAAATATACCTTCCACCTACACTAAGAGAAATCCATTTACAGAAACCGAATCAAATTGGAGATCTAAGGAGCGGTGGTCAGAAATGAAATATTTCAGAAACAAAATACACGGACATCGAATTGCTGAGCGGTGGCTTGCTCTGGGGCTTCCCAGGATGTGAGCTGGGGGGAGGCTCGTTGGACAGAGCCTTCTCTGGGGATCAATTCCGAACTACTCTTACATCCTGGCAGTTTGAAAAGGAAAAAAAAAAAAAGTTCTTTGAAAGAACTTACTTAGCAGCCGAGCCAATATTCTGTGTTTTCTGGAAGCCACCTTGTATTTCAGCTCTGGCGAATGTGTGTGTATCTCTCGTGGATCTTTGTGGGAATTGTTTGAACACTCTGGAGAGGCTGGGGGCTGCGTTAACGCCCCCCCCCCCATCCCCAGCCTCTGCCACCCCAGCCTTGCCGTTCATCCTGAGGACTTAATTATCCTCTGAAAGAGGATACATACTGGGACTGCTGCTTTCTGTTGCAACCCCCCTCTCCGTCCTCTGGAGAGAGAAGCTCAAACTCAGCTCTGGCGTACATTTCTGAAGTGTTCCCCGATTGAATTCCTTCTGAAGAAACCTCTCCCCAGCCCTTTAAAACACTCGAGGGCTGCGGCCTCTGCCCCTCCTGCTAGGGGCTCCCGCGACCTGGCGCGTGTTTGTGTGCTACACTGCACCCATGGACGCATCTGAGCAAACTCAGCCACTTTGCCCGAGCGAGTTGATGTCGTTGCCCTTCATGTCCCCAGCTCCCTTCGAGAGGAAACTCCTAATTCCAAGCCAAGTTGTTTTCTGCAGCCTTGGGTTCGTCTTTAGGAAATAGGCAACGGAATTCCTGCAGAGCACTGCCCCCCCACCCCCGTCCCACCTCCCGTCTCCCAACAGACAGACATCGGGAGGGATCTCTTGGAAAGCCAGTCCTCCCCCGTTCTCCTGGGGAGCCGGGGGAAGAACCACGCTCAGAAGCAGCAAGCGCTTGGCAGGCTGTCCAACTCCCTACTGGGCTGCCGGGACTTGTAAAGCCCCGAGAATTTCCATGTTGTTTTTCTGCTGCATCCCACCCGTTTACTGCTTTCCAGCAGACAGGGAAGAGACTGGGCTGGGGAAGCTGTGGGGGCTGGCAAAGGATGGAGGGCTCATGCACAACTCGTCCCGGCGATGAGAGACCCCCATCTTCAGAAGCCGCGGCCGGAGGCCTGCGGTGCCGGGGATGACGTGTGCTGGCAGGCGGCCGGCCGCAGAGAATCATTCCCTCCTGCACCTGGAGGCCATTCCGGGGCTGGCGTTTCTCTGGCACTCGGTGCGAGCAGAGCCCATGTGGTCGTTTGTCAGCCAAGACAGAAGAGTCACGATGAGCCGATTTATAGAGCATACAGAGTGTTGTGGGGTGAAGGCCCAGATTGTTCTGTGATCCATGTGCGCACCTTCCTGTTTTGGTTGGTTTGTCATTTGCTTTCTTGCCATCCACCGGGAAACGTATTTATCACCCCTGCTTTCGGAATGCGGCGGTCTGGTTTCATCTGCTACGATGAAAATGCTCCTGTTTCAATGTGGTTGAAGCGGGGCGGCTGAAATGGACTGCGTCCCACTTAGGACTCTCCATGGGGGAGTCTAGACATGAATTACCCCGGCTTAATGCCTCAGGGGACGCAGGTTCCCTTGTGGATGAGGACTGGGAGCGTCTTCCCGCTTCTTGTAATACTGCTGCCACCCGATGGCTGCCCAGGGTCCCGAGCTCTGCCGTGCCCCCTACCTCCCTCCAAAAACTCAGAAGCACCCCATGGGGCCTCTCTGGAGCCTGTCGGAGTATTTGGCTCTTGTAATTCTTTTTTTTTTCCTTCTCTATGCCAGCACTCTCCCACTTTCCACCTGTGAAAGCTTGCACCGATATCGTGGGCAGGCATTTCCCCAGGGGGAACACAGCTGAGCCCCAGGTCCAGAGTAATCCAGGCTTTCCTCGTTTCTGTGCAGAGGCCATCGGGTAATCCTGGGTGCCCGTGGGAGGAGGTGCCAGAGAAGGTCACCCCAGAACAAGCTCTCCCAGACGTGCAAATGCCTACAGTGCTCAGGCAGAGGCAGGGAGAGGCAGGGAGAGGCAGGTGGAGGCCAGCTCCAGGTAACAGGAGGCTCCCTCGAGGCTTCGCGGATGGGACTGCTCTCTTCAGCCAGGTCTGACCCTTCTAAGGATTATACTGTTCACCGCTTGCTGAGGGTCAGTATCTGGGGCTACCCTGAGCTTCTTCCAAAGGCAGGCAACATGGGAAACTCAACAGCTCTAAACAGTAATTATGCAACTGCAGAGACATGCAGTCACCTCAAAAAGACAGTGGCTCTGAGATCCCCAGGACTGGACTGTACCTGATGGACGGTGTCCGTGGGACAAGGAAGAGTCTCGGAGAAGCAGCACTCAGGGGACAGGCAGCCTCAACCAGCAGCCAGCTCATACCTGGTCTCTGGTGAGGCCAGCCCCGAGGAGAAAGGGCTGCCTTGGCCACGTTGCCCACAGCCTTGAACATGGAAACCACTCACCTATTCTCCTGGGGCTTCCCAGAGACAACGCTCTAACTCACACAACTTTCTGGTCCCTGGCGCAGGGATTTCCTGCCAGACGCTAATAAATAGGCATTTTCATTTTATCCTTGTGCTTTATGAACTTGGTTGAGAGGAAGACGGTCAGTCTCAGACCCTGCAATCACACGAGGCCTCTGAACCTGCAGGTGAGGACCAGCCCTGCCCAGGGCACCATCACCGGGCAGCGACTCTTGCCAGAGTCCTTCCCCTGCTGGGCTGTGAGGCCGTGGCCCTTGGTCGCAGGTCTTCCCCACAGCTTCCTGCCACACTGGATCTCGTCTCCAAGGTCATTCTGGCGTGGACTTCCCTGCCCGCAGACCCTGCCGCGCTGTGGAAGGAGCACTCGCCTCCTTCTTGCTGCCTGGCCAGTCGTCACCGGGTGGTCAGGGGCACCGGCTCACAGTCAGGTGTCAGGTGTTCAGATACCAGGTCCGGGCAGCAAGTGCGCCCTGACCGGGGTGGTGCCAGCGTGTCTGTGCTCAGCGTTGTCGGGACCCATTCCCGCCGCACCTCTCTGTGCGCCCGAGCAGTGTGGTCTTTCAGGCAGCGCCCCGAAAGGGGAACTACAGCGCTCGACTGGCCTCCGAGAGACGAGTCCTCCCTTCGACTGGACCGTAACTCCTGGAGGGGCGGGAGTGCTGTGTGTTTCCTCTCCGTCTGCACAGAGGCTCCTAGCAGAGTTCTGGGCACGTGGTGGGGACCCGGGGAATAGCCGTTGGCTGATTGAGTGGTTGATGATACGGTGAGTCTGGGAGTGTAGATTAAGAAGTCCGTCCCAAATTACTTCCAGGTGCTGATCATTTCAGCATCACACGGCCACGCGGGAGAAGGCCCACTATGTGATATTTATTCATCTATTCAACAAATATTTATGGAGTGCTTTCTGTGGAACAGCTCTAATTCCTGGGGACTCAGAAATGAATCAGACAGATAATATCCATGCCCTCGCGTAGCTTACCTGGCAGCAGGGGAGACTGACAAGGGACGGATACAACCCGGGAGGTGATGAGTGCCACAGAGAAGACAGGGTGGATTAGTTCTCTATCTCTGTGTAACAAATTACCCCCAAACGTGGCGCCTTACGGGAACACACCTTTATTATCTAGCCATTTGTGTGGGCTGGGGACCTGGGCGCAGCTTAGCTGGGCCCTCCAGCTCAGACCGTGTCACAAGACCAGTCGAGTGACAGCCAGGACTGTGGACGTCTCAAGGTGTGACCGGACCAAGACCCTCTCCCAAGCTCCCCCACGTGGAGGAGCCTTGCCACGTGGGCCTCTCCAGGTACCTCACAGCACAGCCGTTGGCTTCATCAGAGAGAAGAGAGCCAGCCTGCCGGGGGCTCTCGACTCACACAGCCGTTTGTGCTAGTCCTCTGAGTGATGTGGGCGCTATTAGGAACCCCACTTTACAGATGGGAGATGAGCCCAAGATTATGCAGCTGGCAAGTGGCAGAGCTGGCACCTGCTGTCCCACCTGCCGCACGACACCACGGCTCTTTTTGTCTTCCAACGAGAGAAGATGGTGTCTCAGCTGCTTTTGCTGCAGTAGACGTGGTGAGATATGAGCTGACTTGGGATCCATGTTGGTAGGACTTCTCGACAAGTTGGAAGTGAGGATAAGGGGAGAAGAAAGACACGAAAGATGATTCCAAAGATGGGGCCTAAGAAGCCGGGTGAAGGGCGGTGCCATTAGCTGGCTCAGAGAGTTACAGGAAGGAGTGGGTGTGGGGGAGAGCATCGAGAGTGATATTTTGACCATGGTAATGTGATGGCGGTATGGATGTCGAGGAGGCTACCGAGTATAGGAGTCCAGAGATCAAGGGAGTGGTCAGGTCAGAGATACAGACTTTTGTACGCATTGGCCCTGGGTGAGTACCCGGGGAGAGAGAAGAGGAGAGAAAACGGCCGAGGATGGAGACTCCGTGGTACCTGAAACGTTTAGCAGTCTGGCAGGAAAGGGAGAGCCAGCAAAGGAGGTGGAGACAAAGGGACCCATGTGGCAGCAGGAAAGCCAGCAAAGTGTGGTGACCTGGAAGCCCAGTGGGGAGGGACTTGAAGAGGGAGGGAGTTGGGAGCTGTGCCAGATGCCTGGCGAGCGTTACTGGGGGGGTGGGATGGGAATGCTGCAAAACTATGTTCAGAAAGACCCTAATTTGGTAAAGACAGCTTCTCTTCCTTGTGGGAAAAGCTCCTTTTCATTATGATTGTTAAATCTCTAGACCAATTTTAATCCATGAACATGGTATATTTAGATATTAGGGAAGATGGGTCTGGATCATTTTATTTTCAAACACCAGAAACGGGTGTTGTGTTTTGTTCTGGCAGGGAGTTAAGTTGCTGGCAGCTTCTCTTGGTCTGGTCAGACTTGGTTTTAATCTTTGTTTGGGCTCATCTGTTTTGGTTTTGCCCTTTGAGGTAGGTGTTGGTCCTTACTCAAGGGCATGGTTATTACTCTTAACACCTGGACTTTCTAGAGTCTTAAATGAATGCACCAGGCACTCAGCAAGGCTTCTCCCCTCTGGCCGGGCCAGATCTCAGAGGTCCGCCAGCCCTGCGTGACCTCCATTGTCTCTGAGTAGCTGTCCCCACCACAGCAGCCATGGAGTCTTGCCTTTTAACCCAGTACTCCCAGGGAACCCCCAAGCAGAGTTCTGAGGCCTGCCTTCTGCACATCTCCCTTCTCTCAGGAATCCAGACCTGCACATTCTGGCTGTTCTCTGGTTTTTGCCTTCTCCAGCCAGGGAGGCAGCCGCATCCAGCTTGGACCCCACCTTCCTGTCCAATGGTCCAGAAAGCCAGGCAGACATAGGGCTCATCCTGTGGGGGTTTTTTCCACAGGATCACAGCCCTGAACTCCCTGTTGTCCAGTGCCCAAAAAGAGTAGCCTCAGATATTTTTGTCTAGTTTTATGGCTGTTTGTGGCAGGAGGGCAGGTCCAGGGCTAGCCCCTTCTTTGTGGTTGGAAGCCAAGACTCCGATAGAAAGTTTATAGTTTCTTTCTATTCCCAGCACCAGACCATCACCCTTATTGGTGACAGTTTTATGTTTTATGTGATATGGAAGAGTTCTTTTGGATGAAATAAAATCAAGTGAAACAATCTGTCATCTGAAATGAACAAAGACCATTGCAAAGACTGCAGTTACGCTCGTAGGGCTGGTGTCTGTCAGGAACTCCCAGGGAAGGGTTCCCTGGGAATGCTCAATAGGACGTTCTTGGACAGAGAGCCATAGGACTGAGTATTGGGGTGGGCTTCCTGGGGGACGGGTGCAGGGCCAAGGACTACGGGAAACATGGCAGGGGGGCCGGGGGGTAGCAGTGGGGGCTGAATTCCTCTTCAACCTTCCCCAGAGATGCATGGTCCCCTCAGGGTATCCGGGTGTGGGACAACTCCCTTCTTCCTTCCATCAAAGATTCTTTTCTGCTCTAGAAAAGCCACTGACAGGTTCTGCCCAACCCCTGGGGTCCCCAGGAATGTATTTTCTGCTTGAAGGGACAGTGATTATCTTTTCTCTGACGGTGAATTGAAATGGGGCCCTGAGCTCTCTCTGACCTGATGTATCTGGCCCTCTCTCCTGGGAGTCTGTTCACATAGGTACATTCCCCCATCCGCAGGCTTGGAACTCCTGTCACGTGCTAGAGGGGAAATTCTATAGTTTTATGCCTTAATTGCCCTGGGTTACCAAAGTCTATTGTTTCACTTCTGTCTGGGGGATTATTTGTGTATTTATCAATTCATTCTATAACGTATTTACTAAATTGTTTATGCAGCAAATTTTATTAAGCACCTAAGATATGCCAGGCATTGTGCTAGGTTCTGGAGCCTCTAAATTCCCAACCCAAGGCTTTGGAAATGCACTGAAGAACCATTTCCGAGAGATGATGGCCACCAAAATGTTCAGGACTGAGCACTCGTACGCAATCGGCCTTTTGGCCTCCCTTGCCCTCTCCTGCATTGCTAATCAGGCTCAGGGTTTCTGGATGCAAGGAGGTCACGGGCTTTAATGAATGGGGCTAATATAATAGGGTCGGATGTCTTGAGTTTGCACCTTGCCTCTCCACTGACTTGCTGTGTGACCTTAAGCAAGTGCCTTCCCCTTTCTGGGCCTGGTTCCTCCTCTTCAGAATATCTGAAAATTCTGATTTGAAATATAAGCAGGAGGTGCAGAGACCTGGCCTGGCGCCTTCTGTGTTGCAGATTGGTCATCAGGAAGACGAGTAGTACAACTGCTCTTCAAGGTTCAAGCATATGAAGCAGTGACTTGATCTCTTTATATTAAAGGCGCTTCGTGCATCTAGAAATATTATTAAAATCATTTTGGTTCCTGGTCAAGAGCTTCAGTTTTGTTTCTGCAACAGCGTCGTCAGCAATCTGTCCCCTCGTGAGCACCCTGCGTGTGACTCGACAGGGCTGGGGGCGGTGGGGGGGGGGGGTGTCTGGCCCACCCACTAATCCACAGTTTCTCCGGAATTCTCCCACTTGTTTCCAGTCTGGGCAATTTGCCTCCTGCTGCCGCATGACTCAGAGAGCTTCCGACCTCGCCCTGAGCCGGCAGCTGGCCATTGTGTCTCAGTCTCCTGGAACCTTCAGATAAAGTCCTCCGTCCCCGTCTCCCCTCCGGTCACCTTCAGGCAGCAGCGGCCCCAGGGCCACGTCCCTAGAGAGGCCTGGGACCTCAAGAGGTCACTGCCCCACGGTGGGGAAGGATTTCCAGCTCCTCTTCTGGGTTTGCTTTGTTTTGCTTTGAAATCTAAGTTTATTTCTGATCAGGGGCAGATCCCAACTTTATGGGCTGAAGCCGATACTGTGGGGGACCCCTGTATAGGAATAAACAACACAAAATAACGAACACAATATTAGGCCCGCATCTTAGAAGGGGTCCACACAACACAAGGGGTCCTAACGCCTAAACGCTGTTAGCCTCATGGTAAACCTGACCATTGTTCTGATTCACTTAAGATCCGGAATAACTGAGCCCTGCACCGTAAATAAATTTTAATTAGGATAAAAGAAGAGAATTGCTTGCTGCATATTTATTTTAGAATCCAGCCGCCACTGCGTAATTCGGATTTGAGATAACATTCTTTAAAAAAAAAAAAAAATTTCCTTCACATTAAAGCAACAGATTGAATGTCCAATGAGTCACAAATGCCCTTTTGAAAACAGCTGCATTAGAGGGGCTCACCCAGAAAACATCATTTTCTTTCTTCCAAGGCCGCCTTCAGCCCTCCAGCATCTCCCTCAGACCCTGGCACAGAGTCACCTTACGCCTCCTCTTCTCTTCTCTTCTTCCCCTCCTGCCCCATCCCTGTTCAAGCAGCCAGCTCACCAGACACCTTCCACATTTAGTACGTCCCATCTAACACCAGTGTTTTTAACTACAGTAATTGTGTAGGAAATTGTATAGAAATCGATCGAACCAGAAAATGGAAAGATTGTAAGTAATTGGTGGGCAATAGGGGAAGCGAATTCAAATCCCGATGTCGGTCGGTGACATTTTCAGGCTCTCCTGGTTTAAAGTGATTCCAGAGCAACTTTATTTGAATAGTCTGTGTTGCACTCAAAGTAAATATTAATTCCATTATGCCATAAACTTGTATTTATCATGACAGCAAGTTATAAAGTTCTCTTACTAGAATACAGCTTCCAAATTGCATATCATAGATGAGATACAGCGCGCACATTGGATGTTTGCGGCAATTACCAACATGCTTTATGCAAGTCGGTATTAAATGCACTTTCTAAATACGAGTCGCCGCCTGAGCTTATGCGGAAAATCTTCCGTGGCTATTATCCAGGAGCCCAGAAATATGAGGAGAGGGTGACAGAGAAGTCACGGCGGGCAGGGGCCAGTCACCAGGATCAAAGTGCACCACGTCACCAGGCCGTAATTCATTTGAAGTGTTCTTTGCATATTATGGGTCTGACTTTTTAAATTACATAAATTGCTCATTAGAAGCGTCGTGTAATTGCTTTACTCTGTGGTATTGCGAGAAGTGTAGGTTTTAATTATTCTTTTTTGATTTGTAGTGTGGTTTGACTTGTTCAGGGCGATGGTTGGAAAATATGGATCTGCTTTAATTGTTGCACTAAGTGAAAATAGATGACTCTGTTTATCAAATTCCTTGACTTTGCATTTGGGGAGCACAAGGGGTTCTTATGGTTTCTCAGCCCTTGTTGGTAACCGTAGGGTGTTGGCCAGATGAGGTCTGGGGAGAATCTTCTAAGCCTGTAGGTGGCACTTTGGGCTCTGCCTGACCCTTGGGTGACCTGAATGGAGCCTGGCAGAGCTTTGCCTGTGGATAGATTTCATGACATCTGCCCGCAAGTCCGCACGTCTCTTGCTCACAGTGTGGCCGGGATGGGAAAAGCCAAAGCTCGCTTGTCGTCCTTGGCGAGCGGGGCGGGGACAACGGGTACTCCTGGGATGCCTGCTGCAAGGCCACCATTCTCTCCCGTCCCTTTTGCAAGGGCAGCCAGCACCATGGCGCCCAGCCAGCTCCACCTCCTGCAGCACCGAGGCCCCGGCCTTCCCAGCCCCACCCGCAGCTGAGCTGTTCTAGCTGCATAACAGGCTGCAGGCATTCCGGCCCCTGGGCCCGGCCCCTTGTCATCCAGCGCATGGAATTGATGAGTTGTGAGACCAGAGCCGTGGCTTCGGGGGTAAACTTCCAGGACCCGCTCTGGCTCATCTGCAGCCGCTGATGAATAAAAACTTGATTAGGACGCTGGTCTTTGAAAGGCAGCTATTTTAGGACTCACTTTTGGAAAGGCAGGGGATTTCTTTTTCCAAGATAAAATATGCATTTGTCAATACAGCAATAGCATCAACCGCTTCCTCTTGGGGGTCTCTCGCCTTAATTATTCTCCGTCAGAAAGCTTTTCTCTTTGAAGCCTGGCTGGCAGTGGGCTTCAATGTGTCTGGCTCATTGAGAGATGCCCACACGTCTCCTTTTTGGAGCAGCTCAGCTCTCAGAAACAACAGAGGGGACAGTCTTTGTGAGTCTAGTCACCAAGCCCCTGGCCCATTCCTCCCCTCGTGTCGCCTGCTTTATGCATGCGCCATTCCGTTCCAGGCCAGGTTCCTGTGACATGAAAAATATACTAAATACGGGCTGCCACGGTAACTGTCATTAACCAACCACTAGTGGTGCCTTTATAAATTTTTACACACCGCTAAATTATAAATATGCAGTACTGGGAGCCATGTAACGTGTACCTATAACATCTGCAGTTTCGAGATCTGTAATTCTGTGTGCACACGCCACAAGTTGCGAGGGGTTGGGTGATCGATCACCTGTTCCCTGGGTAGAGCCCACAGTGGGCTTCTCCCCCTGGGAGGCCCTCTGGAGGGTCGTTCCTCCCCAGGGGAGCCCCCGTGGAGAAGATCTCTCAGGTGCTGGGCTTCCCTGCTTGGTGCCTTTTCCTTTGTTTGACGTTAATGTGGGTTCGGTAAACAGGTTCGGTAGCGTCTGCCGTGTTTCAGAACTGTGCTGGACTCAAGATCCACATTTGAATTGGGCTTTGAAAACCTGCATCATCTGTCGGGGAGATGGACAGATTACCAAGTAATGACAGTCCTGGGTGAATGAGGTCCAGAGAGAGGGCTGGTTACCCAGGTGACTTGAGAGACTGGGATGACTTTGAACAAAGTCCGTGGCTCAGTTTCCTCCTGTGAGCGGAACATATCCCTGTTTCCCTCTTGTGTTGTTAGGGGCATTATACAGGTTACTGCGCATAAAAGCATTTATTTAGAGCAGTTCCTGGTGCAAATTAAGCAAATGTTAATATTATAACCACCTTTATTATTACTTGATTTCTTGCTATCTTATGCCCAAAATTAGTGGCTGAGATCATGGCAAGGGCACTTTCTTCCTTGTTAAAGAGCATGGCCTTCAGCATTGCAAGGTTTGAATGAGGCATTGTATGTTCTCCAACATGGAAGTGTATTTATTATCTTTGTTTTGATATCAAAAGCAATCTGTTGTAAAAATGCAAACAGTAAAACTCTCCCCTAAATCCAGTGCAAACACACACACATTTTTGCACACACATACAAAAGTATAATTTTTATTCTATTTTTATTTTATTTTTTAAAGAGATTTTTTAAAGTTTATTTATTTTGAAAGAGGGGGGGTGCAGAGAGAAAGGGAGAGAGAGAATCCCAAGCGGGATCCGTGCTGCCAGTGCAGAGCCCAACGTGGGGCTTGAACACATGAACCACAAAAGCATGACCAGAATGGAAACCAAGAGCCAATCAACTGACTGAGCAACCCAGGCTCCCCCAAAAGTATCATTTTTAACCAGCACTCTACTCTGAGCTTTATTTAAATCAATACAAATTTTAAAAAATCAATACAAATAAATACCTTTTATGACTTGCATGGTAGTCCGTTGCGGGGACCTACTCTATTGTTAAATAGGTTGTTTCTAGACTGTTTTCCTATCCATACTTCTAGAAATATCCTTGAACATGGTTTTGTATGCTTGTCTGCTTATTGCCTTATGATAAATTTCTAGATTGGCATTGTGGATTAAAGGGCTTTCGTATTTTTAAAATTATGCATTTTTAAACTCTATGCAAACTTTGAGGGAATAATACATGATAAATAATTCAAAAGGTGGAAAAAGATATACAGTAAAAAGTAAGTCTACCTCCCATTTCTCCTCCTCTACCCCCTGTCCCCAGAGGCCACCATATCACTGTTTTCTCATTGATCCTTCTAGAGGTGGACACTTCTTTTCCTTACCTTTGTGCAAATGCAGGATACGTCACACATGTATTGTACCTTGCTTTTTAAACTTAACACTATGACGTGTACATCAGCTTCTGTTAGTACATGTCGTGCTGCCTCATTCTTAGTAAGAAGTACCACTGGGCAGCTACTCTGTGTCCAGCATTTTTCTAGGTGTCAAAGACACAGGCGCCCTTGTCGACACACATTGTAGAGAGGGGAGATGGGCAGTAAATAATGAAAAAATACATGGCAGTGGGCATCATTTAAGAAAAATAAAACAGAGAAAAGGCACGGGAAGCAGGTACAATTGTAAACTGGGAGGTCGGAGAAGACTCCATTGAGGAAGGGACGTGAGGGCCAAGAACCGAAGGGTCAGGGAGCCCCGGGGAAATCTGGGGGAGAAGCTTTCCTGTTATGATAGCAAGTGAAAGGGCTTGAGTTGGGAGTTGGTATTCAACAGAATGAATGTACCAAAGTTAATGGAATCGACACTCTGTTAATGGGTAGATGCCGAATTAAATTACATTCCAACCAACATTATATATCTGTTTCCTCACATCCTTGCCAAAACATCAAGTTATCATACTGTTTTGCGTGGCTCTTACATGTGTGAACAGTTATCTTGTGGTTGGACTTTGCACTTATCATACTGTTAAGAAGTTGAGCATTTTTTGTTACAAACTGCGTATTCACATATTTGTAAAATTGTGTATTAGATTATTGGTATTTTTCTTATTGGCTAGGAGAAGCTTTTTATATATTACAGAAATTGGCCTTTCTTCCATAATATATATCATAAATAATTTCTAAGTTTTTTGATTAAATTTTTTTTTCTACGTGTTCAAGAAGTTTTAAGTAGTACAATTTAACAGTTGTTTCTTTTACGGTTTCCAACATGTGTGGCATAGTGAAAGAAGCCTTTTCTTCCTCCAAAATTATACAAAACCTCACCTTATCCTAGTACTTGAATGGTTTCATTCTGTTCTTAATTTAAATCTTTGACTGATCTGGAATTTATTAAAGTCAGTGTATACTTTTCCCCTCCCCCAGATAGCTATTCAAATGCCTCCAAACTATTTATTGAATTAATCTGTCTTTTTTTTTTTTATCTATTGATTATCATGCACCTTCTCTATTGTATACTAAATTCCCAATTGTATTTTGATCTATTTTGCGCCATTCTATACTGTTTCCATGATTTGGCCATTCTATACTGTTTCCATGCTCACACTCCATTGCCACACTCTCTTTGTTATTGTATTTATAGAGAATACATTTCTGTACACGTGGAATGAGTCTCCTTTTATTACTCCTCTTTTCCAGAATGTTCTTAGCTACTCTTGCTTGTTCCTTTTTCGAATGAACTTTAGAACCAGTGCCCAGACCTAAAAGTAAGCCCTGGCTGGTATTTTTATTGTAGTCACACTCTTACCCCACCCTGAAACTGGCAGCCACTGATCTGATCTCCATCCCCATGGTTTTGTTCTTTCCACAGTGTCTTATAAATGGAATCATACAGTGTGCAACCTTTGAGACTGGCTTCTTTCATTCAGCTGAATGCCTCTGTGATTCATCCAAGTTGTTATGCTCATAGTATTCCACTGTATGGATATACTACCATTCACCTACTCGTTCACTGAATAAACTCATTTTTGGTGATTATGAATAGAGCTGCTACAAACATTTGTGTATAGGTTTTGGTGTGAACATGAGTTTTTATTTCTCCATGGTAAATACTCAGGAGTGGGATTATTGTGTCATATGGTAAATATTTAATTAATCTTATTTTTTTTACTTTTTTTTTTTGATGTTTTTAATGAACTATTCTGATAGATGTAGACTGGCATTTCATTGTGGTTTTAATTTGCATTTCTTTAATGGACAGTGATGTTTAACAACTTTTCATGTGCTTAGTTTCTATTCCTATATCCTCTTTAAGTGAAGTGTCTAGGGTTTTCTTTCCATTAAAAATTTTTTTTACTATTGAGTTGTAAATGCGATTTGCCAATATTTTTTTCCCAGTCTATAGCTTGACTTTTCATTATCTTAAGGGTGCCTTTCACAGAATGAAAATCCTTAAAATTTTGAGGCAGTCCAATTTATCAATTTGTAATGTTTATTTATATTTGAGAGAGAGAGAGAGAGAGAGAGAGAGAGAGTATGAGAGCAGGGAGGGGGCAGAAAGAGATAGAGACAGAATCCAAAGAAGGCTCCAGGCTCTGAGCTGTCAGCACAGAGCCTGACACAGGGCTCAAACTCAATGAGCTGTGAGATCATGACCTGAGCCAAAGTTGGACGCTCCAACGACTGAGCCACCCAGGCGCCCCCAATTTATTAATTTTTAAAAAGGATCTTGCTTTTGGAGTTATGTCAAGGAAATCTTCTTAGCCCCAGGTCATGATTCTTTTCCCACTTCTTTCTAAAACTTGTATGATATTTTAAATTGCATTTAGATATATGATCTATTTTCAAGGTTTAGGTCAAGATTCTTTTTTTTTCCTTTTGTGTATATGGATGCCCAATTCTTACATTACCACTTGTTGAAAGAAAACATGATCCTTTCTTTTTTAAATTGCCTTTGCACCTTTGTTGAATCATTGAGGGTCTATTTTTGGACTTTACATCCTGTCCATTGACCTATATGTCTATCACTTCACTAATACTACAGTGTCTTGATTACATGGTTTATAATAAGTCTTTGAATTATGTAATGAAATTTCTCCAACTTGTTTTCTTTTTCAGAATCATTTTGGCTATCTTAGTTCCTTTGCCTTTTGATATGAATTTATGAATCAGCTTGTCTATACCTACAAAAATTCCTGCTAGATTTGGACTGATATTGCATTAAATCTATATATCACTTTGGAGAAAACTTTACTATGCCGAGTCTTCTAATTCATGACTGTGATAGATGTCCCCATTTATTTAGATCTGCTTTGATTTCTTTCACCAGTATTTTGTAGTTTTCAGTACACAGATCCTGTAAAAAAATGCTCAGATTTAGTCCTAAGTATTTCAAATTTTGGGATCTATTGTAAATGGTATTTAAACTTGTTTGTTTGTTTGCTTCTAATGGTTCATTGCTAGCATATAGGAACACAACTGATTTTTTTTGTGTGTTGACCTTGTACCTGTAACCTTGCTAAGCTCACCTGAGATCTAAGAGTGTTAATTTTGGGGGTAGATTTCTTAGAAATTTCTACACAGACGATCATGTTGTCTGAAAACAGTGACCATTTTACTTCTTCTTTTCCAATTTACATGACTTTTATTTCTTTTTCTTCTCTTATTGCATTGGCTAAGACTTCCATATAATGCTGAATAGGAGTTTTGAGAGTTGTGAGAGTCCTTGACCTGAACCAGTCTTAGAGGGAAAGCTTTCAGTCTGTCAACATTAAGGATAATGTTAGTTGTGGGTTTGTTTGTTTGTTTGTTTGTTTGTTTGTTTACAAGTGCCCTTCATTTGGAGAGGAAATTTCCTTCTATTCCTATTTGGCTGAGACTTTTTTTATGAATGGATGAAGAATTTTTTCAAATGTTCTTTCTTCATCAATTGATATAACCATATGGAGTTGCTTCTTTAAACTGTTAATATGGTGGATTACATTGATTCATGGATATTGAACCAGCTTTACATTCCCAGAATAACATCCATTGAGTCATAGTATATTACTCTACTTATATATTGCTGAATTTCATTTCATAATATTCTTTTGAGGGTTTTTGCATCCATATTCCAGAGGAAAACTGATCTGTAGTTTTCTTTTGTTATACTATCTTTATCTGGTTTTGGTATCAAAGTAATGCTGGTCTCATAAAATGAATCCAGAAGAATGTTCTTTTCTCTTCTGTTTTCTAGAAAAGATTGTGAAGAATCAGGTTTTTGTCTTGGGGGGTTTTTTTTGTTTTTGTTTTTGTTTGTTTTGTTTTATTTTGTTTTGTTTTAACATTTGGTAGAATTTGCCAGTGAAACCATCTAGGCCTACAGAATTATTTTTTTCAGAAGGTTTTAAATTACAAGTTCAACTTATTTGATGGTTATAGAACTATTCAGGTTACCTATTTCTTTTTGAGTTAATTTTGGTAGTTTGTAATTTTCAAGAAATTGGGTCATTTCATCCAACTTATTGAATTTATGTATGCAGAGTTGTTAGTTGTTTCCTTTATTGCTTTTTTCATGTCTGTAGGGTCTGTAGTGATAACACTTCTCTCATTCCTGTGTCTTTTTTCTTTTTTCTTTGTTAATCATTGATCTTTCTTTTATTTATTTTTCAGTTAACAAGCTTTTGCTTTCATTTAGTTTCTCTCTTGTTTTCATGCTTATATTTATTATCTTTTTCTTTTGGCCTACTTTGGGCTTAATTTGCTCTCATTTTGCTGGTTTCTTAAGGTAGAGGCTTACATTACTGATTTGAGACCTTTTTCTCTTTTTTTCCTACTATAAGCATTTAATGCTATGAATTTATTTTGAAGTACTGCTTTAGCTGCATCATACAGGTTTTAAAATGCTATGTTTTAATTGTTTATGTAGTTTAATGTATTTTATATTATATTATGAGCCTTCTTGAGACTTTCTTATTCACCTATAGGTTATTTAAAAGAGTTGTCTTTTTAATTCCCAAGTATTTGCAGATGTTTCCATTATCTTTCTGTTATTGACTTCTGATTTAAGTCCATTGTCATCAGGGAACATACTTCATATTATTTCAGTTCTTTTACATTTTAAGATTTGTTTTATGACAAATTATAAGATCTTTGTTGTGAATGTTTCATGAACACTTAAAAAGAGTGCATTCTGCTGTTGGTGAGTGGAATGTCCTATAAATATCAATTAGATTTGGTTGGTTCACGGTGTAATTCAGTTTTGATGAATGTCCTTGCTGATTTTTTTTTTTAATTTTTTTTCAACGTTTATTTATTTTTGGGACAGAGAGAAACAGAGCATGAACGGGGGAGAGGCAGAGAGAGAGGGAGACACAGAATCGGAAACAGGCTCCAGGCTCCGAGCCATCAGCCCAGAGCCTGACGCAGGGCTCAAACTCACGGAGTGCGAGATCGTGACCTGGCTGAAGTCGGACGCTTAACCGACTGCGCCACCCAGGCGCCCCGTGTCCTTGCTGATTTTATGTCTACTTATTCTTTTATTACTGAGAGAAAAGTATTAAAGCCTCTAATGGAGTTGTGGGTTTTTGTGTTTTTCCCTTCATTTCTTTTGAGTTTTGCTTCATGTATTCTGAAGGTTTTTTGTTAGGTGCATACGCATTTAGGTTTGTCATGTCTTGGTTCTTCTTTATATTCTCTATTTATTTTCTGAGACTCTTTATGTTTACATTTTGAAAGAGTGTTTTACCTTTACTTCTTGGAATATCTTTTTATTTAAAAATTTTTTTAATCTTTATTTTTAAATTATTATTTAAAAAAATTTTTTTAACATTTATTTATTTTGAGGGAGAGAATGACAGAGTGTAAGGGAGGGAGTGGCAGAGAGAGAGACACACACACACAGAAGCCAAAGCAGGCTCCAGGCTCTGAGCTGTCGGCACAGAGCCCGATGCAGGGCTCGAACTCATGAACTGCAAGATCATGACCTGAGCCAAAGTTGGATGCTTAACCAAGTGAGCCACCCAGGTGCCCCTAACCTTTATTTATTTTTGAGATAGATAAATAAAGAGAGAGGGAGACACAGAATCCAAAGCAAGCTCCAGGCTCTGAGCTGTCAGCATAGAGTCCGACACGGGGCTAGAACTCATAAACTGAGTTTGTGACCTGAGCCAAAGTTGGATGCTTAACCAACTGAGCCCCCCAGGTGCCCCTGGAATATTTTTATAATAATTGATTTTAAGTCTTGGTCAGGTAATTCCAACATTTATGTATCTTTTCCATGAAAGTTGAAATTTTTCTTGTTCTAGTCTCCCACATTCAGTTTTCTGGACCAGCCTGTGAGTCCTGACAGTTCCGTGCTATCTGTCTATGAATCCTGTTTCCATTTCCAAATACAAACTAGTAGGTTTTGTGCCTCAGAACATATGCTCTTTGCTGTAATGAGCTATGCTCTGCAGGCTTTGCCTGATATTCAGGTGTAGACATCCTCTTTGAGCATCTTCCCATACCCTGGTTAGATCTTACTGCATTCTTCAGACACTGTTGTATAAGAGTAGAGAGATTTTTCTGGCTATCAAGCCTAGAGTTTGTATTTGTCTTGTTCTCTTGAGTGTTTGGGAGTGATTTCCAAGAATAGGAGTGAGTGACATCATATTTACTCTACTGTATTACAACCAGAGCTTGGGTAGGTTTATTTTGATACATATTATCAAAATATGTATCAATTTTTGATACATACTGTCAGATTGCCTTCAAGAATCTTAGATGTCCTTAAAATTGTGTTTACAAATTTAACTTGATATATACTAGGGAAGAAGGGTGTGTGGGAGACAATATATGAAAAAGCAGGAGGACAGGCTAGGAGGGTGAGCCAGTTCATTGTAGCCATTCATCATCTTTGGGTAGGCAGTTAGAAAGCAGGGCAGAGGGTCATGTGAGGGCAGAAGGAGCTGTCAGAGGCACTACAGGGCCACTTAATTAAAGAATTCCATGTTTTGGGAGCTCCTGGGGGGCTCAGTCAATTAAGCGTCTGACTTTGGCTCAGGTTATGATCTTGCGGTTCGTGAGTTCGAGCCCCGTGTCGGGCTCTGTGCTGATGACTCAGAGCCTGGAGCCTGCTTCAGATTCTGTGTCTCCCCCTCTCTCTCTGCCACTCTTCCTCTCACACTCTGTCTCTCTTTCAAAAATAAAATAAAAACATAAAAAATTTAAAAAAAAAAGAGTTCCATGTTATGAAGGCATTTTTGATGTCAGGAATCTGAACTCCCACTCAGGGCAAGCCGAGCAGCCCACCCCATTTTTCCCAAGAGGTGGTTGTTTGCAGTGAGTGGAAGCCCATTCCATTGAGAAGATCCACTCAAGGGCTGAACAGCTCAGTTCCTGGCAAGTTCTTACAGAGACCTGAAGTCAGCCTTCCAGCTACTTGTATCCCTTGGTGCTATTCTTTAGCTGGGAGCCCTGTGAATCTTCCTTCCCCCAGGTGTGGCAGTTGTTCCACTACTAGGAGGTGTATCCTTCAACAGAAGGTTTTCCCAACAGCAGCTCCTTGTGTGCCAGTTCTGGAGAGGACAGCAGTCTCTGGGGCTGTTTGTACACAGCCCTGCCTGGGTCAAAAACTGTAGCTGCCACTGCCAGACAGGGATGGAGTCCTGGGGAGCTGGTCTGTGCCCAGCAGAAGTGTGTCTGTGGTGCTGTCCGTGGTCCTCAACCACTATCTCCAGATGAGGCTTTGTTGCTTCTTTTAATTATGGAACCTCGGTGTCTTTTAAGTATTGGATCCCAATAATTCTCAAATGAATGTGTTAGTAGGCTGTGATGGGGGGAGAAAAGGAAAGCAGAGGAAGAGAGCTGTACTGTTACATCATCATATAACAAATGGAATTGTGACTTAGATTTCACAATTTAGGCAACTGATTCCATGCGCCATTGATGAATCTTTCATGTTTCTGACAGTTACAGATTTCTGCCTCTGGAATATAACTCCCCTGCCCCCAATTCTATATTTATGTGGCTGAGCTTCAGGCAGAAAGCCTAAAGTACTTTGCTGTACATCTGAGATCTAATAGTAACAGCCTCTGACCCCCAGGGAACCTGCCCTCCTTCCAAGTCTCAGAGAGAATCCCCAAGTTTTAATCATCCTGAAACTCTCTGGCTGAAGGGCAGACACAACCCTGAGACATCCACAAGATGTATGATTAGATTCAGAGAAAGAGAGGCCAGGGGTGAGGATGTTGAAGGGGTTTTGGACCTGCAGGTCACTGATGGGTGTCAGCAAGCCCAGAGAGTGAATGAGAACATGCTCGAAGGTTCAATTTCATTGCTCCTTCTCCTGGAAAGCAATTGTCAGCTGTTGACTTTCAGAGCAGCGCTGGGGCTGAGGTTCATGTCGGATGTCTACCCACACACCTTAGGACTCTGAGCTTCCCAAGAGGGGGACATTCAGGGCTTGGAGCCGCAGACACATTATCACTGTTGTCAGTTCAAGACATTTCTCTGTGTATGAAGTGTAGGGTTTGGCCTGGGCCCGTGTGTTGGGGAGGCAGAATTTGGGTCTGTTTTTCTTTTCTGTGTACAGCACTTGAGACGTACAAACCAAGGAGGAGGACGGTTGCCTTTTCACTTCTTCCTGCCAGTGTAGATCAGTTCAACAGTTCAGAGTGGTTCTTGGGGAGCAGCCAGACCTGGCTTTGACCCTGGTTTGTCACTTACTAGCTGGGCAAACTTGGAAAACTAGGGAAAACCTTTCTGAACTTTGAATGCCTTCCCTGCCAGATGTGGGCATTCTACCCCTTAGGATGTGGTATTTATTTCCGAGGACTGCCATAACAAATTACCATGAACTGGGGGTTTTAAAACAACAGAAACTTATTCTCTTGCAGTTCCGGAGGCCAGAAGTCCAAATCAAGGTTCAACAGGACCATGCTCTTTGAAGGTTCTAGTTCAGGACCCTTTCTTGCCTTTTCCAGGTTGGCTTATAGACACATCACTCTACTCTCTGCCTTTGGCTTTTCCCTGTGTATTTCTCTCATTACATTGTCTCCTCCTCTGTGTCCTCACATGGCCTTTTTCTAATGACACTGGTCATTGGACTCTAGGCCCACCCTGCACTGACGAGACCTCAACTAATTACATCTACACGTACCCTATTTCCAAATAAGGTCACATTAGAAGTTCAGGGTGGACGTAAATTTGGGGGAGATGCTGTTCAACCCAGTACACACACTTTAGGGATTAAATGATATCACACAATAAGTGCTTAATAAATGGTATCTATTAATGTTGCTTATACCATTTATAGAGCACTTACTGAATGGCTTTACTATTACCTCATGTATCGGTAACAATTCTGTTCATTCATTTAGTCACAGATCTTTATATAGCAGACATTTGCTTGTTTGGCTGAAGGATGCAGAAATGAAAGGCGTGGCCTTCTGGCTGTTCAAAGAACAGGCCGTGTTCCTCCCAATGAGGCAGGAAGCCCCCATTTCCAGAAGAGGTGCACACACGCCTATAGCAAGAACCGCCATGGATAAGGGTGTGCGCACCTGGAGGGCAGGGGAGAAGCCGCTCTCAGGCCCCCTCGGGGAATCGGGGAAATTCTCAGAGGCGGTGGCTTTTGAGATGAGACTTGGGGCAGAAGGGATTGTCCCAAAACAACTGAGGGAGCAGTAGTATGTGAAAGCTGGGAGAAGGGAAAGAGTCGTTTGTTCATTTGGCTGCAGCATGGGGCTCCAAGCCCCGCAGATTCTGTCCTGTCGCTGGGAGTACAAGGGGTGGAAGAGAAACACATGACAGATATGTGGACCGCGGTCCTGGGAGAACCTGCACCTTCCATGGGGAGCGTGGTCCTTCTTCTCCTTCCACCTGGGACCGAGCCTGTGGGAAGGGAAGCAGCCCCTTGCTGGGGGCACAGGGGCAGGGAGGCCTCAGATTGGGAAGGGATAGGAACAGGCATGCAGGAGTAGAAAGGAGGTCCAGGTGGGCTCCTGAGGTGGTGCTTGGCCCAAGGAAGCTGAGCTCAGAGCGTCTGTTCACCCTGCTCACCCTGCCTCAGCCTGGAGCCCAGAACCTTGGAGCTGCCTAGGTCAGCTCGGAAGGATGCATGATCTCTGATGGATCTGTGTGACCTTTCAGAGGTTAGTTGCCCTCTCTGTAGGAACCTGTCCGCATCTGCACAACGGGAATGACGTGAGTATCAGCGCGAGGGTCATATACATGAAAACAGGTACGCCACTTAGGACAGTGCCTGGCACACACTGAACCTGTCCACAGCTTTGCTCATATTGCCTCTGGTAGACGGCCCAGACAAAGGGGCCTTTAAGTGAGTTGAAAGAGCAGTTTGCCGGTGTCTCTTAATTGTGATTTCAAACCCAGGAGGTGGAGGAGACCTCAAAGGGCTGAAAGCAGTGGAGGTGAATGGCATCCATGTGGCAGGTGTCACATCTGAGCCTGCTCTCTTGCTCGATGACAAGTTAGCTGGGAACCTCTCCTGGGTGGTCAACCAGTATATCCCGAATGGAGCACACCATTGCACAACTTAACCACGAGGCAGAGGGCAGCAGGGTTCACAACTCTTTCGGGGAATATTTATGAGAGACCCTGAACATAGGTTAAAGAAGAATGTCTTGTGACCAGAGCTAAGTTTTATTGGCTTTTCTCTGTTTCTGCCCAACCTTGGACAGATCTGTTTTAAAGCCCTGGGTAGAGGCAAATGCTTTTCTTCATGGAGGCCTTTTCTTCAGGGGGCCCTGCTGGCTGCTGCACCACCTGCCTGGCATAGGGTGGGAGGAAGCTCTGGCAGATGAGCAGGTGTGTGGAGCTCGCGTGTTTGAAAGGGAAAGGAAGCATGTGCACGGCAATGTCAGAGCCCAGTGCTCCCGGGAAGTGCCAAGGGGCCCCTTCCCTGGCTTGGAACATACTGCTATTCAAAGAACAGGCCATGTTCCTCCCAACAAGGCAGAAATTACATGGCAGTGATTCAGGGAAGCACAACACCTTCCTCACATTGGGTGGGTTGGTAGAGGCTTCACTGGGGGATGTGAACTTTGTCAGTGACATCCTGGCCAGGAGCCTCCCATGGGGAGGGGACCCCCTCCCAGGGGGTCATTGGTATACCCTGAATGAAACGCAACACTGGGCAAACTTATTGGGAGGAGGGCAGTGAATTTCATGACCATTTTAGGGGGATATTTATGAGAGACACTTACTTTGGTTAAAGAAAAATGTAATGTGACCAGAGCTAAGTATTATTGATTTCTCTCCTCCATTTTGGTATTAAATGAATCACAGCTAGTGCGAGCTCTGACTGTATTAATGGGGTTTCCTTCGATGACTGCTCACCCGAGAGAGCTACCAAATTGGAATTCCGTGGGAGAGGATTATTGGACGTGACAAATAGGAGAGGAGGAATGTTTCTCCTCAGCTATTTTGGGGGTTACATGAAGTGTAAAAAGGGAGAACCCTTCTCTTCCCTGCTGTTCTGCTGTGACCCCGCCTGCTACCGATGAAGACCAGCCCTTGGGTGCAGAGTGCCTTACCGTTGCATCGCTGGGTCCCAGCAAGCACCTGGCATAGGCAGGTGTCCCGGAATACATTGGCTGAGTGAGTGAGTGAATGAATGGTGACTGGTGAAGACTGGAGGAAAACTGGGAGAGATGAGACAACACAAAGTCATGTGTGTTGTTGGATGGGTGGAAATGGGGGCTGAAGAGACTCAGGGGCACTATTGAATCTCAGACAAGTTTGATTCATTAAATTAGTCAGTCAAAGAATATGGTGGGGGGGCTCCTTGTACCCAGTACGTTTCCTGTCCTCTTGGGATCTACACTCCAGTGGGGAAGGCCGATGTTGAGCAGTTAACAGTTCATTACTTAAGTACCATTGTGGGGGGGGCACTTGGAAAGAGAAGTTACAAACACATGACAACCTAATGTGGTGCAGATTGAGGGAAGCTTTATCCAAGGAAGTGACATGAAGATCTATTAGACAGTAAAGAGGGAAAATATAATGGGCGTCACATACACATATTCATTCAGCGCATAATTATCGAGCGCCCATTGTGTCTCAGGCATGTTCCAAGTGCTGGGGACATTCACCAGTGAGCAAAATCAGATCCTTGTCTTAAATGAGATTAAAACAAACTGCAAAGTTTTGGGTATCTTTTGTCAGGCAGGTGATATTTTTGATGCTGCCCTGAATCTTATCTTTCAGAATTTTGTTTTGTGTGATTCTATGGCTGCTGACACAGACAAATGCAATTCATTTTTGTATATTGACTTTATTTATATCCGGCTAAACTCTTTCATTCAATCTAATAGCTAAAATGTAGAATCTTTTGCATTCTTTCATATGTGTACATTATCATGTCATCTGCAAATAATAAACGTTTTATCCCTTCCTTTCTGATCTTTATACCTTTGATTTTTTTCCCCTGCCTTATTATGCTGGCTAGGACCTCCAGTATAATATCAAAGAGAAATGGTGATTGCAGACATCCTTGTCTTGCTGATATCAGAGGGAAATTTTTCAATAATTCATCTTTAATTATAATATTTGCTATAAAGTTTTAAAATACATTCTTTATCAGATTAAGGAAGTTCCCCAGTTTGCTGAGAGATTTTGTTTGTTGTAAATGAATACTGTTATCTATTCCATGTGAATGAAAACCTTTTCTGGTCTTTTCTGATTGAGATAGAAAAGAACACAGTCACAAATTCAGTCACCCTATGCCATGTCTCTGAGGCCACAATAATCTGTTCTAGGAAAGGCATCTGAAATGATAGCTGTGGATCAGCTGGGGCTGTCACTCAGTTGAGTTTGCAGTAGCCTATGGTCATAGTTCAGGATCCATCTGGTTTCTGCAGGAGGTACACTACTGAATTAAGTAACGACATAAAGGTGGGGTGCCTGGGTGGCTCAGTCAGCTAAGTGTTCAACTTCGGTTCAGGTCATGATCTTGTGGTTCTTGAGTTTGAGCCCTGCGTCGGGCTCAGGGTCTGGAGCCTGCTTCAGATTCTGTGTCTCCCTCTCCCTCTGCCCCTCCCCTGCTCATGCTCTGTATTTCTCTCTCTCTCTCTCTCTCTCTCTCTCTCTCAAGAATAAACCTTAAAAATATATTTTAAAAAAAGTAACGACATAAAGGAGACAACCACCCCTGCTTCCTTTAGATCCTTAAGGATGATACTTGTCTCCACCATCCCCCTAGGATGTAATACTGCTCTTAGTTTGCTGTCTTAGTTAGCACGAGGAGGGAGATAGTTTCAGAGACGTCCACTTGGCCTCCCCCCATTGTGCCTCATAGACCAAGAGCCCACTGTGGGGCTACACCAACTTCCAAGTAGGTTAATCCTGATTACACATTTGGGGATGGGGGAAACGACCATCAGATAGATCACAGACCCAGAAGACCCACTTTGGGTGGACTTTGAGCAGGAGTCTAATGAGGGGGGAACATAATGACACTTGGGGTCTCTGAGTCTCGATATTAACTCAGACTCTGTTTCCAGCAACAGTCCTCAAACTTCTGATTATACACAGTGGGTGCACAGATAACCTTAAAAATGGCAGGAGGAAGGACTGAGGAGGATCATCCCAGTGTATATTCTTGCTGTGGAATGGCAGAGTCTGTTTTCTTGGATACCTGGCCATCTCTTCTTCTAGTGGGTTCCAGGTATAAAAGCTAGCTCAGATCTACAGACTGGGTAAGGGATTATGACTTTTTATAGGGGTAATTGCCCTGCCTTCAGCTCCCCAGGCATCCATCACTGAGTTCTTCTGTTGAATAGCCTTGCCAGCCTCCCATCTTTCTTGCTCTGTGTTTTAGTGACCTTCTCTGTAACGCTCTGCACATCTTTGGCTGTTCCTCTGATCTTCAGTAATTGTGACCCCTGGCTTCTGGTGGTTGGGTGTTGCCACCTCTACTGCTTTGACATCCTATCACCCCATTGCTGTCAGCACGCCAAATTCTCTATCGATAGCCTGTCCTTCTTTCAGCGCTCCAGTCCTGGTCTGCAAAGGAGACATGGCCACTACTGAACTTTGTAGTGATGCTGGACACCCTTCACTGGCACATTCCTTACGACCTTAGAGGACAGCGTGTCCTCTGGTCCTTCCCATGGAGCAGCCTCATCGGCATATGTTCTGGCCACAGGTGGTGGGTCCATTCTAGCATGCCTGCTTCCTGGGCCCTTTTATTCCTTCCTCTGCCATTGACCGGGGCATTCCTGGCATTTAGACTTTTCTTTCGTTTTGCATATTTTCAGAAGCCATCCCAGTAGAGAGTTTACACCATCTCCGAGGGTCTTTGCCAATGTGTTAGATCTCAGAAGAGAGTCCCTAGGTCTGCATGCTCTTCATTATTCAACTTTATGGTCAGGCCTCTTTGAGCAAGCACCCTCATCAGAATCCACCCACCATGTCTTTCCTCCTTCCCTCCAGTACTTCTTGGCCAGGACTTGGAGTAAATTTGCGGTATAATCCCTGTCCTTCCTTATTCCCCTTGGCTTATGCCAGTCCTAACCCTAGTCGTAGGCCCAGTAGTAGGGAACATATCCTGAGTTGTGGGATTTGCATTGTTTTTCCAGCAACATGGGGGCACTGGCTCTACCTAGGGAAGGGTGGACACTCCTACAGGCTTGGGAGATTCCGAGTTGTCTTGGAGAATCAAAATCTTTGGGGGCATCTCTCCAGATGCCTCCTTCCCATGTGTCAGAATTCCCAATTTTCTCGGCTTGGCCCCTGACCCTGGCATAACAAACACGCATTGGCTGGGCATCTAATCGGCTCTGTGGTTCAGTTACTTACTTATTAGGTCCTAAGCTTGGTCTGCCCTGCAGCCAGAAGACTGTCTGGCCTTCATACTTAGCTTTCAGTTGCCTATTACTTGCCCTCAGCTTTTCGTTGTCTTCCTCTAAATCAGGGGTCAGCAATTTTTTTCTTAAAAATTTTAGCAAATTTTAGGCCTCTAGTAAATTTTTTAGTAAAAAATATTCAGTAAATATTTTAGGCTTCTGGGCCACACAGTGGGTCTCTGCTGCAGCTACTCAATTCCACTTTTGTGAAAGCAGCCATAAATGAATGGGCATGGCTGTGTGCCAATAAAACTTTATTTACAAAAACAAGTGGCTGCCTACAGGCACTTGTCTGCCCACCTCTATTGCGGAGCACCTGTGGCAATAGCCATGCAATCCCTTGGTCCCGACTAGAACGCTTTGACCCTGCTGGGGGACATGTCACATGGTACAGCCACTTTGTGTTTCTTTCTGAGTCACACTCAGTTATTTGCATTTTTCTAGCCAATTCATCCATTTCACCCCAGTTTTCAAACTCGCTGGCATAAAGGTGTTTGCGGCATTCTCTGGCGTGCCTGTTTAGTTCCTAATATTGTTTAAATGTACTTTCTCTCTTTTCCTCTTGACAATTGCCAGAGGTTTGTCAAAGAATCACCTTTTGATTTCATCGATCCCCTCTATTGTATATTCATTTCCACATCATAAATCCTGCCTCTGCTTTGTAGTATTTTCTTCTTTCTGCTTTCTTTGTGTTGATTTTTTTTCCCTTTGTGTTCACTCTTTTCTCTCCTATTACTTAATACATTATTTTCACTCATTCTTCCTTTTTAAGAAAATAACCCTTAATGTATCTGGACTTTTTCCTCCAAGTGCTATTTTAGGTGGACCCACATGTTTTGATCAGTAAGTAACCTGTCTGCTGGCATTTAATTCAGTGTATTTTATAATTTTCACTTTTATTTCTTCCGTAAGACTCATGGCTTGTTTGGAGTATTTTAAAGTTCCCAGATACATGGGGAGGGTGAAGATTCCTGTGATATTCTACCTGGAAAGCCCTTCCTCCAGAGATCCACATGGTTTGCTCCCCATTCGCTTCAGAGCTTTGCTCCACATTCCTCTTCTCAGGAATTGGTGTATATCCCCTTGAATTGAATCCTTCATCAATATGTAGTGATTCTCTTTATTGCTAGTAATGATTTTGGCCTTAAAGTCTATTTTATCCATTTTGTTGATTAGTATTTGGTGGATATCTTTCTGTCTTTTTACTTTGAACAGTTCACTCCCTTATGTTTTAGCTATGCCAGGTTTAAATAGCGTTTCGCAAGATTTTATTTTTAATCCAGGCTGGCAGTCTCTTCTTTTAACTTGAAAATTGAGTCTATTTATATTGGCTGTAATTCTTGATCAGTTTGAACTCATATTTACCATCTAGTACATTCCATTTGTTCTGGGTGTGTGTGTGTGTGTGTGTGTGTGTGTGTGTGTGCGCGCGCGATTCTTTTTATTCTCCTTTTTGCCGTGTTTTTAATTGATTGAGCTTTGTGTTTTTCCCTTTTCCATCCTTAAAAATTTTTCATGGTTTGGAAGTCATATCCTCTATTTCTGTAATGGTTACCTTATAAATTTCACAGAGCTATTTGACCTACCTGAGTCTCAAGGTAATCAAGAGTTTGACCATCCTCTCAAACAACACAAGAAATGCAAGGAACTTGGCCATGACCAACCCCTACCCACACCCTCCTCACCCACCTGATATATTCTTGCTGTGAAGGTGGTGAGCATATCTCGATTATTTTATACCCTGCTAGATAGACATTATTATCATTATCATTTACACAGCTAACATTTTCATTCTTTGCTTCGACAGATGCGTATTGAACACTGTATGCCAGGCACTGTTCTAGGCACTTGGGAGACACAGTGGCTGGAGCAGAGGACGGTTCCCACCCTGTGGGCTTTGCATTCCAGCTGGAGGGATGGCAGGTTGTAAACCGGGAACATAATCCATGTGATTTAATTATGTGAGAGATTAGAAAGGAATAACTACCCTGGGAAAATGGAAGAACAGGACGCGGGAGAGAGAAGGGCAAAGCACAGATGTCTAGGGTTGGGGTGGTCAGCATTGGCCTCCGGGAGGCCGAGAGATCTGAGTGAAGGCTGAAGGGCCGAGGGAGGGAGATGTGCCCACTGGAGGAGGAACACGGAAGTGGTGAGGTGGGAGCACCTGTGGCATGTTCAATGATAGCAGGGAGACCACTGGGGCTGGGCAGAGTGAGTGAGGAAAGCAGAGCAGAGAGAGAGGTGGAGGGCCAGGTCCCAGCAGGCCTTGTGGGCTGTGCAGGGCAGGGGCTTTGGCTTCTACCCTGAGTGTAGAGCCACTGGATGGGTCTGAGCCTACCGACAGTGGGGTCTGTCTTGTATTTGCCGCTATGTTGACCGCAGACTGTGCGGGGAGAAAGAAGGATGGGAACAGGGTGTCTTAGTTTGGGTTGCTATAACAAAGGACCATAGATGGGATGGATTCTAAATTTTAAATTCCTCTCAGCTGTGGTGGCTGGAGGTCCGTGATCAGTATTATCATCATGGTCTGGCGAGACCACGGTCATTCTTGCAGGTTGCAGACTGCTGACTTTTTAACGTATCCTCACAGGGTGGGAATGGTGAGGGGGCTCTCTGAGGCCCCCTTGTAAGGACACTTGTCCCGTTTGTGAGAGCTTAGCTGTTATGACCTAATCATCCCCCAGAGGCCCCATCTCTGACTACCATCAGATCAGGGGTGAAGATCCCAACATATGAACGGAGGGTACAAACATTCACTCCACTGCATGGGGGCGGGGGCACTTAGGAGGTGAGTGTAATAATCCAGGCAAGAGATGGCAGGGACCAGGGCCAGGGTGTAGCCAGGGAGATGGCAAGAAGGGGTCCAATACTGGGTTCAATCTGCAGATGGCATAAATAGGTTTCTTCAAGGATCAGGTGTGAGGGGAGTCAGGTATGTCTCAGAGGGTTTCGTCCTGAGCAGTTAGAAGATGGAATACCCATCCACGGAGATGGGTAAGCTATAGGAGGAGCAGGGGCAGGTGTGAGGGCAAGAATGGGAGTTTCATTTTATACATACTGAACTTGAGACATCTTGAAATTCAGCTAGGCAGTTGGATACCCAAGTCTGGGGTTTCAAAGGCAAAATCCAGGCATTTGTTGTTGGCCTGAAGCTTATACAATTTTAAGGGCCTTCTTTAAGAAGAAAATGCAAAAGTATATCAAAAGCAGATACAAGACAGGCCCAGAAACTTCCGCTCTAATTAAGTCTACAGAGGACTGCCTTTTTGGGGGCTGGGGGTGGGGGAGTCCATGTTGGAGTTTTAAATGTGTATGTCATCAGCACAGAGGTGGTGTTTCTAGTTGTGAAGTGTTCAAGTCCCAACCCCTAGTACCTGTGAACATGACCTAATATGGAAATAAGGCCTTGTCCGATGTCGTCGAGTTAGGATGAGGTCGTGGTGAAGTAAGATGGGCCCTGGAGCCAATATGACTGGTGTCCTTTCTAAGAAGAGGAAGGATGGACACACATGCAAAGAAGGGTGTGGGGTGATGAGAGGGAAGATTGGAGAGATGCCGTCAGGCCAGGGCGGCCAGGCTTTCCCAGCAAACACCGGGCACGGGGAAGAGCCAGGAAGGACCCTTCCCCGGAGCCTTCACGGAGAACCCGGGCCCGCCAGCACCTCAGCTCAGCCGTCCGGCCCCCGGAGTCGAGAGAGGATACCTGTCTGTTGGCATAAGTCGTCCCACTGTGTGGTGCTTTGTTAGGGCAAACCCAGGAGCCCAGTTCAGTGAGGGACAGGGCGGGGGTGGGGAGGTGTGAAAGATGAACCCCAGGATCCGCCCCGAGGCTCGTCGGGGAAGGCCGAGGCCTCCTTGAGGAGGTGAGGAGCAAAGGAGCCTTCCTCCCCTTTCCTTGGCACCTCTGGGCCCTTCCTTCTGGGCTCGTTACCCCTCGGCCTGAAGCCCACCCTCGAGGAGCCTCCTTAGTAGAGTCTTGCCGGGAGTGAACCGACTCGGGTTTGGTTTGGTGTTTGTTTTGCTGCAGAAAATGTCTTCATTTCATCCTCCTCCTTGAAAGACTTTTTTTGCCGGATGCACGATTTTACGTTGACAGCTATTCTCTCTCAGCACTTGAAAATATTGGGCCCATGTCTCCCGGGACTTACTGTTGCAGTTGAGAGATCAGCCGTCAGGGTAACTGTAGTTTCTCCTCTTCTGCCACTGCCGCTGAGGCCCTCCCTTTCTGCGGTCCTTCTGAGTGTGCAAACGTCCTGGGGCGAGCTGGGCCCCCGCCGCCTCCTTCCCCTTCTCCCTCCTGAACTCAGACCCAGAGCCACGGTCCCCTCCCCACACCTCCGCCTCTGTATCCCCTTTCCAGGTATCTTTGTGACATCTTCTCATTTATCTTTCAGTTCGCCACTTCTCTCTGTGACTGTCTGATATTTCCTTTACATTGACTTGTAAATGTTGATTATTGTGTTTTTGTTTCGAGACGTTCCCTTTTTTCCCTTTTTCTTCAGATCTGCCTCGTCAGTTTTGAGTTTCTCTCCTTCCCTCCTCGTGCTTATATTTATTCCCCCCCACCCCCGCCCCGTCTCTTTCTGTGAGCAGACTAAACAAAGATAGTTTTGTATTCTGCTTCTGATCGTCCCTGTGTCTGAAGCTTTGCAGTTTGGATTTTTAACTTGATTTTGTCCGTGCTGGGTTCTCGCTTGCAGAGGGTTGTTTCTTCTTGTGTTCGGTGGTTTTATTTTCTTAAAACCTCATGCTCCCGGAGTGGCACCAGCAATAACATCGAAAGGCAGTGACACCACTTACCGTGTCCCCATCCTTCCTGCCTGTGCCCTTACGACCCCTAGCAGTGTGATGATCTTCCCTACACTCTGGGCTGCAGGGGCATCAAATCAAAGAAGTTAAAGTAACGTTTTGAAAAAAAAGAAAAAAGAAAAAAAAAACTCACAACAAAACCCGGAGCGCTAAATTAACAATGTAATGTAATTTCTAATTATGTTGGGGTCTTAAAATCTCCTTCCCTAGATGAACATAAGCTGTGACTAAATATTTTCTAAATAATTAAATTTAATATTTTTAATAATTAGGACATTGCAGTTGAATTCATAATTAATCATTTTTTCCCTTCATGTGAGACCTTTTTCATTAATGGAAAGAGATTGCAGAATTTTAAACGAAACTTAGAGCCAAGCAATGCTTAGATTACCTTTGTAAAATGTTGCCACTTCCTGATGCCCAGTCGTCCCGCCTTTGACCAACACGTTTGGTTCCCCAGACTTTCATTTTCTGACTTGGGAAACTCCTTTGATTTGGCCCCGTGTCTATTCTCTCTGGAATCGCAGACCTGAGAGCTGGAGGGGCTTTGGGGGTCCATCCCTACCTAAAGCCGAAGCATCCAGAAAAAGTATTTTCCAACAAATACCCTGTATGTTTGTGGTGGTAATGGGACGGGGAAAGAGTCCCTTTGATAACAGAAGCGATGCACTGTGCTTCTATGTGTGAGCCCAAATTCACTGCTACTGAGGTTATATAATGCCCAGTCTTGCAGAAATGTCACTTTAATAGACAATGAAACATATTCTCACTTAATGATGATTATCCCAATAGGAAGACAGGTTTTCCCTTTTTTATTATTATGAAAACGCTCATACAGCTGGTACAAATACATGCAGTACAGAAGGATATGCAATAAAAAGTCTCTCTCCCGGCGCCTCCTCCAGACCCGTGCTCAGAGGGAACTATGGTCACAAATGGCTTTCAGGCTGGTGGCGGGGAGTCCTCCCTCCCTCCTTCCCCACACTTTCTCTTCTGGCGTCTAGGCAGGCAGCAGACACAGAGACAGGACTGGTGGTCGTGAGGTTCAGTGTTGGGCCATTTCTGCCAGAGGGAAGGGAGAATTCACACGAACTGAGCACCGACTGTTTCCCAGGCACGAGGCTGAGACTCTGCTCAGATCTCCTCTTCTCAGAGCTCCTCAGAGAGGGAGATCTATTATCTCTGTTTTACAGAGAAGGGACTGAGGATCCAAGACAGCAATGGTCAGGCACAGCCACGTGGCAGGCGGTCATCAGAAGAGCCTCAGGCTCCGTGTCACGACCACTCCAGGAGGAGGGCCCTCGAGGTGCAGAGAGGTGGGTCCCTTCCCTGCCCCATGCTCCCTCAGTCGCTTAGCCCCTCCACCGTGGCTGGGAGACAGCGTGAGCTCTTCTGAGGATCCTTCAGGCCCAGAAGTGAGCTGGGACCAGAAGTGAAACCCGCAGTGCCTGCATGAGCCACCGGGTGACCCCAGCAGGATCTGGGCGTTTGGCCCCATTAGATAGACCTTTCACTGCATACCCAGTCTGATGTGCCTGAATTCTAAGGGAACACCTTAACCCAGGACAGTGGGTATGCAGTAGAAAATATAAATACAAATGTAAATGTAAATACAAATGTAAATATAAATATAAATATAAATATAAATATAAATATAAATATAAATATAAATATAATCCAATCACACTTACTGGTACCAATTGGCTGTTGAGCTGTAAGAGGAAAGAGTAAATGCCAAGTGGCTCCCCTGCCCTTGTTCCTTCTTGGATGTGCTGGCTGTACAGACAAGGCTGGTCGCACAGGAGCTGCGTTCATCCCTCTGCCTGATGCTGGGGGAAGACGGTGGGGGGCGGCACCTCTGGTGCCCACGAACATCCCCCGGGGGCCAGCTGAGCTTGTCACAGGGATTTTGGAGGTAGGGTTGTGTTTGGCTCGTCAGGCTAAAGTTAAAACTCAGTGAGGTCCCCCACGCGGGGTTCCGGGGAAGCATGAGCACATGGGCACAGGTCTTGGGACTTCTCGACACTCTTAAAATTCAATGAGGATCTCAAGGTGCTTTAGGTTGTGGGGTCACATCTCTTGATATTCAACGTATTTGTGTTAAAACTGAAGGAATTTTGGAGGAATTGATGAGGACCAGGCAATGTGTGGGAGTGTTGAATCACTCCCTGTGCACCTGAAACGAATATAACACTGTATGTTAACTCTACTGGAATTAAATTAAAACTTAATTAAAAAAAACTGAAGGACTTTTGAAACCTAAAATACACAAGCATTGCATATTCCACGAGCTGTCATCATCACGTCACGGAGCCTCTGGAAAACACCGCTATCCCCCAGAGGCGAATCATGTCTTAGGGTCATTGTGGGCAGGGTGGGTGCCCAGACCACACTTGGAGAACCTCAGCCCAAGGCACACCCTGGAGAGCTAACCAGAGGGAGCTCTGGTCCACACCACAAGCCCGGCACGACCAGAGGCCACCTCACCCTGCGGTCGGCAGTCTCTCTGGGTCTTTTGCCCCTTTGGCTGTCTTATCGGCAGTAAATTGGGACAAGGAGAAGGTCGGCCATCGATGGCTGCCAACTTTATCTGAACAGCTTACCTGTCCCCAGTCTTCTCTTGTTCGGGCAGTTTTGCGGAACTCTCTGGCGACCCCCATAGTTTGGCAGCAAGGAGCACATTGCAAGCTCTTTGGGATTCGCGACTTACAGGCCTCTCCCTGGCTCATTTGTGCAGAAAGATTGGCTTTCCCCACATTGGAAATGTCCCTCCTGAAACGCTGTAACTCCGTCCTGATTACACGGTTCAAGAAAGACTCTGGAATTGGGTTCTGCGGTTGCTGTTCGGGGAGCAAATGGCAGTGCAGCGTGAGGGCCTGGAACGGGGGCTGCTGGGTTGGGGTCTCGGAGTGGGGGGCCCCGCTCTGTCATCCCTCGTTCACTGTCAGGAGACTCTCATAAAGAAGCCTTCCAAGGACTGAGAACACATGTTTATTTTATGAATGACTTCAGGGAAAGAGGAAAAAAACATCATCCAGAATGTCATCCAGGAGGCTGTGTTCTTTTTATTATGTTTTGTCGGTAAACAAAAAAAATTGCCACATTTAATACTTACACCGGTCCCATGGGATTTCTCTGACTAATGTAAAATGACAGTTGTCGCAACATTCTATATAAATACAAGTCTGTTTGCAGGAGCCTGTTCTATTTTTAATGTAAACCACACCTAACTTGCTCTGAAGAATTGTACCCTTGGAATTTAGAGTCCTGTCTGTTGTCTATTCGTGGTGCTGCATTGTCCTAGGAGCCGCCTGGAAGAAACCAAAGGCATCCCAAACTTTTTAGTCTAATGTGAGAATTATTCACCTAATTTCCCTGCAGCGATTGTGTTACTTAATTTATTGTTGTGCGTAGCTGCGAGACGATGTGGCTAATGAGTGACACAGTGTACTTGGTGAGCCAATCTATAATTTAGGAGGCGGCTGATGATCTTTGTGCTGTCTGCAGTCTGAGCAAAGCAGGCAGTAAAAATAAAGAATACACTCACAGATTATATAAATATGCGCAAATCCACAGATTCACGCACACAATACCTATTAGTTGGCTTGTGGCCCCGTTGGTTGCACAAAACGTGGACTTAGCCTCCCATGATGAATGGGGAGCGCTGTGCTTTGTAAGTTTCCGACAGACTCTTTGGCCAGCCCCTTCAGGGACTGTGAGCTTCTGGAGGGCAGGAGGGACCGGGGCCAGCATGCTGACCTTGACTCTCTGTTCCCTCTCATTTCTCAACCGCTTCTTCCCGCACCGCTTTGAGGGACTCTGGCAGCAGGGTCCCCCTTGCTCTAGCAGTGGGGTTACTAGCTGGCATGGAGGAGCTGAACTTGAACCTGTAAGAAACTTGAAGATGGCCCCCCCTCGTGGTTTTCAGACAGGGCTGGCAGACGCATGTCAGATTTTGACCCTAGCGGTGATGGGCTTCCCCCCGCGAGGCTGGACTCTTGGCAGTTACTACCGAGCCATGGGAATTGGCACCGGTGGGATCTACCTGTCACTCTTGAGCCGGAGGAAGAGACCTGTGGACGGCCCTCTGATCCAACACTGGACCCCCGGCTGAGGGAGAGCAACCAAATCGGGGCACCTTCAGCCAAGGTCACACCTGGAAAAAAAGCATCCTGAATGGGTGCGGATAGAACACGCCGTTCTTTCTGCTCTGAAATTCCCTTTTCATCGGGAGATATCCGGGCAGAGGTCCCATATCTTGTCAGTGAGAAACGTCCTGGGGCTCCTGCCGCGCACAGCCATGGGCATCAGGATCTTTGTGTCTGATTCAGACGGCTCACAAAGGGAAAGGCTGCGCCTGCATCTCTGCAGGGTGGGCCCCCCGACACCACGTTGCAGATTTTCCAGTAAATACATAGATTCTCCACAAACCCCTTAGAAACAGGGAGCCGGGCATATTTACATGCTATGTACTAGGTTTAAAAGTCAACTTTAGATTTGGTTTGCCTTTCGCAGTCCCTTGAATAAAGCATTTTTGTAGCCTACTCAAAATCCTCTCTCTGTGTTTACATTTTAATGGGCATTCCAGTGAAATGGAGGAATTTTTTTATTGCTTTTACATTTATCAGGGGAGGAGGCAGGGATGGAAGCAGCCAAATGGTGGGGCTGCCTCCCTTTAGACCGCTGGCTTCTCTCTTCGTCAGTGGGCTACAGTCTGATGTGGGCTAAGTGTGCAATTTAGCCGGGCAAGCAGCAAGGAGAGGAAAGGCTATTTTTATGTGGGTTTAAAATATCTATCCCTGAGAGTTTGTAGAATTTTAAAATAGTGCTTTAGATCTCAAACATCACTGAAAGAAATGAACATGTGTAAGGAGAATATTAAATCTCATTGACCTATGTGGAAAGTAAAATCTGTTTTATTTAAGAGAGGTACCATTCAAGAATTGTCCTTGCCGGAAAAGAGAAGGAGGGGAAAAAAAAATCAACCTCCCTGGCAGGGCAGAGAAGCCATTGACTGGTTCCTTGTCGCAGATGCTCTTGGCAAAGGAGGCCTGAGGTGACCTCAACTCCTTGGGGGGATTTCAGGGACAGATTTGGTTTCTGTGGCTGTGTAAGGGGAACCCCACTAGGGGTCTTGATGCACAAAAGCTACTTTCTGAAGGCAGTAGGTTCTTCAGAGTGTGGAAACAAATTTCTGCTTATGCCAGCATATAGCTGATGTTAAGACCCTGTTATGCAAAGAGCTCCCTTATCACCGTGGATCCTACAGTACAATAAAATTGGGCCAGGACAGCTTCCGGGACTTTGATTCAGTGGAACTGCCAATGTCTTAATAATCTTCCTCTGGGGAATGTCTCTCTCTTTCCTCCCCTGACATTCCCGGGAGATCCCTAATTAAAGCTACAGATATGGTTTAAAAGTACACTCACCAGATGTTAGTTTAAAATGACCTATAACTGGCAGCAGACATAGGAGAGGCTAACCGTGTCTGAGGCCTTCCGGTGTCTTTTCTTCCACTGTCATTCGGTATGCAAATGAAGCCCAGCAGAATCTCAAAGCCAGCCTTGCCAAGCCATAAAACCAACTGCTTTGAAAGCAATGCATCAGTAATTCTTATCACCTGGCATCTGGAGTGCAGGAGCGCTCAGTTCCTAAGTAGAACATGTCATAGTGTGACTTAGGAGGAAGCTCGGGTTTTGCACTCCGCAGACAGTTTAGACTGATGGATCTGCTTGCCGAAGCCCATGCCGTTCCCTTTAGGACGGACCAATTTTTTTCTAAAAACCGAATCCAGGCTCCGAGAGGCGCCTGCCTTGGTTTGCCTGTACACAAACGCCATGGAGGAGAAGGCTCGTCAGGTGCCCACAACACCAGAGACCAACACGGAGGCCTGGGCAGGTCGGACCCAGTGGCCACCCTTCTCGGGCTGTGCTTTGATTTTTCCATGAAAGTTCCTATTACGCTGTAAGTGAGTTAGGTCTCAGACTCTTAGTGGTCCTGGTTTGCCCTGCAAAGCCAAGGGTTGAGGAATGCAGTACTCGGGAATCAATATCGTGGGAACGAAGACACTCTTTCCCGGAGGACTGAAATTTATAGGCAGCATGCTCCTATCGGCACATTTATCAGAGTAAACATATAGGTTAAATTACAGTTTACCCAGCAGCCACCTGTCGGTTCCTTGGGACACCTTCGGTCCCCGAGACGCCCATCCGAACAGCCAAACGCTCTCAGCTCCGATCATCGGCAGCTTCCCAGCCTGATGCCCTTGAGCTGGGGCTCCAGCTAGAGGCTCCCTGGTGCTCGGGATAAAAAGAAAAGATGATCTTGCACCTGAGAGTCGTATCCATCTCACTCTGGGGAGAAAACCAAGGTCAGGCCTTCACACGGAGGCCAGGATTTGGATTCAGGACAGGCAAATAGCACCCACGTGCCTGCCCTCCTGGCTGAGCGTGCCAGATTGAGTCCAGGGCAGGGATGTTGCCAGTCAGCAGAAGCAGATGTGTTCATAGATAGTGTCGAAAACAAGACCTCTGCAACCTTGGTGGTTCAGACACAGACTCCAGTTTATGTAATAAGTAAAGTGTGATTAAATAACCTGTGGGTGGCAGAGAAGAGAGCCTGTAAGGCAGACTGGGGGCTTCAAAGGCATAATTATATTTATCAGCTAATTAAAATGTAACCACTGGCTCCCCAACCCCAACAACAGGGCTGTCTTGCCCAAGAAGTAGCCCTTTGGTGAGCACCTACAGTTTTTTTCCCATTCATTACCCCACAGGGACACACAACAAAAGCCCAGATTGGTCATCTGGAGTGGCCACTCCCACCATCTGCATGACTATTACCTCCCTGGACTGGGTTCTGGACTGGAATACTTGGAATGGCCATCAAACTGGGGACTGGGGAGGGTGTGGGGGGCCAGTTGGCCTCCAATGAAACTGCATTGAGTTGAGTTGAGTTGACTTGAGTTGAGTTGAGTTGAGTTGCCTTGCTGGCTTGCAGCCCAGGGGTGGGTATGGAAGTGTGCACATGTGGTTGTCTGGGCTGGAGGTCGAGGCCATTCACACAGCCCACAGTTGGGCACCTGGCTTGGGAAGCCAGCCTTGTTAGGAGGGGCACGTGGACCCAAGAAAAGCTAACTGACTCTCAGGCACAGGCTTGTCTATTAAACTACTTGGGAATGTCAAAGAGGTTCAGAAAGCTCTTGTTGAAAAATGAAAGGCAGAGAGAGTGAGGTCGACGAGGCTAGGGCGATACACCACGTATGTGGCCTTGGTTTATCACATTTCTTTTTTTTAATGTTTTTATTTATTTTTGAGACAGAGAGAGACAGAACATGAACAGGGGAGGGGCAGAGAGAGAGAGAGACACAGAATCTGAAGCAGGCTCCAGGCTCGGAGCTGTCGACACAGAGCCCAAAGCAGGGCTCGAACTCACGGACCGCGAGATCATGACCTGAGCTGAAGTTGGACGCTTAACCGACTGAGCCACCCAGGCACCCCAGCATGAACGGGGGGAGGGCCAGAGAGAGAGGGAGACACAGAATCCGAAGCAGGCTCCAGGCTCGGAGCTGTCAGCACAGAGCCTGACACGGGGCTCAAACTCACAGACTGTGAGATCATAACCTGAGCTGAAGTCAGACACTCAACCGACTGAGCCACCCTGGTGCCCCAGTTTATCACATTTCTATGCTTCACATCCTAAGGAATGCAGGATGGCTGAGAATATCCCTTCTAAGGCTTGGTGCCGGGCCTGGTTCACGAAGCTCCCAGAGCCAGCCCCGGGCCTAAGCCAGATCCTTCTCTCTTCCCATCCTCCTGAGTCCCCATGTGTGCCACAAAGAACCTGAGGCCTCTATTCACATTTTGCTCCAAGTGATAGCTTCCATCCAGGAAGAAAGATGATGTTGATAACAGGGCTCAGAAGCCAGTTTTCTGTTTGGCTTATGCTCCTGAGGCCACAGAGGCAACAACCAATGAATGACTAAGGAGTTGACCTCTCTGGGGAGCGTCTTATGCAGTTGGAGGCAGATCACTGAGCACAAAGCTGGTGAGTCCACAGTCACCCAGCTGTTCTGGGAGGCCTGGCCTGCAGCTAGTTGATCAGTGTCTGTTGCCTCATGACAGGGTGGGCACTGGGGGCCTATGTCCTCTCTACAGCCCTTACCAGGTGTCTGCTCTGTCTGCCCCTTTGCCCTCTTCCTTTGCAAGGGGGTAAAAAGGACTTGAAAAGTAGGGAAGGACATGTGCAGTTGGGAATTGTGATGGTGAATTTTATATGTCAACTTGGCTGGGCTATGGTGCCCAATTTTTGGTCAAACACCGGTTGCTGTGAAGGCATTTTGTAGACTTTGAGTGAAGTAGGTTAGCCTCCATCATGTGGGTGGGCCTCGTCCAGTCAGCTGAAGGCCTTCAGAGAAAAAGATGGAGGTTTCCCCGAAGAAGAAGGAATTCTGCCTGCCAGAGTTTCTGTCCTGCTGCCCTGTGGAATTCAGATGCAAGGCTGCAACTTTCACCTGAATTGCCAGCCTCCATAATCAAGTGAGGCAATTCCTTAAAAGAAAGCTCTCTCTCCCTGTACGTGGTTCTGTTTCTCTGGAGAATCCTCACCAATACAAGGATGGCGGTGCCACTCTTCCTCCAGAACTTTGGAGGTTCTGCTCTTGATTCTGCCACTCACCCTCCTGCTTGGCCGCCCACCCAGCCCCCAGCCCTCTGTTAGGTCTCACAAGGAAGGACCAGGAGCAATTACAAGGGCACGCCACCTGCTGTGGAAACAAGTGTATGCAAATGACCACTCTGCTTATAGATTTGTGCCAGGTGATGAGGGGTGAAGGACGCTCACAGAGGCCAGGGATGCCGCACAAAGGCATTGGTGCAATTCTGGTTGGTTTGGAACTGGCCGCCTTTATGTGGATACGGACTCTGCTCCTGGAACATCCCTGAGTCTTTACAGAAAGGATGCCCTGTACACAGTAATGGACTCAGCAGATTGACCAGCACTCAGTCATTGACACCTGCTGTGTCCCTAATGTTCTTTCAAGTGTTGGGGACAAGCAGTGAACAAGACTTGAGTCCTGCCCTCATGGAGCTTACAAGGGAAAGACATCTAATAAATAATAAAACATGAGCAATGATGTATTTTCAGGCCACGAGAAACAAAATGAAGCATGAGAAACAGACAGATCCATGGTAGCAATAATTAGAGACAGTGGGAATGACAGGGAGGCTGGTGGCTCAGGTGGTTAGGCATCCAACTTTGGCTCAGGTCATGATCTTACGGTTTGTGAGTTTGAGCCCCGTGTCGGGCTGTGTGCTGACAGCTCAGAGCCTGGAGCCTGCTTTGGATTCTGTGTCTCCCTCTCTCTCTCTGACCATTCCCCACTCATGCTCTCTCTCTCTGTCTGTCTCTCAAAAATAAATAAGTGTTGAAAAAAAAAGAAAACAGTGGGAATGTACTTAATGCCACTGAGCTGAACACTTAAAAATGGGCAAGATGGTACATTTGAGGTTAGGTGTAATTTCCCTCAATTTAAAAAATAGTTTTAAAATGTTCTAAAATTTCTTGTGCTGATGATTGCACAAGTATATGAATAAACTACAAAGCTCTGAATTGTATGCTTTAAGTGGGTGAATTGTATGGCATATGAACTGTATCTCAGTAAAGCTATTTTTTAAAAAAGAAAGGTAGAGCCAGGTGAGGGCAGATCATTTCAGATATAGAGGTCAGGGAAGACCTCGCTGAAAAGGTGACATCTGGTGGGAACTTCTGTCATCATTTTTCAGAGGGGTCTGAAGGAGGCCTAGTGACTTGCCCAGAGTGGCAGGTCTATGTGGCAAGCACGGGCCTGCCTGCCTCCAGATCCTGTCCTGCTCTGCGTGTCCTTTGGGGTTCGGCCTGCTTTTCCCCTTCTCAGACCACTTGCTTACTCCCCAGGTAACTCTCCCCTCTTCTAGGCGTCCTTATTCTCTTTTTTTCCCCAGAAGACAGAAGCAGATGTTCAGGGTCTCACCGAGGGTCTCACAGCCAACGATAAGGCTCCAATACCCCATCCTGGGAGTCAGCAGACTTGTAAGGGGCCAGTCAGTAAATACTACAGACTCTGCGGACCATATGGTCTCTGTCGCAACGCCTCAACTTTGCTGCGATAGCACAAAAGCAGCCATAGATGCGTAAACAAGTGGATGTGGCTGTGTTCCAATAAAGCTTTACAGAAACAGGCAGCAGGCTGGATCTGGCCCAGGGAGCATCGTTTGCCAGCTCTGGCTCTGGCTGTCATTTCCTCTTCTCTGGAAGGACTTCCTGAAGAAGATGAGATTGGAGGGAGGCCTGGTGTTCTCTGTCTCTCTCTTCCATTTGTGTCCAGGAAAAGGTATGTGAGGTGTTTCACCCAGCTGCATTCCCCCAGAGCAACAAGATGAAGCAGGACCCTGTCCAACACACAGACACGTCTCTGTGGAGAGGCCCAGGAAACTGTCCTCTCTGGATAGTTGCTTCCTCCCATGGGCCACTCATGAGGTGTCATCCTTTCATTGGTCTATCTGCCTGTATCTGCATACATTCTTCCTTCTATCTGTCTGTCCATCCATCCATCCATCCATCCATCCATCCATCCATCCACTCATCTACCCACCCTCCCACCCACCCACCCACCCATCTATCCATCCATCCATCCATCCACTCATCTATCCACCCATCCATCCACTCATCCATTCACTCATCCATCCATCCATCCATCCATCCATCCATCCATCCATGCTTCCATCCACTCATCTACCCACCCATGCATATATCCATCCATCCATCCATCTATCCATCCATCCATCCATCCATCCATCCACTGATCTACCCACCCATCTATCCATCTATCCATCCACTCATCTATCTATATCCATCCATCCATCCATGCATCCATCCACTCATATATCCATCCATCCACCCACCTATCCATCCATCTATCCATCCACTCATCTATCTATATCCATCCATCCATCCATCCATCCATGCCTCCATCCACTCATCTACCCACCCACCCATCTACCCACATCCATCCATCCATCCATCCACTCATCTATCCATCTGTCCACCCACCTATCCATCCATCCATCCATCCATCTCTGCCTCCATCCATCTAACCATAAACACACACACACACACACACACACACACACACACACACACATATACATATCTACATTATTCCTTCTGTCTATCCACCCACCCATTCACTCCTTCCTCAACATATATACATACATACATACATACATACATACATGCATTCTTCCTTCCATCCATCCATCATATCCATGCAGCGCTTCATTCACAAACATGTCCTCAGATCCTACTTCGCACCAGGCCATGAATTAGGCCACAGGGCTTCCATAGGGAACAGGACACAGTTTCTGCTCTCAAGGAGCTCACTCCATAAACAAACTTGCATAGTCTGTAAACCAGTCAAGTGAATGCCATGATAAAGATATGGCAGGCAGTAGCCTGGGGGGTTGGCCAGAGCCCTTATCACTCTGGAAGCCCTTCCTTCTCAGGCCAAGCTGAGACTCACTCTTGTCTGTAGCCTGTCACACTTTCTCAGGACACCAGCTCTTTGACCCCAAAGGATCTCTGAGGTCAAACTTTTCCTCCAGGGCTCTGGGCCAGCCTGCACCCTGAGCTCTGGATCATGCAGAGGCCTGCCTTTTGGCTCTGCGGGTCCTCGGCTGCCCTGAGACTTGGAGTGGGAAGGAGAGCTAGTTCCCAAGGACACACAGACTGTGCCGAGGAGTGTCTGGCAGTTGGGGGGGGGGTGGTCATGAGGAAGAGAAGCAAAGTCACCTCTGTCCTCTCACCCATGGAAACAGGTGACCAGCAAATGTCTGCTGAGCAGAATGGGACACCCTCTAGGAGGTGGGGAGCAGCTGTCGTCGTGTCCAGTGAAATGAAAATATTCCCTTTCTCTTTGTTATCTAGGAGCAAACAAAGTAGGCTGGAGATTGTTTTCGGGAACAAAGAATAGGCCGAGCTCTCTTGTCAGGGGAGTCCATTTCTCCCTCTGAATTGAGCTGTCGCCCAGTGTGGCGCTGGCTCCCCGCAAAGGACGCTGAAAGCGGCCCCGGCTGGCATTTGCCAGCCTGGCTTTCCCGCGGCTGCCACCAGCCTAATGTCTGCGTGATTGTTCTGCTGTAAACATCATCTGTGTGTGCGTTATCTACAGACAGGCTGGGCTCGGCAGGCTGGCCAGGGTCCAGTGCTTTCTCTCCACAGAACTCAGATTCGTGACTGTCTCGTCCCCGTGGGATAAATGAGATGTGGTGTCTACACCCCGGGCGGGAAGCAGAATTAAAGGGGGAATTTGGGAAGAAGCACTGGGCTGGCCTCCTGGGGGTTGTGAGGGCGAGCAGGGCAGGCCAGCCCCCGTGTCCTCTGCTTCTGGCAACCCCAGCGCCCACCATGCTGGAGAGAGGGTAACAGGTATAACCGTTGTAGATATTGCCGGAAGCACATCCGTGATGGCGTGTTTGCGCCGTCCCCGGAGCTGTTTCACGCACAGTCCTCGTTTCTTCTTCACCCTAACCCTGTGAGCAAGGTGCCATGGGCAGCTCTGTTTTAAAATGAGGAAACTGAGGCATACGGCAGTTCCTCCCTCAGGAAAATGGGCCTGGGCTCCAAGTCTGCTCCCAGGTGCTATTGGAGCCACATTGGGGGCCTCTCTGGAGTGGCCACAGGCCTCACACGGCCTGGTGTGGGGGGCAGGGTGCTGCAGCCGGGTGACCTCAGAGGACCTCTAGGCCCCGTGACCTGGCCAGAGGCAGCGAGGTGGATGCAAAGCCGGGGGGTCCTCTGGGCTTCTTGGGGTGGGGGGCAGTCTACCTTCCCAGCACCGACCCAGCCAGCTACTCCCCCTGCAGGCTCTGGACTCGCCCTGGTGTGTCATCCCAGTGTCAGGACAACAGAATTAGAGTTCTGTCCCTGCAGAACTGTCACCTGCATGGCCCTGCCTTGTAACCTGCTCAGTGTGTGCTTGGAGGAGCGAGGCTTGGGCCACGGGGAAGAGGTGGGGCTCGAGAGCTCTGAGGGCCGGGATGGGAAGAAATGACTCACCACGCTCATGGCCCGGGTGCTCCTGGTGACCCTGGAAGAATGTTCCTCATTTCTTACACACCCACAACACTTAGAATCCCCCAACATAGGGCTGGAGCCACATTAGGAAGCAGCTAATTCAGCCTCTGTGTTGGAAACAGGAGGATATCGGGGAAGAAGGACCTGGAGAGGCGGGAAGACGCTGTCCGACTCACCCAGCAGGTCACTGGAGGGACTAGACGCTCAGGTCACTTGAAGACAGAGCCGTCTCGGGCCCTAGCACTCCCGGCCCTGCTTGGCCAGTGGGCAGACCGTCCACCTCCCCGGCTGTTTCCACAAGCCCGTGCCTGTCTTTCAAGAGGCATCTCCCACATTCACTGGGACCATCCGTCAGACGCCGGTCCCTTCTCTCGGGTGAGGGTCCGGAGCGAGTGCCCTCCACGCTCTGTGGGCACCGGCTCCACGGCCGCGCCTCACACGGCTCGGGTCCTCGGTTCCTTCTCCCTGACCCCGTGCGCCGCTAAAATATTGTCCTGTGGATAGGAAATGAAAAGGGTACAACCTTATTTCTTCAACGATCGCCCAATCTAGCCCAGAGGTATCATAAAACCCCAAACTTTCCTTTCAGGAATCATCTTTTATAAGTAATATCTTTCCACGTTAAGTGTAGGCACACAATTGTGAAATAAAACACAAGGCTCGGTGACTCCAGGTGGCTCCGGGGTGCATGCCGAAGGGCTGCCTTTCGCGGTGGTGAGTTTCCAGTGAGCCAGCCTTCCTGGATTGGGGTGCATGGCACCTGGGGGTGATTGGTAACTTATGCTCTGTCACCCAAGGCTAGATCCCTGCCTGGGCCATCTTGGCCATCCCCCTGTGGTCATGTAGGACTGGAGCCTTGGTTGTCTGTCTTAGTGGAGGATTTGCTTTTAAAGCAGAAGTGAATTCGAGTAACTGGGTTATTATCTTATTTCACGACATTATTATTGTTTACTTTAGAGCATTTGTTTAACCGCTATGACAACGGATGCGTCTGCTTTTGTGCTCGGTGGGGGACACGCCGTCTCTCCCCCACCTCTCCATCTCCCACAGATAATCATGTTCCTGAATTGTGCTTCTCTTTCCTTACCTGTTGTTTTAGTCTTATCACCATGTGTATCCCTTCATAACATGTGCGATAGCTTTGCCTGTTCGTATTTTTTTTAGTTTTGCCCGTTTTTGAACTTGGTGTCACCTAAGACCCGCTTATGTTGGTGCATAGCTATGGCTCATAAATTTTCGTAGCTGTATAATATTCTACCTGGAGTCTCTGCCTCAATTCGCTTCACTCTTCCCCTGCCCATGGGCATTAGTTGTTCTAGTTCAGCACTGCCCAGAGTGGCCATGTATGTGTCTGTGTGTCTCCTGGTATGCTTGGACAGGAGTTCTGGGCTGGGGGACCCCTCTCTACTGCTGAGGCACAAACCACCCCACTGTCCCACACAGCCACGCTGTGCATGCTGCTCGCAGGGGTCAGAGGGGGTGGCTTGAGTGGTTGGGGCTGGCCTGCACCTCTGTCTCCCTGGAGTCCAGGACCTCTCCTCATGGGCTTCTCACCTTGCCGTCTCCCGGTAGGGGTTTTCCCCAGGTGCTGCTTATGGTCAGCCCCAGAATCTCTGACGGGAATCCCACCATGTTGTATTGGGGGAGCAAGGCACTGGGTCAGCTGGGATACTCATCTTTGCAAATTAACCCAGGTTGTTTTCGGAAAGTGACTGTATCATCCACAGCCCCCCTAGCAATGCACAAGTGATTCCCAGGGTCTCCACCCTCTGCAGACCTTGTCAGATTCTTAGTTGGTGTCAGTTGAGTGGTTATAAGATGGGACCTGGCCATGACCTTATCTGCATTTCCCTGATCGTGAGCAAAGTGGGTCATCTCCTCATGCAATTATTGGCCATGTGTTTCTCCTCTTTCCTTTTCAAATCTTCTTCTCTGTTTTTCTATTCAGTTGCCTCTTTTAATTATAAGCATTAATTATATTCTCTTGATATGAATTCTTTTTCCTTCCGTGTCGCAAATACCTTTTGTTTTCCGGTTTGTAGCTTTTTGGTTTCGTTGAGGTATCTTTCGATAAACAGAAGTCCTGGCTTTTGATACAGGCACATTTACCAATATTTTATTTTCTAGTTAACACTTTTTAATCTTCCTTAAGAAAGAAATCCTTTCCTATCTCAAAGTCAGAAAGACGTTCACCACAATTTTCCTTGCACTTTTGAAGTTTGGACGTTGACAGTTAATTCCTGGCCGCCGTCATCTGTATGCTGACCTTCAAGCATCGGCAGCAGGCGCTCTGGCTGTGCCGTCGTAACGGACGCCCCTGTCTTCTGCGCCCAAGCACATGCAGACAAGCCCGCTGCGTGTGTGGAAAGTCGGGGGAGAGAGAATCATCAGGACTGCGGGGTCCTGAGCAGGCATGTAGGGCGTGCAGGGAGGTTCCCTGCTGGAGTCTTCCCCTCGTGGTCAGCCACGGTGAATGTGGGGCTGGCTTTTAGTGAGCTTAGCGGTCTTAGGGATTGAAAGCCTCTGTGGTGAGTCAGTCTGTCTTCTCCAAGCATCAGAACTGTTTCCCTGGGAGCCGGGAATTGAGAAGAGAGCACTGAAGCCCTGGATTCTGGTCCCAGGTCCACCTCTCCTTGCCGTGTGACCTTAGGCCATTCTCCCTCTCTGATCTGCAAGTTACTTCCCTTTAGAATGGAGGGGGCCGTCCACGGCCTGGACGGTCTCCCGGGCCCTCCTCTTGCCGCCGGTCTCCAGATCTTTGCCAGAAGCTGGTGTTTGCTGGTGCTGTCCTGCATCCCGCTGAGGACATGGAACCAGAGCAAGAAAAGCCCAAAAGTGGGCTTGACATGTTAGCAGCGCAAAGCTTTTCTTCTTCTCCTCCTCCTTCTTCTTTTCTTTTTTCTTTCTTTTTTTTTTTTTTGGTATTTATTTATTTATTTATTTATTTATTTATTTATTTATTTATTCTGAAAGGTGGGGAGGGGCAAAAAGAGGGAGGGGGAGAATCCCAAGCAGGCTCTACACTGTCGGCACAGAGCCCGACTCGGGGTTCAGACTCACGAACCGTGAGACCGTGACCTGAGCCGAGATCAAGAGCCAGGTGCTTAACCAGTGAGTGAGCCACCCAGGGGCCCCAACCCTGAAATCTTTTTTAAATGGGATGATGGAGGAAGACAGTGGCCAGTGAGGCGGGGGCCCGTGAGATGGAGGTGGGCTCACTCCGGGGAGACAGCTCCTCCTGCCCACTCCCTGCCTGGTGGGTGGCGGCTCTCTCAGAGCTCCGACTTCCCTCTGAGGACACCCAGACCCACGCCTCTTAGGGACCCGGGGGTTTTCCTGGGTGCCACTGGGAGCGGCGTCCTGGTTCCACTCCCAAGCTGTCACTCACGGAAGCACAGAGTGGATGGGGCAGGTGGCGCGGGCGTGTTCGCCCTCCACCTCCGCGGGGTGACCTGGCCTGTGCAGATCAGCCGCACGGGGACGGCCCCTGAGTGGCCGCACGCACCCCTCTCCAACTTGGAGCGATCTGGGTGAGGAGATTCGGAGCTACTTCCCTGCTGAGTCTGAGTAACGCCCCTCCAAGAGGAGAGTGGCAATTGGTGCTAAAAAATAGCTGGGAATTTTTGTCCCCTGCAGCATTGGCCTGTCCCCATTCAGCCTTTTCCGTAGAAATCTACGGTGAGGGCTGGACTGTTCTGCCAGGAAGGGGCTTCGAGGCTCACCCTCCATTTTCTAAGGCGGGAGCTGAGCCGCACTGAGGGAAAGACCGCAGGGGGCATAGCACGCAGGCAGATTTGGGGCCCAGTCCCCCGGTCTCTGCTGTCACACCCACCCTCTGGGTGTTGGCCAGAAACTTACGTTTTAAAAAAAGCGTCCTTTTTGTTACGAGGAGCCACAACGTGCTCAGACCGCTTGTATTCATTTCTCCAGAAAATTACCACAAACTGGGTGATTTAAAACAACAGAAATTTTTTCTCTCTCAGTTTAAGGGGCCGGAAGTCCGCAATCAGGGTGTGGGAGGGGTTGGTTCCTTCCAGAAACTCTGAGGAGGATCTGTTCCCTGCCTGTCTTCTGGCCTGTCTCCTCGCACCTGCCAGCAACATCTGGTGACCTGATGTCACCCGGTCTCTGCCTCCGTCTTCCCCTGACTTCTCTGTGTCTCTAAGTGTCCTTTTCTGTCCCTTATAAGGACGTGCTCCTTGTGTTGAGGAGCCATCCTAATCCAGCCTGTCATCTCAGTCCCTGCCTACGTCTGCAGAGACCCTCGTCCCGAGCAAGGTCACAGCCACAGAGTCTGAGAGTTAGGACACGGCCACCTTAGGAGGATCTCGCAGCCAGACAGCGGGACGGGGGCAGCATTGGCAGGGGCGGCCTCTCAGGGTCCCTGCGTCCACGGGGCAGGCCCGCTTCTCTGTCCTCTCACTGCCACCAGCCTCTGCGTTCCCTCCCAGTACTTCTCCTGCCTCCCGCTTCCTGCTCCTCGCGTGTCCTGGCCTCAGGCTGAGCAACTTCTCTGCCCCAGTTTCTCCTCCTAATTGCTTCCTCTTGTGCCTTTTCCCAGTCTGACCCTGAGGGAGGAAGTCCTGCTGGGTGTGCCTGTCTTTCACATCAGCACAGGGCACGGGCCAGGCCGGCCTGCTGGCTGTGTGTCCCAGCCCATGTTCCCACTCTCGGGCCAGCGGCAGGAGGGGCTGGGGTCCCGAGCAAGGCCACCGCGGGCTGCCCTCAGAAGGGGTAGAGGGCGGGATGACCACAGGATGCAGAGTGGCCGCACACTTGTGCAGGAGAACCCCCGGGGCACTGGGATCCGCAAGGTGGGACTGTCAAACCGTCTGTTACCTGACACATTTTCAGTTTTACTCCCATCCGAGGGAGAGAGAAGTAGGTAACAGGAGCCTGAAAAAAGCAAGCACAGGGAATGTTCTAGCACCAGCCAGGGTGTCGTTCATTCCTCAGATTCAGAACAGTGATTTCCAGGATTCCATGGTCCTCTAAGCATCCAAGAAAGGTGGAGCCGCATTCCCCGAGGGCAGGAAGGGGTGTCCGTGATTGAGGACAGACTCTCCAGCGACACCCCTGGGGCACCCATCAGTGGCCCACTCATTTCCTGCCTCTCGGGTCCTCTTTGGGCTTTCCCGGAGCCCCCTGTGCCGTCTCGGTGCCACGTGCAGCTGGGTGGCAGTGAGTCATTCTTCTTACCTCCAGTCCTACCGTTGTCTGCAAGAGACGCCGTCCCGGGGACTATCGTGTCCCTGTGCTGTGGGCTTAAGACGGCGAATCCGCGCCGATATAAACGTAAAAGTCATTACCATTCTCCTCGAGTGTATGTTAATGACACCACGGAATAGTGATAATTAGATGAAGCATCATTTCACACCATCACCAGCGTGCTTTACATTTATTTATCACCATTTCTTTCTCCAAAGTCAGCAAAATGGAGGCTGGCACAGTATCCCAAAGCATCCAACGAGAGGAGATTCCTGAGACTGTTAATTACTGCCTTATGAGCCCATCATTCCTGACATTCACCTCCAGCCTTCCTGGGGATCTAAGGAAAACTCACCGTCCTGCCTGTCTCCTCCGTCCCTTCCCATCCCAGGACCCGTGCGACATTGGCGTGTGCCCTTGGAACAGCCGCTGAGAGTGGCTGTAGCAGCCTGCTCCGGCTGCCAGGGCACAGCACCACAGACCGTGGGGCTTAAACAGCGGAGATGGGTTTTCCCACCGTTCTGGAAGCCGGATGTCTGAGATCAAGGTGTGTGTGTCAGGTGGGGGGTGGGGCCTTCTGGGGTCTCTGTCCCTGGCATTGCAGATGGCCGTTCTCTCCCAGTGCCTTCACACAGTCATCCCTCTGTGTGTGCCTGTGTCCTGATCTCCTCTTCTAAAAGCACACCAGCCCTGTTGGGTTAGGACTCGCCCACAGGACCTCGTTTTACCCTAATCACCCCTTTAAACGCTCTGTCTCCAGGGGCGCCTGGGTGGCTCAGTCGGTTAAGCGGCCGACTTCGGCTCAGGTCATGATTTCGCGGTCCGTGAGTTCGAGCCCCGCGTCGGGCTCTGGGCTGACAGCTCAGAGCCTGGAGCCTGCTTCCGATTCTGTGTCTCCCTCTCTCTCTGCCCCTCCCCCGTTCATGCTCTGTCTCTCTCTGTCTCAAAAATAAATAAACGTTTAAACACTGTCTCCAAATCCAGTCACGCCGTGTGGCACTGGGCTTTAGGACTTCAACAGAGGAATTTGGGAGAACACAATTCAGCCCATCGCACACACCAAGTTCCCACGGGCCTGGTGGCAGCCTTTGCTGAGCAAGTGTGACTGTCTGTGAGCTGCTTTGTTCTGGGGGCTCTGAACTCTCCAGCGGAGTCTGCAGACCCCCACCTAATGGCTGATCCCGCCCCCGTTCATCTCAAAAGTATTTTATTTAGGCAGGACATCACATGGTCCCTCTTCTTCTGGGTGGTGTTTGTTCTCCATAGTTAAGAGTCTGGTTGTTGGTTTCTTTCTCTTTCTCTCTCTCTCTCTCTCTCTCTCTCTCTCTGCCTTTGCTTGCTTGTCTGTTGGCTTTTGCTTTAGTTTCCTGTGGCTGCCATAACAAAGCGCCACAAACTCGGTGGCTTAAATGACGGGACTCTCTCGTCTCACCCTGGTGCAGGCCAGAGTCTGAAATCAAGGTCGTTAGGACGGTTCCTCTGGAGGCTGCAGGGGTGAATCTGTCCTAGGCTTCTCTCAGCTCCCGGTGGCCTCGGGCTCTTCTGGGCTAGTAGATGGGCTTCTGTCTGTGTCTCCACATCATCTTTTTTCTGTACGTGTCTTCCTCTGTGTCTGGACTTCCCCTTTTAATAAGGACATCGATCGTATTGGAATACGGCCTAATGATCTGATCTTAACTAGATCATCTGCAGACTCTTTCTAACTAAGGTCACGATCACAGGTACCGGGGGCTACAAATTCTGCATCTTTTGGGGAGCACGGTGGACCCCAGAGTAGCATTGGAACGAGGGGCACATTCACCTCCACTTTCAAGTCGGCAACGGTGAGCCGTGTGCCTCCTGGGCCTCTCAGCCGTGGTCCGGCAGGCCCGCTCCTGGGCAGGACCTTTGGATGCCAGTGTCTGTACGCGTTGACCCTTCTGTACGACCCCTCTGTACGACGCTTCGGGTCAGAGGGAAGCGGTGTGGCATTTCAGTGTGGGCTTGCCCTGGAGTCCGCCTCGGGGGTGGGGGACACCTTTCCAAGCGAATCCTTCAGAAACTTGCCCTCCCCTTCAGCTGGTCCCGTGACTCTTGGCAAGGCCCCAGTGCAGTCTTCTGGGGAGGATGGGTGCTCTCTCCCACGTGCTCCCTGAGCCCCCACTGCCCGCTGCCCTAGCACCCTCCCTCCCCCTACCTGTCTCCCCACACGGCGTGCAACTCAGCTCCAGGAGCTGTGCGTTGCACACTCAGCCTGGAGCCCAGAGAGGGTGCCTGTGCTGGGTGTTAAATGCTGGTGCTGCTTTGCACACAGTCCCCTGACCGCCCGTTCCCCAGCCCCTGAGCCCCCGCGCTTCTCTGAGTCCCTATGAACGCAGTCACGCGATCGCTGACCTGGGAGAAACCTGGAATCTCGCCTTTTATTTGATTCGTCGTACCCTCCCTTGTGCCAGGAAAGATCTAAGGTGGGAAAAGTGTACTCTAATCGGCTCTGTGACGTCACCAATAGAGGCTGGCGTCCGGCCTTTGTCTGAAAACCTCCTGTGATTACTGCTCGTTACTCTTCGCTGCAGCCTGTTCCCGCGCTGGGCAGCCCCAGCTGTCGGAAAATGTCCTTTCTCCTCTTTATACGGAGCTAAAAATCCATTTCCCAGGATGCCAGCCTTCGTAGCAAACCACTGATATGGAATTGGGGGTGGGGGTGAGGCCCCACAAAGGAAATCCTATTGATGTGTGTGCACGCGTGCGAACGTGTGAGCGTGGGTGTAAGCACAGCACACGCGAGCGTTGAACAAGGCAGAGAACTTCTTGGAATCACGTCTCTGTCCCACCAGGCTCTGCCAGAGCCCGTTCTCTCCCTTGGGCGGAGGTGGGAGCTGCTGCCGTGTAAAGCCACCCGGCTGGGTCCTCCGGGCCCGTGTGGGAAGGGCCCCTGCAGCCCCGCAGACCGTCCTAGGACCCCCAGGGACTGGGGGCCCGGGCAGCATGTCCTCCGGGACTCGACGCAGATGGGACCACCTGCCAAAGGGAGCATTTTCTCAGGGAGAGAGTCCAAGTGGCCCGGTGCTTTTCCCGGGCACCGTCCTGATGTCTGAAGGATTGCTTTCATTTGGGGAATGTGCAGAGCTGGTGAAGCATTCTGCCTTCCAATCTTAGCGCTGTGCCAGGCGCTCAGGGAGCTGGAAACAGCCAGGTAGGAACTTCTAGCAGAACGAAGGCCAGACGTGCCTCCAGGCTCCCGACCCAGCTGAAGTGCAGGCTGCGTGGACGAGGCTGCTCTGTTCAAAAGAGCCGTAGCACCTTCGAACTCAGAGGTCCCTCAGCAGAGAGGGAGCGAGTCCTGCCATCCAGGAAAGTTTCCTCCTGCAGAGACAGCCCGGGTGGCCTCTGCTTAGTCTGCAGTGGATGGGGATGCTCCGTGGCTGTGCCCTGAACCCACCTCCCAGGGCACGCAGGCTGATCGGGTCGTGGGGCTGGAAACTGACTGGGGGAGCGATCCATCCAGTCAGCGTGTCACGCCCTTCTGCCCACTTGCCCGCTCAGGTGGGTCTGCCAGGGGGCTTTGAAGGGGCAGTAGTCATTTGGGAAGTCTTGTAACTCTGCATTTGGAGCTGTGCATAAATCCCAGAGTTGCAGGATAAGACTCGATTGCGGTATATTATTTGGGCTTGACATTTATGGCAAGTATAAACAGAGCGTTATTACTACCAAATCATGAGCCTCCGACCAAGGGGAAGGCAGTGAGCTGAGAGCGCACGCAAGCGAGAGGGAAGTTTTTATACAAAAGAGAACAAAGTGACGTGCTCCCGCTTTTAATACTACTGCTATAAAACAGGGAAGCGAAGAACAGAAAATTGAAACCATCAGGAAAGTGTCAGGTCCGGGGCAGCCAAGACAGAAGTCTGCGACGCTGATGAAATTAGTGAGCTGGCTCGGCTTCCGAGGGGTCGCTGGCTGCCAGGAGAGGGGAAAGGAGGAAGGATGGAGCAGAGAAGGAAGAGGAGAGGAGGGGAGGGGAAGAAGAAAAGCGGGGAAGGGGAAAGAGAAGGATGGAGAAAGTCAGAAGAGACAGGAGGCAGAGGGATCACCGCGGAGGGAGGAGAGGAAAGGGTTTCATGTGGTCACTGCATTGATGTTTTTTCTGTGGTCACTACCCGCCTGGGCTTACTAGTTCCTTCCAGGGGAAGGGGACATCCCTTTTGTCACCTAGGAGGCTTGCCCATGTGCGTGTCCTGACACCTCCTATAAAGGACCATTGAAATGATTCCTCAGGCTGTGGGCTCCAAAAACCAGGTGCACTGTGGACATTACCAAGTGTGCTTGACCTCTGCCTGCACACCCCCCTGGGTGCTGACCTCTGTTGGAACATTACCGGGGGCAGAGTAGCCAAGGCGATGCCCGTTCCCAGCTCCAGGGAGGTGGCGTTTGTTTCAGAAGCCGTCCTTGCTGACTCCCTCTCCGAGAAGATTCCTCGGTCATTGGCCAGTGGTCCCCTTCCCATGAAAGGAATTTTTAAACCAGGCATGATATCTTCAGGGGCTCTTGGCCTTGGTCCAGCAGGATTGCTCCTGGGCAGGCCCTTTGCAGGCAGGTAGACCTTCTGGTTGGAGGGACGCGGTATGGGGTCTCAGCGTGGGCTTGCCCTGAAGTCCAGCTCAGGGGTGGGGGGACACTTTTCTAAATGCCTCACTCATGGATCCTTGGGGGACTGTACTTCCTTTCTGGTGGAACCATGACCTGCGGCAAGGCCCCGATCTTGAGAGAGAAAGCCAGGAAGCTGGTGTAAAGGTCTCTTTCCCCTCTGAGCCAGCCGACCTCTCTGAGGAAGAGAGAGGGGCGTCCAGGGCGACCCTGCCCCACCCCCTACCCTGGGTTACCACAGTATGTCAAGCTGGCCACAGGTGTTTGTGGAGCCTCAGTAGGTTCTAGGCACCGATGAGACACTCAGGGCCACCACCTTGCCCACCTGGGGAAAGGGATGGGCACAGGAAACTCAGTGGCCATGAACTAGGGGGTCAGCCTGGGTCATGATATGACCTTAGTCCTTGTGAAGCTACGGTTTGTTACCCGTTCACCATTGCTAGCACTGTGTCTGGCCCAATGATGCACCCAATGTCACCTGTGTGCTGCTACCCCCCAGTTTACTTCTCCAGCTCTGACCTCTCTCCTGAACCCCAGGCTCCTACACCCAGTACGTTTCCTCCTGGGCATCTAGCAGGCCCCTCAGATTTAATCCAACCAAACAGAACTCTTTCGAAATTTCCACCAAACTCATTTCTTCTGGACCTTCCCCCATCCATCCGCCCATCCATTTTCTCCAAAAACCAAGGAGGCATCCTGGATCTCGACCTTCCCTCCTCTTCCCTGAAAACTCTGTCCCTAGCCACCCCTTCTTCCCACCGTGGCTGCCAAGTCTTCTGCCATCCATTGTCTACTCCGAGAGATCAGCTCATGACGCTTCCCTCTCAAAATGCTCCGGTGGCTCATGTGGCTAGAATGAAATCCAGACCCCTTCCTGTGACCTTCCTCCCTTCGCCGGTCAGCCCTGCACTTCAGGCTCATCTCCCACCAGGCTGCCTCTTGCTCCCTTGGCCCCAGCCTTGCTGGTCCTCAGGGTTGACACGCTTAGCCGCCCCCCAGGGCCTTTCCCTCTGCCTGGAACACTCTTACTCCGGATTTTGTGCAATTGGCTGCACTCATCCAGGGTGAGGTATGAATGTCTCCGTCCTTCCCCCCACTCCGGGAGGATCTGAGGTGGCCTCACTGTGCAGGGCCCAGGACAGAAAGGTTCCCTCACCATCCAGAAGGCTGGAGAGAGCTCAAGCATAGACCGCGAAATAATGGAGGCTCCATGTCAGGGCTGCTGTGGGAGGGATGGTTGGCCCCGTTTGGGAGCGATGGATGTCAAGGTCCGAGGGTGCCTGACTTCAGCAGGCTTCTTCCTTTTAGTTGGGTTTCCTGCTGCCTAGAAGAAGTGGATGCACCTTCCAGGCAGTTCCTGGGGCCTCCATGGAGGCTGTGGGCCAGGGCCCATGTGCCCTTCGGGGCCAGGCACTATAGTGCGCCACACCTGCGCACCCACTGTGGAATTTTCTGGTGTCATTTTGGCTCCATGCTGAGTTGATCTTGAGTGAGACCCGCTTCTGGAAGCAAGTTCTCCGAGAGCCTCAGGGCCTCTTCCTCCTCAAGATACGTGTGAAATCTACAGATGGTTTGAGGGAGTCTGCAAACGTGCATGAACACCTTCTACCATCTCCTCCTCAAAGCCCCAAAGTGAGGGCGAGCCCCAAACCTCTGGGCCACCAGGCAGCTGCCTGTCCACAGGGGTCCCTCCACCGTGCCAGGGCTCAGCCCTGCAGGTCCCCAGGCTGCCCCATCCCTGGTGGCTGCTTTTATGGGGAAATGGCAAAACATTGGCTAGGAACAGGGCCTTGGGAGTCATATAGCCCCAGGTTCAGATCCCGCCCTTTCGCTCACAAGATCAAGGACAAGTTAACCTCTCTGAGCCTTAGTCTCCTCCTCCGTGACGGGGTTGAAGCAGTGCCTGCCTCCTGGGGTAGGACGGGCCCCAAGTTCACATCACCTGCTGCCATGGTCTTCCACGCTCTGCCCGTCTCCATCTTTGTGATGGCAATGCCCGCCAACATCCCCACCTCGGCCTCCAGCCAGTTGACAGTTGATGCAGGCTCCCTGGAGCCTATCTGTTCTGGCATCTTCTGGATCCGGGTGAAGGATGTGGCTGTACATAGACCCTGTGTGCTTTGGTGGGTTTCTTGGCTCGTGGGGCATTTGGAGATAAAATGAAAGTCCCGTGATGTTATCCAGGGTCATGGAGCATCCAGCCACGGAGGAGAGAACACATCCGTGGATTCTCCTGCCTCCCTTTCTTTCCACCCCGAATGCTGCAGGGGGCAGCAGCTCCCAGGAGCCCGAGACCCCACCTCCTTTCCCAAGCTTTGTCCCTTTGGCTCATGAGGGGCCATCCAGGGCTCCTGGTGAGAAGGAGGGGGTGGTCTGGTGGAGGGGAGCAGCACGAGAGAGAGGAACTCAGTTCCCTAGATGCTCAGGCTTGGCATTGCCCCTCGCTGCTGGGTGACCTCGGGCAAGTCACTTAACCTCTCTGGGCCCCAGTTCCCTTGTTTGTAAAGGGGGGATAATGATTCCCACCCGGGGGATGTTCAGTCCTTTGGTTTCACACATGTAAGAGGGTGGTGGTGAGGCCCGGTGGCGGGTCGAAGGGCCATCTCCACCGTCCTGAAGCTTTCACCCCTTATCCTGAGGCCTCGGGAAAGCCGGAGAGCTGTTTTGGTTTGTTTGTTTGTTTTCACTGTTTTTGTGAATAGCATCAGTCTGTGCTTCTGAGAGACAGAATGAGACACACGCACAGCATGTAGCACAGGGCTCCTCCACACGCGGGAAGTGCTGGATGGTCCTAACTCCGACCATCGTGCTCATGGTAGCGCTTGTGGTGACACGAGCGGCCGGTCTTCGTGACTGGAGCCGCGGGCCCCAGCTCAGCAACTCTGCTTCAGAGGTGATGTCTGTGTCTCTGGGGGCAGGCCCTTGGGCCACCTCTGCCCAGGGAACTGAGGTCCGAGGAGGTGCCTTGAATAGCGTTCAGTTGGGTCAGAGAGAGTGTGGGGGCTTCTCCGGGGCTGGGGGGTCCGGCGTGCCTGGTGGAGGGAGGGCACGAGGGTCCCAGGGTGAATCAGGCTCACGTGCTGCACCATGGCTCGGGCCTGCCCCAGTGCGGGGACCCATCTCTGGGCTCAGAAAACACGACCGGTCCTTTGCACAGTCACTGCGTCTCGATGTGGCCAGGTTACCAGTTTCGTGTAATCAACCTGAGAGCAGTTGGCGCTCCAAGGAAGGGAATTGAAATTTTATTTATTCCTTAGCTCTGCTGTTGGATTTTTAACAAAGTCGTTTTTAGTTCGAGGCCACCATTCTTCTTCGGCGTCTCCTGTTGCGTCCTGTCTGTCCTCCACTCACACTTCTTGTCCTTCCGGCAGGAAGAGTGGCTGGGACACCTGCCCGCCTCTGTGGCCACAGTTATCGGCCACACCACCGACCTGGGTCTTCTGTTTCTTTCTTTTCCTTCTTCTCTTTTTAATTGCTCTTTCCTTCTCTTTCTCCCTTCCCTTCTTTGACTCTCCCTCTGGTCTGTGTCTCCCTTCCTCGCCCCTTCTCGCCCCCTGCTCCCTCGCTGGCAGGGGTTAAGCACAGGTTCGAGCCAAGGAGATGCGAACTCGAGTACCAACTCTGCAGCCTATTGGCTGGGCTGGGTGACCTTGGGCCGATGACCAAACCCCTCCACCCCTGGGCTCCCACAGCCCACAAATGGGAGCAAGTGTCAGAATTCTTGCCTGCTGGACTCCGCAAGAAGACTGAGTGGAAAACATCTGGTGCCATTGCTTGCTCAGTAAATAGAAATGTTATTGTTCAGAAGTAGCTTCATGAGGCCTCTGTGCACCACCTCCATTTGTGACCGCTCTTGGTGGTCAAACCGAGAGTTACACTTCGTTTTGGATGACAGTAGATTGGGCAGGACGTCCCGGCCAGGAGACAGGGATACTGGTGAAGCCGTGCAGAGGGCCTTGTTCCGGCCACAGGACACCTCACCTTCCCTCCCTCCCCTCAAGAGTGGCTCTTACTTGAAATTCACGTGTCGCCTCCTAGGGTCTTGGGAGTTATGCCTCTGGACCTTTCTATGGGCATGCTCCCTTTAATTTGGAGAAATCCCTGGGTGGGTTTTCATTCAGTGTCTAAGCGGGGTGCCTGCCCCTCAGGCTCCCGTCCCCACCCTGACACCAGCTGGGAGATCATCCATCATCTTCCCTGGAAGGCTGTTCTCATCTTGGTGTCTCTTTGGATGACTGCAAACAGGATCCACCATTTTCTAGGCTGTGCCGAGGCTGCTTGCGTGCTGGGGGTGACGAAAGAGTTTGGGGGCTCGTCTTCAGAGTGAAGGTCCAAGCCCAGATCTTTGGGGGGCTGGTGGACACAGAAAACATCCCTCTTTCCAGGCTTCTCTGCAACCCTCTGTTTGCCACTAACGGTGTCGGTAACACCGACCGGGTTCTGGTCGGTGGTCACGGGGAACAAGGCAGCCCTCGTCCTGGTGTTTCTGTTCTCTGGCGGAGGAGGTGGGATCTCCGGTTGCTTTTCTGAATCTGTAGCTAAAAACTTTGACTTGATAAATGAGATGTGACCTTGAAGTAAATTTGCCTATTATCTAGAAGTCATGGAAGCAGATATTAAAAATGGACTCCATTTATTTTACGAGGAGTTGGAGCATGTCAAGCCTCTCATAATTAGTAATAAACTCATCTCTGCTTGATGACTTTTTACACTGTTTGTGTTTTTTATTGATGTAGTCACGCTTAGGTGGCCATCACTTACGGCAGGCTGTGATGGGGCTGCTTACGGTGCAGAGTTTTATTTCCCCCCAGGGTACCCGGTGGTCCCTCCGCACCCAGAGCCGCCCTTCCCCACGTTCCCTCGTCTGCTTCTTCTTCGCCGCGCTCAGACTCACCTCTTCAGGCTTGGCTACCTCTGTGAGCTTGCAGAGAGAGAGATCCTAGGCGCCGGATAGAAATACATTCTCCTTCCTGTTGGCGTAGCTGGCCACCCTCCTGCGGCATGGTCGGCACATGGTCAGGGGAAATACTGCCGTCGCCAGACCACACGAGGCCTTGCCGCGGAACGTGCTGGTTACGGGCACGCGGGTCACCCTGGCTATGTCTCTCCAGCCCCGTGGCGAGAGCGTGTCTCTGGCTGGAGTTAACAGCTGGGAAGGGGATAGAGTTGCTGTGAGCCCCGGGGACCTGTAGCCTGGCGGCTTTGGCCGTGAGATCTCACCCTTCAGCAACCTGAAAGGCACAGAGGGGAGTGGGGACCTGCCTGGAATGTTCTGGGAGGCATGCCCTGCCCTCGGAGCCCGGGTGGGCATGCTCACTTGTATGCCAGAGGGGTGGTGTCTCTGGGCTTCTCTGCTCCTACTCCACCTCTACAGCCCCGTTCCCGGTGGTGGGGCCAGGCGATCCCTTTCCGGTGAGACTCTGGGGTCAGGAGGTGGCCAGCCTTGCCTCATCCCTGTGCCGTGTGCGGGGGCATGGAAGGCACACACAGTAGGGACCACGGTGAGTGCCAGGCTTCGGGGAGTTGCCGGGCAGCTCCATAGCCCCATTCCCAGGAGGAGGAGGTAGTTGCTGGCCTCACCGAACTGCGTTCTGGAAGAGGCTGGAGAGCCCTGCGTTTCTGGTGCCCCCTCGGTCCTCCTCATGGGGACCCAGCCAACCAGGATGAGCCGGACGCAGGCAGCCCAGCCTTGCAGACTGAGTCTCAGAACCGTCTTCATCCGTCTGCACGCGGCTCCCCCCTCCTTGCAGCCTTGGTCAAGTCCATTCACTCCTTCCCTCTCCTGCTCTCCTTCTGCAGTCGGCTTCCAGCTCTCTTCTGTGGCAAGAAACGTTCTTGACCGTTGTCATTTGCAGAGGCAAGGCATGTTGCAGATGGACCAGTGGGCCATGCCCAAAGGTAGCATTTTCTTTAGGGCTTCAGGGGACGTGGCCTGTTCTTGGAACGTAAGCCCCGGAAGGGAAGAGAGCAGGGTGTGTGCGTGACAAGCAGGGAAGAGAAAACACCCACTTTCAGAGGTGGGTGTGGGTGGGCTTTCTCAGAGCAGGTGTCTCAGCTGGCCAGGGGTGCTGTGACAAAGCAGCACAGATGGAGGGGCTTAGACCCCACACATTTACCCCCTCCCAGCTCGGGAGGCTACAAGTCCAAGATCAAGGTGTTGGCAGGACTGGGTCCTTCTAAGGCCATGAGGGAGACTCTGTTCCAGGCTTTGCCTCAGCTTCTGGTAGTTTCCTGGCATTTTGGCTCATAGAAGCATCGTCCTGATCTCTGCCTTCCTCTTCACACGGCATTGTCCCAGCGGGCATGTCTGTGTCCAAATTTCCCATTTTTATAAGGACACCAGTCATACTGGATTCAGGCCCATCCTAATGACCTCATCTTACCTTGATTACTTCTGTAAAGACCCTGTCTCCAATTAGGCAAGATTCCAAGAAGCTGGGGGTTAGGGATCTAACATAAGAATTTGGGAGGGGATATAATCGAATCTGTAACAGCCGAAAAAGAGAAAATGCACCCTGTTGACACGGAGGCTGGAATTCACCGAAGAGGCAGGCTCAGGAGGTGATTCCACTAAGGATGAGCCCAACAGGCCCCCTGTGCTCAGTCAGTGGAATATGTGGGGTGAAGGAGACAGGCTCGTGTAAACCACACTTCAAGCCTCAGGTCTTCTGTTTACCAGCCTGTGACCTCCGTCAGGTGACATAACTCCTCCAAAGCTGTTTCTTGTTTGTAAATTGGGGATAACAACCCCCTTGCAGGACTGACCTGGGAGCCAGCCGACATAACAGATAAAACATCTTTGTGCACCCACTCAGCCGGGGGCACGGCAGATGCTCACAGATTTTGTGCATGTTTCCCTCCCCCGACCCTGAGCGAATGGGCCTGGAGGGGCTTCCTTCTCTCCCTCCCATTCCCCCTTAGCCTCGTCCTCCCTGGGCCTGGCGACGTGGTCAGGCAGTGCTGGCCGGCGCAGGTTCAGAGATCTGCAGCGAGGGAGGACGTGTGAGCGAAAGCCAAGAGGCCACCCCCTCCTGCCACGCCAGCCACCTTCTCTCCGCCAGATCTGTCCACAGCCACTTGGCAGTCAGGGCACACCACGGCTTGGTTGAAGGGAGTTTACTGCTGAACTTAATAGGGTCGTTTTCTGCAGCACATAAATCTGTCTGTGCTCGGCTGAAGTTCCCTGGCGGCTGGTGCCCAGCCATTGTTAATGGGACTTACCCTGGAAAACGGGGCTGTGGGTGTTAGCGCATCACCCTGGAGGTTTCCTTCTCGGGAGGGGTTATAGCTAATGGGGAGATTTAGCAATAGGAGCTCAGTTTGACCCCTTGGCTGCTGCCTACCACTGGGCCAAGGGGTTGCCTTTATCAGGAAAAAGGAGGGACACTGTGTTTGTTAAAATTCGTGGCCCCCCCGTGGTAAGAAATTGCCACCGTTGGGTTGAACAGAAGGGGTGGTCGCATAGGCCTCTCTGAACATTCACTCATTCGTTTGTTCAACAAAACTCCTCTGAGCTCCTAGCTTGGGCCAGGCCTGTCCCCAGTGCTCGGGATACAAAGGTGAACAGGATAGATGTGGACTCCAGCTCCACGGGACTAGAACAAAGCAGAGAACCTCCAGGGGGTGGGGTGGCGGTTGCCTCCCCAGGGGTGGAAAAGCTTCTGTGACGAAGTGCCTTTTGGCTGATGCCTGATGGGTGAACCAGAACTGGCCAGTCCGAGATGGAAGGCTGCAGGACCCGAGACCCCTGAGGAATGGTGTTCTCTTCCTTCAAGGACTTCTGTGATTCTCACTGTTTACTTCACAGAAGGAACTGGAATATACAGGTCCTATGTACCCAGTCACCCAAGTGACTTTTCCACGGCGCGCCTCTTTAAAAAGTCAAGGTGAATCTCATTTCATGCAATAAATATTAACCTGGAAGGTTGGGGGTACATTAAACTTTTATACATCACGATCAATTTCTTATGCAAGAGAGAACTTGCTACTAGTTAAAAGAACCTGGGGTGCAAATTCCCCTGGTAGGAGTCATCCCACCCCTCTCCTCCGTCTCTGATACTCCATTCCCTTTCCTTGCTTTCTGTGGTTCTGACCTGATTCCCAATGCCCTGGGGCTGCCTTGTACCTTGGCTGTTCTTTGAGGAAGAGTCCCCAGTATCCACTAACTAGGAGTTTAATATTCCTGAAACACATAGGCCATGATCCACCTGTCTCAGAAGATCAACCACAAAACTTTTCTCCATATTTGGGCAGGGCTCCGTGGCCCTTTGCAAATAGTCACATCTATTTCCAAATGGCCCAGTTTCCTCACAGGGTCATATACCTGTCCCTTATCTGCTTCATGCGCCAGTCACATAATGTTGTAGCTTCCACTCACTCTGTCTCATTAGCCTTCCTCTGATGGTTGGTGGGCATGAGTGGAGTTGGTGGGCATGGGTACTTGGGGCAGATGGTTGGTGGAACATGACACGAGGAACATGCCTATTTTTGCCAGCCGACCTAGACAAGGAAGGCTCTCCTAGAGGAGAAAACGGGCAGCAACCTCTTTGGCCTTGGCTGCAGTAATTTCTTACTAGACATGTCTCTGGAGGCCGGGGAAACAAAAGCAAAAGTGAACTACTAGGACCTCATCAAGATAAAAAGCTTCCGCACAGCGAAGGAAACAATCAACAAAACTAAAAGGCAACTAAAAGACGGAATGGGAGAAGATATTTGCAAATGACATATTGAATAAAGGGTTAGTATCCAAACTCTGTAAAGAACTTATCAAACTCAACACCCAAAAGACAAATAATCAGTGAAGAAATGGACAGACGACATGAATAGACATTTTTCCAAAGAAGACATCCAGATGGCCAACAGACACGTGAATAGATGCTCAGCATCACTCATCATCAGGGAAATACAAATCAAAACCACGATGAGATACCACCTCACACCTATCAGAATGGCTAAAATTAACAACTCAGGAAACAACAGATGTTGGTGAGGATGTGGAGAAAGGGGAGCCCTCTTTCACTGCTGGTGGGAATGCAAACTGGTGCAGCCGCTCTGGAAAACGGTATGGAGGTTCCTCAAAAAATTAAAAATAGAACTACCCTACGACCCAGCAATTGCACTACTATGATTTTATCCAAAGAATATAAAAAATGCTGATTTGAAGGGGCACATACACCCCAATATTTATAGCAGTGCTATCAACAACAGCCCAATTATAGAAAGAGCCCAAATTTCCATCAAATGATGAATAAAGATATAGTATATACATATACAATGGAGTATTACTCGGCAATCACAAAGAATGAAATCTTGCCGCTTACAACAACATGGAGGGAGCCAGAGTGTATTATGCTAAGCGAAATAAGTCAGTGGGAGAAAAACAAATATCACATGATTTCACTCCTCTGTAGAATTGAAGAAACACAACAGATGAACATAGGAAAAATAAGATAAAAACAGAGAGGGAGGCAAACCATTAGAGACTCTTAAATACAGAGAACAAACTGAGGGTTGCTGGAGGGGGGGAGGGGGGAGGGGCTAAATGGGCGGTGGGCATTAAGGAGGGCACCTGTTGGGATGAGCACTGGGTGGTGTATGTAATTAACGAGTCACTGGGTTCTACTCCTGACACTAACTACACTGTATGTTAACTAACTTGAATTTAAATAAATTAATTTTAAAAAAGAAGGTGGAGCGTTTTTAGGAAATCTTTTAGTGCAGACATATGCCAAGTTGGAAACTTGTGGGATGTGTGTGGCGTGCCACACGTTGTCTGACCCAAGGGCTAAATCAACAGGGATGTGGCTCACTCATCGTTCTCCTCATGGACTTGGGCTGGGCTGTTTTCCTTACATTTCTTATGTCCATTTCACTTGGTGATTAATATCTTTTTTAATGTTCAGCTGCAATGAATTCTTAATAAATTATTTTGTAACACATTGAAATCACTTTGTAAGCTTTTTGTTAACACCTTTAAGAGGTCTGTGGCTATAAAATATTACTTCATCATTCTCCTGTGCCGGACATTTGATGTAATGCTCATGTCCGGGAGGTTGTTAGTAAGTAATGAATGGAGGAATGATCTGGGGGGTGACCTTTTGTAGAACATCATCTGTCAGCCGAACTTCACTTAATCCTTTCTTTCTTTCATGCTGTCTTCTGGCTTTCAGGGTACGGCAGTTTGTAGGTTAGGTGGTTCGGTTCCTGCTGGTGAATGGTATTCCCGCAGGGTGGGTGATGCAACACTGGACAGTTGCCTTGTCCCTGGGACCAGAACGCGGTTCAGGCTCTGTGACAGCAGGTCTATTTGGGGCCAGCCAGTGTGAGAGGGAGGCAGTCTCATGTCTGCCTACTCAAGGTGGGGACAAAGTCCCACCGACCCCAACAGGGGCTCTCTCTGTGGAGTATGGTGGCCCCACAGTCAGCCAGCCAGAGGTGAGTGTCTCTCGAATGAGCTTCCGTGAGCAGGTGCTCTGCTCAGTTTCTTATGCCTTGCTAGCCTTTCTCAAAGGCACAACAAGCCAGAACATCACAAGGACCAGGACACCTGGGGATAGAGCCCAGGGGAGAGTTGCAGAACTGTAAAGTCACTGAAGTTTAAAGCCAGAAAAATCCAAAATGTTCATGTAGTGCAGCCCCATCAGCTTAGAGTGGAGCTGTAGTTCAAAACAGCTGAGGGCCTTTCCCAAGGGTGCCGACTCGATGTAGTTGCCTCCTGTGTGGCATCCGGGCGACCTCAGAGAGTGGAAGCCAGACAAGGGGGGGGGGCCTGCCCTCCTGCTCTCCTGGAAGATAACTATTAAACCGGGAGCAAATGGTGAGCATCATAGCTCTGGTGTGTGCTGTTAAGAGATGCGGAGGCTGGTCTGACAGCACACATCGGGGAAAGGGCGTGACGGAGGGGTTCCCTGAGCATGGGATGTCGAAGGTGAGACCTGAGACGTGAGTAGGACATTCTGCAGGCTGTGGGAGAAAGGCCTCCTGCTGGCTTGTGCACCCAGGCTGCAGAGATGAGCTCACCCATCTGTGGCTCTTGGATTGCCCAGTGGAAACATCACTTCCAACATCTGCCAGAGTCCCTGGCACCAAGCAGAGGCTCTGTAGGGATCTGCGGAATGTACGAATGAGCGAATGAGCCTCCTACCAAACGGTGATTTCTCTGATCAGGCGGGCGCGGGGTGCTGGTGGTGGGGGTGTCTATTTGGACCACCTCTGGTCTGGGCGTAGAGGATGCAGGACTGAGTTGTGCCAGAGGGTGACCTTCTCCAGGGCTCCAAGCTGAGGGGGCAGTGGTGACATCCAGCTAGCCCACACTGGCTTTGAGGCAGAGCCCCACAAGGGCTGGCCCAGGGGAGGGGGCCGTGGTCCCCAGAGATCTCAGGGAAGGAGGCCCTTGGTGGACGCCACCTTCCCCACTGTCAGGAGGCTTGGCTTCGAGCACTTGGCTGCCCCCTCCCGTGGGGGAGTTTAATGGCCTGAACCTGTAACACCAATTCAGGGATCTGAAAATCACCCTAAAAATTATCTCTAGAGTTTTATTTCTTCAAATCCTGAATAGATCACATTTTATTGTTGAATACTGAAATCTCATTACTTTCGGAAGTGCTATTACGAGGCTGTTACTTGAAAGGAATTCCTCTCTCCTGTTCTGATTAAAACCTCCCGTTCATATTTAAAAAATAATTTCAGGCCTTTCTATTTTTTTTTTTTTTATGCTTCTAGAAGTCTAAATGTGCAGAGAAGCTTCTCTCCCAGGGCCTGATGCCCGGGTACGGCCTCGTCTGGGTTAGGTGGGCAGGGGAAGCTCTACAGGGGCTGGGATGCCCCTGCCTGGTGACGACGGTGCCCTGTTCTCCCTCTGCCTTGCTGGCTTCGCAAGACTGTAATCCTGTCCGGCAACTGGGCATAAGATTCTCATTGCAGTTCTGGCCCAAACGGCAGCCCCCCCCCCCCACCCCAACCCCTTGTCACTGGTTTGAGCCAGCTCTGGAGTGATTTGCCAGGAAGACAGTTCTGGGAAAGCTAGCCGTTGACTCTGGTATTTGGCCTTTCCGATGACTGATGAACCCAGGGCAGCTGGCTCAGCCCCCTCGAGGGAAGTCAGGCCCTAGGGCAAGGGGGAGCCTTGGAAAATGCTCATCTTCTTTCTTGCGGAATCAGCATCAGCACCCAGGAAGCAGAGTGGGTTTGGGGAGGGATTCTTCCGAGGGGCCGCCTGAGGACCTCTTTGGGGCAGAGGCGATGTTTCCGGCACACGTGGGTCTCCCAGGCCACACACATCCAGCTTGGTAAATTCCAGCACACCTGCTATGCTCTGTTGTCTCCTTTTGTTCTTGGCTGGCTCCCCTGATCCCCCGGTCCAGACCTGGAGGTGTGCTTCCCAGCGGGTACAAATCCTAGGGATGCAGCCTGTGGTAGAGACCTCGTGGCCAAGTCGGCCTGGGGGGTTACGGGTGGGGGAAGGAAATGCCTGTCCGTGGCTGGTGCGAGCCTGGTGGGAAAGCCTCCCCCTCCCCTTCAGGGGCTGCTGGAAAGCTCAGAATAGCCCCGTGGCCCCCACGTAGGCACTGCTCGGATGCACATGCGGCTGGAATTCTTTTCTGGACTCTCGGCAGATGGAATTATTTACAGCCACCAGGGCCAAGATTTCCCTGCTCCGCAGATGAGCTGCGGCGGGGAAGTCAATGCTGTCTCCCTGCAGAGGGCTAAGGCGACGCTGCCGCCCCCCACCCCCACCCCCACCCCCACCCCTCATCCTCAGGGGGTGTGGCCGTGGACACTTATTTCCCGGGCAGGTTGGCATCCGAGCATTGCAGCGAACGCGCTCAGACCACGAGAGGCAGAGGCAGAGGCACCAGCCTCTTGTGCTGACTGAGGCCCGCCAGCCCGGCTGCCCGCGTGCCCTCGCAGCCTCCCTCCCTGCATCGGACTAGGGGCGGCACCCTATTTCTGATATGACCCATCCGTCTGGGTCACTGGTTCCAGAAGCTAGTTTTCCACGGAGCCCCACAGTCATCTCGCTTCTGGCTATGCAGAACCTGACCTCTGTCCTCATGTCTGGGTCCCTTCCCTTCTCCTCACCCCCCACGCTGCCTGCTTCATCTCTGGGCCCTTCTTCCCTCTGAAAAAAAATCCTGCTGACAGGAGCTTTCTTACTTGTCATTTTGGAGATCATCAACAAATTCTATAGAGAGGTGACCTCCATTATGAGAAAGAATCGGGGAGTTGGACGGGACCCAAGCCGAGGAGCTGGCACTCTCCTGACTGGCAAGGTGACATTGCGTGTCATATCAGCATTCATGGCCAGCGCTCTTCTCCTCGGAGAGTAATTATTTCTTTCAGAGCGAAAGGTCCAATTTGCTGTAAAGAACAGAGCCCCAGGTAAAACGGAAGAGCTTGCTCTAAGCTCCCTTGACATAAAGGGACCCGACTGCCCCCGTCCCAGATCCGCTTCAGACCCTACATCAGAATGACCATTTGGCCAGATTTATTATGTTTATTTGTACTTCCTTCCCATCATAGCACATTAGGGCAGCCGCACCGTCCTTTGGTGAGGCCAACCTGGCCGCTGGCACGGGCTCCTCAGGCCGCATGGCTGTGGGCAGGTGCCGAGATGGCACTTCGGGGGGATGCTGGGAGGCCCGTCTCGGGCTGTGCTCTGCTGCTGTCTCCCCGATCCCCGGCCAGGGCGGGGAGAATAGGCGGACCAGGTCTAGGGCCTCGGGCGCCAGCACCAAAGTGGACCCCATTCACTGAGCGCTCCGACCCAGCCCTCGGCACTCACTGTCACCTTGGGTCCAGACCACCGGCCCGTGAAGCAGCCTTTCAAGCCCATTCTATGGATGGCAAAGTGAGGTGACAGCTGGCAAAGCCTGGCAGCCCCCCAGCCCCCATGAGGACGGGGCCTCCTGCTGTGTGCTCTCGCGCCACCTACCCCGGGGCAGCACTTGTCACATGAAGCCTTCACCTTGGCACCCGACACCGCGCCCAGCCCACACAGGCGCTCCGCGCACTTCTGTTGACGATTGGTTGAACGTGAAGTAAGACGACTTCTGGCTCAGAGGGGCCCAGCCGGTGAAACACAGGCCTGGGTTTGGCCTGAGCTGTCACACTGTTGAGCCCATGCCACAACCACTCCTTTTTCTTGATTTTTCCATCACACCACAAGGTGCAGTCACGCTGCACCCGGACACGCCAGCCCTCCGCCTCCTCTCAACTTGCCTCTGTTTTGGAGGTTCAGTTAAAGCTGACATGTTGCTCAAGACTACAGGTGTCCAAAGGGGCTCCACCAGGTCCCGGGTTGGGCGAGGTGCTTCCTGCCCCTCCTCCGCCCCATCACAGGGACCTAGAGGACGTTGGGTGGTGTCTTTGGTGAGCAGCCTGGGGCCCAGGAGCAGAGGGAGGACCCCCATTTGTCATGCTGGGTGAAGCCAGGATGGTGTCTAAGTGCAGCTGACCCGCACCCCGCATGTAAGGCTGCCTGGCCGGCGAGGGTCAGAAAGACAGAGCTTGAACTTGGGACTCCTGATTGGTGCTCTTTCCACTGCACCCCAACACCCACGTGTGAGAAGTAGGGGGACAGCCCAAGACCACCCTGACTCTGACACCACCCGCAAGTTCTCCTCACTCGTACGTCGTCACTCCTCTCCCTCGGGGCTCCCAGCGGCGACAGCCCCCACCCAGTCCTCGGCTGGGGGTGGGGGGCAGCAGGGACTGGTCCACACAGGAACCACATCACGATCCTCACCTCTGGCTGCGGCAACAACTTTATTTGATTTGATGTATATGAAAGAAATAAAACTCAGAAGCCAATTGACTTAAACATGGAACAAAGGCAGCTTGGTTATTATGGTGTATGCTAAATTTTAATGGCATTTAGAAAGCGTTTTGTGGGGTAGAAAATAGAAGCAAACCCATCAAACCTCAACTATGCTCCATGTTTTATAGCGCAGAACACTTTTCTGCTACAATCCAAAGACTTTAAAATGTAATAAGGTACATTTGAACCCAAGGGTTTTAAAATATACGTAAGAAACACGCGTACCCAGAAATGGAGTCAAATAATCCATTATGATCCAGGTCGGATTCGAGGGAAGACACACATTACTGGAAACGCTTTTAACATTTCATGTCCCGCAGACTGTTATTTATTGACACGTGTTACTGGGCGGGGATTAACATATTGCCGAGCGAGAAGCAGAAGCGATGCCGGGGAGGGGCTTTCGCACCCCACGTCGTTGGGCTTCTTGCTGTGTATTAATGTGTTTGCTCATATATGTTTAAAATCACATGCCACATAACTTAATGTATCAGTCGAGAAATTATGCCAATTTTCCATTCTCACGTTTCATCAAAAATTTATTCCGATTCCCGCGTGGATCTTCAACGCGTGTGGTCCACACCCCGGCTCGGTTTTCCTTGCTCTGGGTGCTCTGTGTGTTTCACCACCCCATCTTGTCACGTCTCCTGGTCACCCTCACCAAACCCGCTCTAAAAGGACCCGGGGAAATCTCCAGGAATAGGCCCTGCCTCTGTTGTCAGTAAAGCTGTTACCTGCAGAAATCTGTTCGCATCTAAAATAGGAATCTGTTTCCATGGTCTTCAAATCTGGGGGCTGAAGAAACCCTGGACATCCTCTGACTCAGCGGTTCCCCCCAGGGGAGTGATTTGGCCCCTAGGGACATCTGGCGATGTCGGAGACATTTTTGGCTGTCACATCCGGAGTGAGGGCGGTGGGGGGGGGGGGTGGCTCCTGGCACCTGGTGACATCCGAGGGGTGGGAAGTTTTTGTGTCTTCTTCAATCACACAACCAGCTAGTGGTCGAGACTGGCAAGACGATCCTGGAGTCCACCTGCTCCTTTCCACATCTTTGACCAGACCTCAGCTGCCAATCTGGGGAAGTCCCTGTCTCCTTTGTTGGGGCGGGGGGAGGCGGGGCCCTGCTCTGGTCTGTCCCCAGAATGCCTGCTGGTGGTGGTGTGGTTTGTTCCCATGGGATCAAGAAGGGCCCAGGTCCGCCAGGGCCAAGCCTGGGGTGGGGGGGGGCGCCACCGTCCTCTCTTAAGTCCCTCCCGGTCTCCCTGCATCTCTAACCACTGCCAGGGCCAATTGATGCCCTGGGCTGGCCTCTCCCCTGCTCCACTCCTGGTGCTGCCTCCCGGTGCCATCCTGGTGAGGCCACTGCAGACTCCTTCCTGGGCAGCAGGACCTGCTTGATCGCAGGCAAAAAAATCTGGATGAGACCAAGCACTCGTTCTCACTCTAAAAATGTTGATGACTTTTTATGAACATTCCTGCTGGTGTGTTTATGTAATTTTTTTTTTTATGTTATTAGCATGTGATTTCTTCTTCAAAAGACAGCAAATATCCAGGACCCTGCCTCCTAGCCCACCATCTAGTAACAGCAGGCGCCTACCTTTCCTGGTCGGGGTCTGTCACAGGCTCATTCCTGAGGAGTTAGAGATGTAACAGACCCACGGTTTGGTGCCTCATTTTCTTACTTAGCCTTAAACACGAGCACGTCTCTGTGTCTCTCAGTCAACGCCATCATCGTCAGTGTTAATAATTATAACAGCCTACGGTTATTGAGCGCTGTTGTAAGTGCTTGCACGTAAGCTAATTCAGGGCCCACCAGCAGCCCTCTGCGGCAGATGCGTGTGGATCCCCCCCACCGTGTGGGAATGAAGCTCAGGGAGATTAAACACACAGCTTCAGGTCACAGAGCTGGTCAGCAGCAGGGCCAGAATCTGCGCCCAGAGATGCTGCCCGGAGCCCGTCTTCTCCGCCCCCACCCTCCAAGGCTTCTCAGAGGCCGTGCCCTCACCCTGCCGTACAGGCCCTGCTGAAACGGCCCCGGGCTGCGTGGTGGTTCTTCTCTCTGCTGTTAAGGCTCCAGAGTTTCGTAACCAGCCCAGGGACCCGGGCGGACACTCCTCAGGCCCTTGCCGGCTTCTTGCAGCCCACGCTGAGCCAGCAGGGGAAAGGCAAGAGGGATGCGCTAATCCAGACTTTCTCAACCCTGGCCCTAGCGTTTTGGACCAGATCGTCCTGTGCTGTGGGGCTGTCCTGCGCATCATGGGATCCTTGGGAGCATCCCTGGATGCACGCACCAGAGTATCTCTACCCAGTGGCAACTCGCCCACCCCAAACTATGACCACCAACATCTCTCCGGGCCTTGCTGAATGGCCCCGGGGGTACAAAATCACTGGGGTTGGGGAGGCCTGCAGCATAAGGAAGACATTTGCCCAAGTGCCAGATTTGACGATCTGGGGGTGTCCGTTCCCCTCACTACTCCATGACCCTGAGTTGACTGCCGCTGGCTGCAGTGAGGCCCAGGCACGGAGGCTGCACACAGGCGGGCAGGTAGGAACGCTCTGCCTCCAGCCACCGCCCCTCCCCTGGGCTGTAACCCGCCCCTGTACAGGGAGGAGAGTGTTGCATCCAGACCCCACCAGAGCCCCGGAGAACAGAGGAGCCAAGAGATGGCAGGAAACCCCAAAAAACGATCACCTGCTTCCAGACAACTTTGCTTTTTTGCCTTGTGGGGAAACTTATAAATTATTTGGAGAGCAATATTAGTCTTTTTGCTTCTGGAAAAGGTTCTGCATCTTTAATAGAGCCTGGTTTTGAAACATAACTCACAGAGTTGTACAAATACCCCATCAATAGTGCAGTGGCTCATTTCATTGTCCTCAGCGCATGGAATCTTCATTATTTGCACTGTTGATAAAAGGCAGCATTTTCAGCAGATCTGCACTACTCCATTTAACTGAGAACAATGATTTATTCCTCCCTCACTATTGGACATCCTCAATTTCCTTGGGTAATAAAGAACGCTCCCACGGATGGGATGAACGGGGACAGCCGGCTGCTCTGAGCCGAGCAAAGTCAAGAGGAGCTGGAAGGGGTCCTGACCGGTGACACTGCGGAGGGAGAAGTCCCCAGCGTCCGCCTCCAGGCCCGCGCCGGCCACGGCAGCCTCTGGCAGAAGCCCAGAGTTAGCGCGTGTCATTGACAAATTGCTAGGAAGCAGCCGGGTCCCTGATGGAAAACCGCCCATCTCAGCACAGACAGCCGGCGAGCGCCCTGCCCGAACCTCTCCTTCCTCCGCAGAGACGAACGAACGTCTCCTAGAGCCTTGATGCAATCCCACAGCCCAGGGACACGCAAAGTTGTGAATACGTGTGCATTTGCCCGTGCGTTGTCTTCTCCGTGTTAGAAAATTCACGGACTGCTGAGAGGGGAGATCAGAGTAATGGCCTCAAACCGGAAATGGAGGAACCTTCATACTGCACACAAAGGGGACGGTTGCAATGCTAGGACCCGCAGGGAGAGAGCCGGCTGCTCAGCAGGGGTGAAGGTGTGGAGAGAGAAGTTGGGGGGCCGCGGACACGGACGACGACAAAACAGTCCTGAAGAGCCGCTTCTCCTGAACACAGATGATGCAATTTGCTGTATCTCAGCGTCGCTTGGGTGGAGGGGAAGAAGGTCCGAGGAGTCTTTCGGCAATCCCTGGGACGCAGAATAGCTCTAGAACACCACACGAATTACTGGCAGGCCAGCTTTAGAAGTAGCTGGATGGCAGGGGAGGGGGTGGTGGGTTCCCATGCTCACCAGATGCCAGGGCGATCGAGGGTCCTAGGAGGGAAGGGGAGGGCTCTGGCCCCAGGCACTCGGCCACTGTTCATGCTAAAAGAGCTGGCAGGTTGGGGCACCTGGGTGGCTCAGTAGGTTAAGCGTCCAACTTCGGCTAAGGTCATGATCTCGCGGTTCGTGGGTTTGAGCCCCGAGTCGGGCTCTGTGCTGACAGCTCTGAGCCTGGAACCTGCTTTGGATTCCAGGTCTCCCTGGCTCTGTGCCCCTCCCCTGCTCACGCTCTGTCTCTCTCCCTCTCAAAAATAAACAAACATTAAAAAAAAATTTTTTAAGTACCTGGCAGGTAGCCGTAGTCCAGCCAGTGGGCTAGAGGTGGAACAATGCTTGGCAGAACTGTGTATTAGTGGAAGGTTCTGGAAGCAGACGACTAAGGAGTCTGTGGCCTGAGTCCTTTTCACTGGGCACTGAGAAAGCCAAGATGGCCTTCTGTGAGAAAGGACACCTTGGGGCCCATTTAGAGGAGACACCAGTGCTGGCATGGCCACGATCCTCAGTTTCCAACAGACCACCAAGGGGTCACTCAGCCTGGTCCCGGGCAGCCCCGCGGCCTCCCCCCGCCATCGACCACACCATGTGGACCTCAGCCGGACACTCGGGCCGCCTTGCCCAGAGGAGGAAGCAAAATCCTGTTTCCAAGAGTACTTGCTGCTGGGGCCACCTGGCTCTGACTTGCCCGTTGCTGCTGGGGGTCTGAGGCAGACGCACGTAATCGGCATGTTGGCGAAGGAAGGCAGCGGGCCCGCGGGGACAGGCGAGGTGTTGAGCCCCATGCCACATCTTCCCCCTGGGCGGCGGTGGGCAGGGTCTTTCCCCTCTGCAGGCCTGGCTTTGTGTCACCCTCCTAAACACTGGGGGCCCGGTCCAGGCCAGAGACACGAAATCAGGTTTGTGTGTGAATTTGAGAATCAGGTGTTTCCCACCGTAACGGCCTGTCCCTTGATTAAGGCAAATATAAAAGCTTTATGGAGTCGGCTCCACGTGCCCCTTTGTGGGCAAAGACAGGGGAGTGCCAGCAAAGCCAGAAACCACCTTCTGCCATCCCATGGGGGCCCTCCCTGTGGGGAGCAGCCCTACCAAGGGGCCTCCCGGCTGCCTCACCCCCTTGCCGGCCTTGGACTAGCAGCCCGTGTGAGTCCTCAGCTTTGAAAGCGCTAATGAGGAGGTCGAGTAAATATTTCAAGGTCACCCAAGGTGTCCCTCGGGTCTTGTTTACTTCCAGCATCCCGGCCACCTCAGTCTAGAAATGCGTCGGATTGCAGAAGTATGCATAGTAAGAACGCAACTCTTTATTTATTTATTTGATTATGAACGTACATATTTTTGCTGCCTCCGCCACCTGGCCGGGTCTGGGCATAAGTGGGCAGCGAGAGGCTCCGCTCTGGCTGGTCCTGTGCTTGTCTGGTGTCGACAGCTGCCCGCCTGCTTGGGGAGCAGCTAAGTGGAAACCGTGCATTGCTTTCAGTGCTGGACGTGGAGAAGGAAGCCAGCTCGGTCCAGGGGACTCGGGAGGACGACGCACTACCGCCATATCTGAGCATGAGCCAAGCTGCGCTGTTGTCTGGGTGACCCTGGCCCAGAACCTGGGACTAGTCCACAAAAACAGTGCCCAATAGGGGCAGGCAGCATGCCCGAGTGACCCGGTCCTTCTGCAGCAGGGAGCTCGTGGGGGCCCTTCCTCCTAGATGCCGCTGCCCTCCTACAACGTAGGAGTTAGTATACCTGCTTTATAGTCCAGGCCAGAGGAGGAGAAAGTTGTAGCCCCAGGGCAGGTACCTGGGGGACCGTGGGAGTAGGGCTCGACTCCAGGTCCCCCTGACTGTAAACACCCCCTGCAGCCTCGACCTGGGACTGGTTTTGTCCTGGACGTGGGGGCCGATACCCTGTGTACCCAACACCGGTTACCGTTTGTCCCTTCCCCTACCCACGTGTGCAAAACCACCTCTCAGACGGGTGCTGCCCCCGCCCCCCCCAGGGCTGCTTTGTCCCAAGCCCATGTCGGAAGGCTCTCGTGAATGAGATCGCAGACTGGATCACAGATCTGGATCGATCTGGGGGTGCTGGCCCCCGCCGCATGGCCATTCTGAAGAGGACTGCTGTGACAGAACACTTCCAGCAAGCCCCCAACCCCAATCCCAGCACATGGAGAGCACCGAGCTGGCGGGCTCACAAGGGAGCCTGAGCTGTTCTGGCTCCTTCATCTGTCCTTTCTGTACCCGCTACCCCAGAAGGGAGCTGAAAAACTCAAGAGTTCATTCATTTGGCAAACTTTTAAGGACCTAAAAAGTGCTAGGCATTAGGAATACGGCAGTTAACACAACCCTCGTGATGGGAGACAGACAAGTAATAAATGTGTAAGGGCAATACATAGGTTAGGCAGTGAAACCCCAGATAAAGAGGGACTTCAGGCATGGCCTGATCAAGATTCTGGCCCTCGCTCTGTGATGCTTTTCATGCTTCCCTCCTCCTTGGGGCTTTCTTATCCTCAGCTGGCTTCCCTCGTGTTAACAAAATGAGCGTAGGTGTTCCAGACCTTACAGACACAGAGTCCACTTGCCAAAAGAAGAGAGAACCTCGCATTTGCCGACCATTGAGCAAAAAGCCGTGGGCTGCACTCTGATTGGATCAGTGTGGGTCATCTGACCAAGTGGAACTAAACACCGTGGCTGGGAGGATGCAGTTAGTTTTGACTAAGGGTGGACAAACCCTGGCCTTTGGACCAAGCCCAGCCTGCTTCTGCTTTTGTAAATAAAGTTTTATCGAAACACGGCCTTACCCATGTGTTTACGTATCGTGCACGACTGCAGAATCAAGAAGGCGAACAGACAGACTTCAAACAGACAGACTTTACTGCCTACAAAGCCAAAACACATGTGCTGTCTCAGCTTTTACGGAAAAAGTTTGCCAGCCTTTGGCTTAAACACACCTGAGTCCATAGTGGAAGTTGGTGGTACAGTAAATTGCCTCCACTTCTGCGAGTGTGACGTAATGGGGTTGGGGGGTGGGGAACAAATGCGAGAGGCATCCACGTTCGTGCCTCCTGTTCATTTATTCATTCTGCAGATGAAGCGTGGCCAGCTCAGGTGGGACTGACCCCCTTTGCCCTGCAGGAAGAGCCCAATTCAGAGGAAGAGAGCAAAGCCACGTTACGTAATTAGAACAGCCAAAAGGTGGAAGCAAGTCAAATGTCCCTCCGCTGAAGAATGGATAAACAGAAGTGGTGTATCCAGAGAGCGGAACGTTACTCATTCGTAAAAGGAAACGAGCTACTGACGTGAGCTACAACGGAGATGAGCCTCAAGAGCACGAGTGAAAGAAGCCAGGCACTGAGGTCATGCTGCGTGATCCCGTATCTACGAAGTATCCGGAACAGATAAATCCCCGGAGACAGAATGCAGACCGGAGGCTGCCAGGGGCTGGCGGGAAGGGGACACGGGGACCAACCTCTTCATACCTAGGCTCGGGGTTTCCTCTTGGGGCGACGGACGGACGTGCCTAGTGGTGGCGGTGTGCTGATGCCACGGAACTGTACCCTTTAAAACGGTGGGTTTTAGGTGACGTGAATTGTATCTCGATTTAAAAAGATCAGAGCCTGAGTCAGCATTTCAACTGCACGGGAAGGCTTGTGGGCTCCGCAGGTGTTCAGAGGGGGACCCGCAGGGCCAAGGCCTGGTTTCCTGGCACAACTTTATTCTCACTTTTCCTGAGCTCCTGTCTCACACAGGCTCCCCGCCGGCACCCCGTGTGCCCACGCAGCCCCTGCTCTCAGACCCGCAGAGGCGCTCCGAGAGAGGCCTGCATGCCTTGGGGGGCACCACGGGCGCCCCCCTCGCCCGGCTCTCTTTAGCACCCTGAAGGTGACGTGCCACCTTGCATGACAGGGTTTATAAATTTGCCTGCAGGTTTGGCATTTATGTTTGCCACCTTTGTAAAAATATTATTTCCCATTGCTACCCGGTTTTTATAATGTCAGTATACTAAGATCTACCTCTCGGTATTATTACATTTTATACACAATGCCGCTTTCTTTATACCCTAGAGCACATGTGTTTTTCTAACTTGGCTTTCAAAAATAGTTGGTTTTCAAAGAGGTGTCACCGGAGACTTGCTCTTGGCAGAGTGAAGTAAGTTTTGTGGGTTTTTGTTTTTGTTTTTGTTTTATTGTGGTCTGGAGCAAAATGCGTGATGGAACCCTTCATTGAAATTCACCTTTCACATTCAAGTTATGTTTTTATTACAATTTGAAATCTGTTGTGAGGGATCGTTATCTGCAGGGATTCGTTTCCTTGGGGATGTCTCGTCCTTGGTGGTGTAATTTAAATCCAGGGAGCCAGGAACAAACACCGATGTCAGAAAAGGTTGCTGGTGTGGGTGCCCAGGAAACATAAAACAAAGCGCCATCTCTGTGGATCTTCTGGTTGGGGTCTCTTCAGGGCATTGTGGGACGCTTCTGTGCTCTTCCACTGGCAGAATTCTCCAGAAGGCAAGGGCAGTGGCCGCCTGGAAGCAGCAGGCAGGATTGAAAGGCGATTGAACTTCTTTCTCTGCATCTGACTCCTCACTTTGATCTTTCAGCCTGCCCAACTGCCTCTCCACACCTCCGTCTTCCTAAGGAAACGTTTCCTTGTGTTTTCATTTTTCAAGCCCTACACCTTCGGGGGCGGGACAAAGCCCGTCCGCACCTGTGCGCCTGCATTCTCTAGCACAGACTCGGTGAGGCCAGGCTGAAATAGGACTGCCACAGTGACGGGGTGGGAAGGGCAATTCGTAATCAGCAGTCACCACTTTGGGAAATGTGATGGCAATTTAATTAATTGCCCAATGCCAGTGCTCAGGACAGTCTGCAAGAGCTTCTCTAGAATTTGAGGAAATTATTACCAATTGTGCATTCAACTCTTAGGATGAATACCAAAATCCAGACATCATATGTTTCGACATGTCTATTATTTATATGCAAATATGGCTCTTGCAAAAGGATTTCCCAAGAGACCCGTCGGGTTAGTTTTCCTGCAAGGCTCAGAAAGCAAGTGTCCATCAGCCTGGCGTGTCCCTCTCCTTGGGTGTCCTCAAAACGGTTGTCTGGTTAGATCAGATCTCACCGCTTCTGGCCACTCTTCTGCTGGGGCTGCTGAGCTGAAAAATGTCTCCCTCTTTGTAGCATCATTCCATCATGCCGACGTCAGACTCTGGCATAAATAGGTGATTGGTGCAAATAGTTTGAAGACTCTTTCTGGAGACGAAATAACAGTCCTCCCTTCCTGCCAGGCAGGGGTGGGCACTCTGGGCTTTATGAAAACAGCCCTGCCCGCCCACCTAGTTGATCAGGTCATTTTGAATTCTGAGCAAAGCTGTCAGGGTGGCACATGTTTGCAAATAGCAGTGGCAGTAGCCACAGAGCGATGAAAACAGTGGCTAGTTAGCATTTCTTGAGCATTCATCTGGACCAGGCACCGTGCCAAGGGCTCTATCGTAATGTCCTAAGGTCTTGGAAGGTTGATGAAGATGAGCTGCTTTCTGAAGAAAGCGGTTAAGAAAATGTGCTCTGGAGATAGACAGACTGTATCAGTTCGAATAGAATGCAAGTGACCAAAACCCCAAAACAGCAGGGGCTTAAATAGGATAGTTTGATTTCTCTGCCGTAGAAAAGATTGCTTAGGGGATCCAGAGCCAGCATGGCAGCTGGCGGCCGATCAGAGTCCCAGCTTGCCATCACGCAGGATCACTATTCTCAATTTATAGCTTCTACCTCATGGCACAAGATGGCTGCTTGCGCTCAAACCATACTGCCTGCATTCTAGCAAGAAGAAGGTGTGGGGGGGGGGGCGGACAACATTTCTGCCTATATCCCATATCCCATATCCCATTGGCCACATCAGCTATAGCCACATCTAACTGTAGAAGATGCTGGGAGATATAGTCTTTCTTTTGGGTGGCCACGTACCCAACTAGTACTCAAAGAAGAAGAGATTGGGTAAAGGGGTTCAGAAGCTATCTCTGCCATGGACACCTAGGTGTAAGCTACTTGTTTGCCTTAGCTGAATTGGGATCTGCCTTCAGAATATCATGTCTTTTTCTGTAAAATCTATAAAACCAGGTACTCGAAGGACTGTTGTAGAGACTACACGAGACAGTCACTCTACAATGTGTAGTGTGGTGCTTGGAAAACAGTGGGGCCTGGAAGACAGTGAGAGTTACCAACACTCCCCAGGACAGGCACAACCCTTGGTTCCTCAGTCTGAGGCCAGGCTCCATCGCTAGGGGCACTGGAAAGTTCCTGTGGGGAACTGGTAAACTAGATCATTTGTTTTACACCGTGTAGGTTACACAACACGTCTTTACACTTTGCCACATGCGCGTTCCGCATTATCCCAGTGTGTAGGCGTTCTCACCCCCACGGTAGTGAGGCCGGTCCAAGAGCTCAGACCCATCGCTCAAGATGTCCAATCCCGTGCTCTTTTCATTTCTGCATACATTTATGCACCTTTCTGCACGTGGGACAAATAACAGGAGACATTTGACATAAAGCATTAAGGGCACGCCACTTTGTTGCAGCGGTTTATTAGCTAAAACACACACGGGCGCGCGCACACACATGCACAGACCTATGGGTAAACAGACAGGACACACAGACAGAGGAATTTATACACATAAATATAAATAAATATATACATAAATGGCTCAGATAGGAATATACATTATATATGTTATGTAACGGTGGCGTCTAAGAAATCGGAGGGGAACTGTGTCCCTTTCTGCTGTTAGTTCATTTATTTGCACAACCGGTAGCTATTTCCTAAGCAGCTTCTCCGTGCCAGCTACTGTGCTAAGCACTGGGAATATTGTGATGAACGAACAGACCACGTCTGTGCTTTTGTGGAGCTCAGGGTTCTGTGCGGGTCAGAAACGAGATGATCACATCATCCCAAACCAAGGACACGCTTACTTATAAATGGCACGGCAGAAACAGCGTGGTGCCCGGAGAGTGTGGGTCCCAACCCCAATTCATCGACCAACCGAGATCTTTGCCACAGTAAATGAAGAAGGAGGGCCAAGATGGGTATTGTTGCCTAATGTAAATAGTGGGGAAAAGCCTCCTTTATTCCCTGGGGCTCCTTGACGGTCACTGAACATTCACCCGTGTGCGCATTCAACAAACACAGTGTGGTATAGTGATCTAGAACATGGACTCTGGAGATCGATTCAAACCGGTTAAAATCCTGGCTGTGTCTCTTACTAGCCTAGTAACTAACCTCTATGTGCCTCAGTCTCCTAATCTGTGAAATGAGGGTAAATGATCGTAGGCCTACTTCATGGGGTTGTTGGGAGCAAGTTATTACATCCCAAGCACTTAGAACAACCTATGGCACAGGGCCAGCCCTATGTAAACGCTGGCTCAGGGGGACGGGGGTGTTAGTGATGCTGCTGCCGATGGCGTTGAGGAGGAGGAGGAGGAGGGGAAGATAGTGGTGATGATGAAGATGATGACATTGATAATGAGGAGGACGGTGATGACGATGACAGTGATGGTGGGGAGGACAGTGATGAAGAGGAAGAGGACGGCGACATGAATGATGAGGAGGCTGGTGATCAGGAGGAGGAGGAGGAGGACGTTGGTGATGCTGGCCACTGCAGGGGATCGGTAAGTCCCCGCCCTGTGCCGGCCACTCCCCTGGTTCTGGGTGTGCAGAGGGGAGCGCGGAGAGCCTCTGCCTCCAGAGCAGGGGTCGCGCGGGCCCAGAGGCGGCCACCGGGCAGCATGAGTGCAGCAGAGCCTGAGGGGCAGAGGAAGGCACGGCACTCTCTCCAGAGCTGCCCCCCGCTCCCACTCGAGGCCACTCTGGGAAGGCAGAGGAGTCATGGGGGAGGCAGTAGCTTCCCTTTCAGGAAAGCTCCATGGGGAGGCTTCGATGCAGGGTGTGGGCACTCGGGACAATGGATAGAACGGAGGCCACAGCTCCATTCGGCTGGCTGGAAATGCCACCTGCAACACAGTTTGCACTCACTGCTTCTCACGGGGCTTTGGAAGTGGCCCGGGCCCTCGAGGGCCACGAACCTCCCCTGGGGCTAATCCGACATGCCCGGGGCCAGTTCCCCACCCCACTACGGTGCCGCCCAGCCCCTGCAGACACCAGCACTGTATGTGATGACCCACACATGGACGTTCTGGCCTCCGAGAGCCTCCTCTGAATCCACTGCTAAATTTTGGGCAAAGGAGTAGCTCAAATGCCCGATATTTCCTTTTATTTCACTCAGAGTTAAAGGGAGTTTGTGCCCATCTAAGCAGCAAGGGCACACGTTAGATAAATCAGTAAATCTTTGCCATTTTGTCGCTCTTAATTTTTTGTTAATTTAATTAGGATAGAGATGGTCAAGTCTAGGTGTGCTAAATCACAGACCGTAAAAGTCTATAAATCACTTCAGCCTGTCACTGGGTTTGCGGTGCGGTTGTTAATCAGGAGGGGCGGGGCGGTGGCTGTTCCGGCAGGGACCACACGTCGGCTTGTCCTCCAGTTCAGTTGGCTTGTTCTCTGGTTCCGGGAGGCACCCCCGGCCCCAGACACCTACCTCCCTCCCCAGACTGCAGCGGCCCTTAGAGCTGTTTGCCCCAGGGAGGTCTAGCGCCCCCTACTGCTTAGTGGGGGGATGCCCCCTTCTCAAGGCCATTCTGAAGACTTGAGCAGACCTGAGGCCAAGCTGCCTTTCTGTTGGGGGGGGGGGGCTTCCTTCCCAGTGGGGGCCACACTTAACAGTATCCCTGCCTGACTCTTCCCTTGGAGGCTGCAGCCTTAATTTCCAACTTGAGGCCCCATGGGACCCCGGGGGCCTGGGTGTGAGGCAGGCCACCCAGAAGGCTATTACGAGACTGTCAGGACCGGGCAGCCCCTGGACATCGGCTGCTCGCTTGGTCCCAGGAGAGGTGGTTGGTGCTGGATCACACCCACAGGTGTCCTGTGTGTGTGTCCCACTGATGCCCTCAGCCTCACGATTCACGGCCATCATGCAGCTGAGCTGCTCAGCACGGAGAGGGACCCGGTGTCTGAAGGCCCCAATGCGAGCCCTGCCTCCTGGGAGGCTGCAGGCTCTGAGTCACCCCCGATGACGAGGCAGTGGCCATTCCAATAGCGCCGAGGGTCCCACAGCCCCGATGTGTGGTTTCCAGCTGTGGCCGGATCCTCAGCTCTGCTCCCGGAGCCTCTCCTCCTCTCCGATGGCCGCATCCAGTTCCCAGCCCCCTCGCCTCTCCTGAAGACCCGAGAGGCCCCCTCCTGCTCAGTGACACCCCCTCCTCCCCTTCTGCCTGACAGGAACACGCTCTTTGACACAGGACACCCATGCAACCTGCAGTAAGTAGCTTAATGCCAGCTGACCTCACCCCTGCCTCACGGGAAGGGAACAGCCACGTTCCCTGCGGCACAGCGTTCAGGGGTCGAGATAATTCGTGGAAAACACCGTGCTCACTCCTGTGGCCCCTTCCTGCCGCTCGGACACTCACACGGGCCACCGAAAGGGCTCTGAGAAAGCCCCGATGCCAGGTCTGCTGGCTTCTCAGTCCTGCTGGGGTCTCTTTCCTGTGATGCCCGGTGATGCCACCTGCTCTTGTTGCCATGGTTTCTGTGATGCTATGTCTCAGGCCCCTCTGATCTTACTAAACTTTTGGTTCCCAGGCTCCTTTGCTGGCTTCTGCTGCAGGTCACCAGCCCCCAGAATCCCGCCCTCGGCCTCCTTGCTTCCCAGAGTGCCAGCTTTCCACCCTGGGTGGACCTCATCCCTTCTTACGAGAGCAGCCTCCCCTCCCCGCACGCACGCCTCCCCCGTGCGTGCCTTCGGCCTCGCTCATCGAACTTGCTCAGGCCGGAGCCTCCCTGCCACCAGCCCCACCAGCACTGCCAAACGTCCCGCTTCTCTCCCTCCTGCAGTCACAGCGACATCGGCGTCCGCACAGTCCCCGCATCGGGAGGCCCCACAATCCGAACTTCTGCTTGCCCTCCGCATCCCCAGGCCCACCCCCTACTAAGCTCCATTCTCTTCTCCCAGCTGCTCCGAGTCAGGCCACGGGGTCTCTGAGCCCCGCGGCTGCAGCCACCTTTGCGGCAGTCAGGGTCCCCGCTCCTCTGGCCCAGCCCGGGGGCTTCCTCCTTCCCTGCGAGCCTGAGGCCTCACGTGCATCTCTGCTCGTCTTAAAGCTAGAGGTGGCATCCTCAACTAATGCACGTAGAGAGAAAGCTGCAAAATAGATTTTAAATTGTGCATGGTATAAAAATGATAGCGGGAGATTGGACACAGATGGGTAGGAGGTTATGATGGAAAAGAATTTTGCTTAATCTTGGAATGAAAAATACTCTGATCCTGGCAGAGTCCAGTCAGAAGGAATTTCCAGCGAGATCTGTCTTCCTGCCACATTGTCTTCAACACAATTGATCTTTGCTTTTATTGCTTTTCTCCTCCCTTCCCCTCTCTTGGCTTTTTTTTTTTTTTTTTTTTTTTTTTTTTTGGTGCAGATGATGCACAGAGAGCCCTTTCTGTTGTTGGAGCCACTCCCCAGGCGTCCCCTGTCCCCTCGCCTGGTGCTGCCTCCTCCCACCCCCTGGGCTCGGGAGAGGAGCCTGTCTGTCTGTGACCTGCTGACTCGGGGTTCAACCCCAGCCTCGGGCAAACTGCCATTCTAAGGATCATTAACTCACCGGAAATGGGGCCGTAGTGCTGCTCTCACAGGGCTGCTTGGAAAACACTCAGCATCAGGGGCGCTTCCGTGGCCGCTTCCGTGGCCGCTTCCGTGGCCGCTTCTGTGGGCACTGGCTCTCCTGTTGGTCCTGTCGCCCCCACCACCATGGCCACGACCGAGGGCAGAGCCGAGTACATGCCTCTGCCGCCTCCGCCCACTGGCCCCATCACTAGGCTGCTGCAGGGAGAGGAGGCAGAGACATCCTGTCCCTGGGGAGCCAGTCAAAGGGAGTGTCCCCTTGCGTTTGTCCGAGCTGCCTTCTGACCACGAGCCGTCGGGTGCTGTCGGATGCGCCCGGAAGGCGTGGCTAGGTGCACACCTCCAAGTCGCCTTCCTCGCTAATTTTGAGCCTCCCTGCAATCACGTGGGGAGTGCTTAACACCCTCTCTTCCTGGAGGGGGCAGCCGGAGGGCTGCCGTCAGAAGGCGGAAGGGGAGGCGGCCCGGCCTTGAAGCCCAGCCGTGGCTGGGGACACTGTTCTCGGGCCGTGGGCTTCTGAACCGAGGGGTTTGGGCCAACAGCCTGCCTCTCCCTGCCTCTCCCTGCCCAGCGCTGGGAGAGCCGCTCCCACTGAGGATGTGCCTCCTGGGAACGCTCTTTCCCTTCTGAGGCTGGGAGTCAGGTGAGCCTGTAGCTGCCGTTGCCAACCCACAGAGCCCTGTGCTTTAGTCGGCCCGGATGTGAGACCCAGGCTGGGGGCCTCGGGCCTCAGCACCACCCTCCAACCAGAGCAGGGCTTTGGCCGCCTCTCCCTGGGTCGGGGGGCCCTCTGCCTGTGCTGGCTGCTCTTTTCTGCCTGGGCCTGTCTCCCTGCTGGATGGGCGCCACCAGGGCAGGGCCCCGACTGTCTCCTACTGTATCCCCGGGATCATGTACAGGGCCTCGCGGGGCTAAGGAGGTGTGAAGTGAAAGGAGGGGAAGGAGAGAGGAAGGCAGGAAGGACCGAAGGAGGGGAGGGGCTCCGAGTGGCTGCTCGCCCTTGGTCCTCGGCTGTACCTGGCAGGAAGTTTCTCCGGTCTTCTCTGAGACGTGCTGGCCCCCAGCCCCACGCCCTCTCCCCTTGGCCTGTGGCTCCCAGCTCTATCCTTTCTAGCGCGTCCCACTGGGACTGTTCATTGGTCCTGGGCTCTGCCACTGCTCGCTCCTGCAGCCCCTGCCAGGGCTCTTTGAGCACCAGACCTCTCACACATGCCCAGCGGGTTCCCTCAGCAGACCCGGATACAGGCTGAAAGGAGGGGCCTCCAGACCCGCCCCGTCCCAGGCTTAGCAGGAAGGCAGGTTCCATCAAAGCGCCTCTGGCCCAGCAGGCCCAGCTTCTCTGCTCATTTGCCTTGACCCGTTCCTTAAAAAGATCCTGGCAGCCACGAGGCCAAAGGAGCCTCCAGTGTGATGCTGATGAGCGGACTGGGGGTGGGTAGTTGATCTTAGCGCTGGGGGTGTGAGAGCCGGAGTGGGAAAGCCCCGTCTCTGGGACAAGAGCCCCTCGTGCTGCTCTAGGTGGGAAAGGATGGAGTCCCCAGGGGGGCAGGTGAGGCCGGGGGAGGGGGAGACACAGGCGGGGGAACCTCGTGGGCCTCTGAAGCATTGGCGAAGACAGAGTCAGCCCGGATGGGGGTGGGGGTGGTCGGGACGGGCTCAGTCGAGGCTGCAGTTGGGGGTCTAAGGGCTGCAGGGAGGCTTGCTCTCCAAGTCCAGGAACTAAGTTAGCACATGGGCACTTTTATCACTAGCCACTAGTTTAGCATCTGCAGTGTAACTTTTTATTTTAAGTTTATTTATTTATTTTGAGAGAGAGAGAGAGAGAGAGGGTGCACGAGCAGGGGAGGGGCAGAGGGAGAGGGAGAGAGAAGCCTAAGCAGGCCCCATGCTCAGCATGGAGCCTGATGTGGGGCTTGATCCCATGACCCTGGGATCATGACCCGAGCTGAAATCAAGAGTTGAATGGACCCTTAACTGACGGAGTCCCACAGGCGCCCCTGCACAGGAACTTCTGTAAACTTACCTGCTGCCCAGCCTGCGGTCCTGAATCAGTGACTAACCTTTACCCATTGGTTCCTGCGGTGCAGATCTGGGTGCAGGAGAGGAGGCTGAGCAGAGCCAGGAGCCCGAGCATGTTGAGGGCTGACCCGCTCCACTCCTGTCCTGGCACCCTGAGAACCCCGGAGAAACCCAGCTGAGGTCTGAGCCTCTGGGAGCTACTGGACTCCCACGTCTAAAGTCAGGGTTCACTGGGTAGGGCAGGAGGGTGACACAGGCTAACCCAGGTGCCTGCTTTCTCCAAGCATCCAGCACGATGCAGGGACCTTCTGTACTGGGGCTCATTCCAGGGGGGCACCCTAGCTCCGTGCTCCAGGCGAGCCTTCCCCGGAGCTCCACCTGGACCCGGGTGGTGGGGGCCATTGCCTGTGTGACACCCCACATCTGTCCATGGGGCCGGCTGCAAGCGCCAATACCAGCTTTGGGAGGCAGACAGACCGCCGCTCCAAGAATGTCCCCGTGACTTACTAGCCCTGGGATCCTGCATCTGATTTCTCCTCTCTGGGCCTGTTTCACCTGCATAAAGTGGGGATGATAAGAGTCTCCATGCAGACACCATTTTAAAATGTGCCCAGAACCTTTCTTTCAGGGCACCTGGGTGGCTCAGTCACTCAAGTGTCTGATTCTTGACTTCGGGTCAGGTCATGATCGCGCGGTTCGTGAGTTCAAGCCCTGCGTCAGGCTCTTGGAGCCTGCTTGGGATTCTCCGTCTCCTCTCTCTCTACCCCTCCCCGATTCGTGTTCTCTCTCTCCTCGTTCTCTCTCAAAAATAAGTAAACTTTAAAAAATAAAATAAAAACATAAAATGTACCCAGGACCTCTTTCAACCGGGTATGGTAAGTCACCAGACCTGCCAATGACTGTCATAGAGAAGCTTATGCGTGTGGACCCCTAGAATCAGGATGCCACGCAGGGCCACATGGAGAAGGAAGCAGGAGTCATGCAGGAGGTGGAGAGAGCCAGACGAAAATGTGGGCAAGAGCCTTTATTGTGGTTTCCGTCGGAAGGAGTGGGCAAGGCAGGGTAAATGGGCTTAGGACTGGGCAGTTTCAATAATTTCATTGGACTCTGGGGGGTAGGGACTGTTCCATGCTGTTTATGCTGTCTAGTGCCGGGCCCTGGGATGATTAGGGCCAGGGGAGTATTGCTTCCTGGGGCATAAGAGAGATGGAGTAGTGCTTCTGTGTGCGGGCTCTGGATTGGTTGGTTTGCGTACGAAAGGGATGCTCTCCGGTGAGTCGTTCGCCATCTCTAGGAACTAGCTAGCTAGAGGAGGGGGCAGAGGCTCCCAGGGCAGGTCAGCAAGACCTCAGATGCCAGGGCATCAAAAATACCAAAGATAACAAAATACACTTAATACAGACACCCCATGTATGAGAAGCTCCTGGCCCCTATGGTAAGCACTCCATTCCACAGGAGGAACAAGGGATATGCCCCTGACGTCAACACACCGCCTCTGAGAGCGTCTGCCTGGGCTTGGGGCAGCCATCTCCACGCTGCCCGACGTGTCTCTCGAGCTGGTCACTTTTGCACTCACTCCTGGGAAGGAGGTCACCTCTCTGTCAAAGGGGCTGGGTGGCGTGTCCAGCCGGGTCCCTGGTTCTGGGACAGTTTCCTGTGTCCAAATATCTGGGTGCCTCGTGTGACCCTTTACGTAGAGCCCAGAGGCACGCCTTCAGCTGATTCTCTGCAGTCTGTACAGTTTTTGTTATCCCCTTTGTACAGATCAAGGAACTGCTGCTCAGAGAGACTTGAGTCACCTGCCCCAGGTCACATGGCTAGTAGCTTCTTGGTCTCCAGCACTACTCGAGGTGCAATTAACACACAGTAAAACACTCCCTTGTGCATCTGGTTCTAAGAGCCTTGGCAAAAGCATGGAGTCATGTGATCACCACCAGACTCAAGATACAGAACATTTTGGGGGTCAAAAGGTACAATCTTTCAGTTATAAAATAAATGAGTCATGGGGGTGTCATGTGCACCATGGCGACTGTACTTAATAATACTCTATTGCATATGTGAAAGTGGCTGGGAGAGTAGATCCTAAATGTCCTCATCGCAGGAAAAAAAAAGGTTTTTTTTTTTTTGTAACTGTGTACGGTGACAGATGTTAACTAGGGTTTAAAAAAAGCTAAAGAACATTTCCATCAGCTCAAAACATTTCCCTGTATTCCTTTGTCGTCAGGTCCTCCCCACACCCCAATCCCTGGCAACCCTGATCTGCTTCCAGTCCTTATAGCTTTGCCCTTTCCAGAATGTCATGTAAGTGGGTCATACGGTATGGAACCTTTTGAGTCTGCCTTCTTTCACTGAGCACAGTGATAGCGAGGTTCACCCACATTGTCCCATACAGCGAACATGCCTTCCTTTGTATCGGTGAATAGTATTCTGCTGTGGAGATATAGTGCAGCTTGTATAACCATCCACCTGCTGAAGGACATCTGGGCCGTTACCAGTTTGGGGCTGTTATGAGTAAAGGACTATAAACATTCACGTACAGGTTTTTGTGTACGTGTGAGTTTTTATTTCTCTGGAAGAAGTTCCTAGGAGCGAAATTGCTGGGTTACCTGGTAAATTTGTTTATAAGAAACAGCCAAAGTGGTTTCCGAAGAGACTGCGCCATTTTCCGCTTCCATCGACAACGTGCAGGAGTTCCGATTGCTCCACATCATTGCCAACGTTTGATATCGTCACTGTTAGGTCATCCTAATAGGTGTTCAGCAGCGTTCATGGCATTTTTCATTTGCATTTCCCTAGTGACTAAGACTGTTGAGCATCTTTTTTATGTGCTTATATACCATCTGTATATCTGCTTCGGGGGAATGTCTGTTCAAATTGGTATTGCCCCTTTTCCATTGGCTGTTTGTTTTCTTGTTATTTCCTATTGTTGAGTTTTGAGAGTTCTTTATATATTCTAGCTACAAGCCCTTGATCATACCTGTGCCTTCCAAATATTTTCTCCAAATGTGTAGCCTCTCGTTTTATTCCCTTAATAGCCTCTTTCAGAGAACAGATGTTCTGATTTTGATGAAATCGGATTTCTCATTTGTTCTTTCACGAACATACTTTTGACGTTGTCCCTAAGCAGTCTTTGCCTGACTCAAGATCACAAAGACTTGCTATGCTTTTTCTAGATTTAGATTTTACATTTATGCCTGTGACCTGTTTTGTGTGAATATTTGTATGTGGCATGAGACATGGATCGAAGCTCTTTTTTTTTACATGTGGATGTCCAATTTTTCCAGCACCGTTTATTGGAACGACTATCCTTTCCCCGTTGATTTGCCGTTGCTCTCTTGTTGAATATCGATTGGCCATGTACATATGGTTCCATTTCTGGACTCTGTTTTATTTTTTTTCAACGTTTTTTATTTATTTTTGGGACAGAGAGAGACAGAGCATGAACGGGGGAGGGGCAGAGAGAGAGGGAGACACAGAATCGGAAACAGGCTCCAGGCTCCGAGCCATCAGCCCAGAGCCTGATGCGGGGCTCGAACTCACGGACCGCGAGATCGTGACCTGGCTGAAGTCGGACGCTTAACCGACTGCGCCACCCAGGCGCCCCTGGGCTCTGTTTTATTGACATCCCCTCCTTTGCCAGCTCCATGCTGTCTCGATTGCTTCAGTTTTGTGCTAAGTCTCAAAATCTGTTAGTGCAAGTCTTCCAACTTTGTCTTTCTCTTTCAAAATTGTTTGGGCAATTCTACTTCTTTGCCCTTCCTTCTCAATTTTTTTTTTAAGTTCATTTGCTTACTGTGTGTGTGAGAGACAGAAAAAGAATCCCAAGCAGCCAGATGTGGGGCTTGATCCTGCGAACCATGAGACCATGACCTAAGCCGACATCAAAAGTCAGAGGCTTAACGGACTGAGCCCCCCAGGCTCCCTTACATATCAATTTTAGAATTAGTTTGTTGATTTCTCCAAAATAAAAATCCCGCTGGGGTTTTGATTGGAATTGCATTGAATCTATAGCTCAGTTCGGGAGAATTAACAGCTTACCACTCCTGAGCTCATCGACGTGGCACATGCCTGTATTTAGGTCTTCCTTGATTTCTTTCATCGGTGTTTTATAGTTTCTAGCATACAGATCTTACACGTATTTTGTTAGATTTATTCCTAACATTTTTTGTAGTTTTTTGCTGCTATCACAAATGATACTTTTTTTTTTTTCCATTTCCCATTGTGCACTGCAGTTACGGAGAGATACGATTGATTTCTCTTGTGTATTGAGTGGAGTTCCGGGTCTTTCGCGCTCCACATCCAGCACCCCTTGTCCCGCCCTGCCCCCGGGCTGTCTCTCTGGCACCAGGAGCAGGGTCTGGAACTGGGTTACCGGGTTATGGCCCCAGCACCTGACTCTGAGTCGCCAGCCCCTGGCTGTAGATTTTCTCTCTAACACAAGGACTGAGCCACCTCTCCTCCATGGCTCCCAGGAATGTTAAAGATGGGCAACGGGGGCAGCAAGGGCCTCAGCACTCTGACATGAGTGGTTTGACATGGTTGAGCTCCAGTCTTTTTTTTTTTCCAATCCAGGGGTCCTCACTGGCGTCTCGGGGAAAGTGGACATGGGAGAATGGATGAGTCAGGAGACAGGTGCTCGCGCTCCGCAGGTCTCAGCTGCCGCCCAGCACTCTCTCGCGCTGGCTCAGCAGACCCGGGGGGCTTCCCTTGCGTGAGCCCACCCCTGACCCGAGAGCACCTTCTCCTCTCACCTTTTCCTCCCACCCCTTGGGGAGACCCAGGTGAGCCTCCCGTCCTCGCCCTCTGCCGCAGCACGCCATTGCTGTGCACCTGCCGTTACCCCCAAGGCAGTGACCGATGGTACCCTGTCCTCCCTGGGGTTGGTTTTCCGACCCATGCCCCATGCCGTGGGCATCAAATTCATTTCTGTGGCCCATCGCTGCCCCAGTCACGGTGGGGGCTCAGTGATACTGAGCGATGCCCGGCCTCTCTCGGGGGTTCCAGCTTCTTCCTCTCTTCTTGTCGTGCTTTGCAGTCGCCTTGGGGGACACTTCCGTTGGGTTGGCAGCAAGCACCAGCAAGCAAAGCTAGCAGGGACCCTGGCAGGAGGAGGTGGCCAGCAGAAACTGGGGGAGGTGCGGAAGGGAAGTCCGGAGCTCAGCACATCAGCCTCAGGCATGGCCCCCGCTCAGACAGCACCCTCGCCCGGACCCTGCTGGCTGGAAGTGTCCTCGTCCACCTTGGGGACGCAACAGGCCCACTGGCACCCATTCATTATTCTTTCATTCACAGAACAGTGCCGGTCCCGAGTCAGTGCTCGCAGAATATATGATGAATGAGTGAATGAATGAATGAATGAATGACCACGTTTACGTAGCAGGCTAGGTATCTGGCAGACTGATGGGTGGGAAACAATGTTGACCCTCAACAAGCGCACGGCCTCGTGAGGGAAGCAGTCAGTGTGGGTAAGTCGAATGACAGAGATCTCTCCAGGTGTATGTAGGGAGCAGAGAGAGGAAGCTCCCAGGTGGCTTTCTGGAGGAGGGGGCACCAGGCCATCAGTGATGCGTAGGAGCTGGTCAGTTGTTGGGGGAGGGGAAGGGGAGGAGGGAAGGGTAGAGCTCCAGCCCGGGCACGGGAGCGGCGTGGAGCTTTGGCCAAGCTACAGGAGGGTGGGCGAGGTCTGTCGGTGCCCAATCCCTCAGTGGCCAAGGCCACCCACCAGCCACGTGACTGCGGGTCGGCACTGCAGACTGGGGCGGTCAGTGGGACCTCCTTGGTTGTCCACGGAAGGGGCTATCGAGAGTCACCGTGTCCAGCCTCTTTGTGGGGCGCCTGGGGTGCTCCTCACTGAATCCTCCCCACACCCCCTGGGGCAGACACTGGCGTTATTCCACTGTACAGAGGTGGGGTGACTTCCCCAAGGTCTCTGGCTTCTCAGCGCTGACCCACTGTGGGGTCCTGTTTACTGGCTGTGCATTGTGCTGTGTGGGATCTCTGATCTCATTCGTCCTCCCAAACCTGCTGGTGGCTGGTGCATCTGCATTGCATAGATGAAAACACTGAAGCTCAAAAGGTTACCTGCTGTCCTCAAGGTCGCAAGGCGGGATTTGTCCTCTGGGCCGTGACCCCAGAGCTCCCATCCTCACGTCATCTGGCCAGCCCTTTATGCTATCAGAGAGAAAGGCCTCTGGGGGCCGGTGACTGCCTGTGGTCACACGTGGCCTTGTGACGATAGCAGGGCCAGGGGTCCGCACCGTCCAGGGGCTTCCACCAGGGCTGCTGCCCGGGCTGTGCCTCAGCTCTCACGGTAACTGAAACGTCGCACCCACATCCACGATGCTCTTCCTTCCCCATTCATGATGGCCTGGGCCCTCTGGGTCCCTCCTCAGCCCTGGACCATTCCACTACTGACCCCTTCGCCTGGGCCGTGGCCGCCCTGCTCCATCCACAGACCTGAGCAGCCCAGACCTGACTCTAGATGCTGCTTTCACCAGGGCTCCCTCCAGCCACGCCGACTGGGCTCCCAACCTCCCCAGAGAGCTGGCCACATTCAGCGGCCCCTCCCACTGCAGCACCGTGAGCCATACTGGCGTTTCTAAAGAGGGTCTGGGAAGGACCGCCCCATGGGCACCTTCTAGGCTGGGCCAGACTGTGAGTCACTCGGTATTGTCCCTAGCTGTCAGCAGGCCCTCCAGGCAGCCTTTCAAAAGCTGTATGGCTGAATGAAGTGCCATTTATAACTCTGCGGTCCACAAACTCACTTCTGGATTAACTCTGGCCCCACATGCCAAGTGGCCTTGGGGTTTGAGAGCTGTTAATAGGACAAGATTGTTTCTGAGGACCAGTCTCCACCCAGGGGAGCTCTTAGCTAGGGTATCCAGACTCCTTGCTCTTGACCTGATGGTGAGGCTAGGGCATGCCAGCAAGCTGGGTACCTGGTCAACTTTGACCCCAGGATCTCTCACTCAGTGATGTCCCAAGTCAGACCAGCGGGACTAGCCAAAAAATGTCTTCCTGATGTTTTCAGTGCAATTTTTTAAAATTAGTAATCGTATTAGTTTCTTACTGCTGCCCTAACAGATTACCCAAAACCTAGTGGCTTAATACAACACACATTTGTTACCTTACAGACATCTGACATGGGTCTCACTGCGCTAAAATCGAGGTGTGGATAGGGCCGCGTCCCCTCTGCAGGCTCTAGGGGAGAATCCACTGCCTTACGTTCCCCAGCTTCTAGAGGCGCCTGTGTTCCTTGGCTTGTGGCCCGTCTTCCATCTTCAAAGCCAGCAATGTGGCATCTCTGACCTTCCTTCTACCGTCATATCTCCCTCTGACCACGGTCAAGGAAGGGCTTCTGTTTCTAGAGATGCATGTGCTTACATTGGGCCCACCTGGACTCTCCAGAACAACCTTCCCACCTCAAGGCATGTGACCTAATCGCGTCTGCAAAACCTCTTTGCTGGGAAAGACCACAGAGTCACAGGCCACGATTCTGCCTAACACACTAATATGTTCTTTGAACACGGTTCAAAGAACAAGGTGAAATTTTTAAGAGGTGTACTCACATTAAGTTCTTTTGCATTTTTCCAGTGTTGGTCCAAATGCCCGTACACGTTCACACTTTCCCCACTTTTCATACTTCTTATCTACTTCTTTACTCATGATTATGAACTTTTGCCTTTGTCATTCAGGGATGTGTCCCAGAAAGTGTTTACCATGGTATCTCAAGAATTTCCTTGTGCTTCTTTTCCCTTTCATTCCTTCTAATAGGCGTGATATTCCGCTGGGTAGTCGTACCGTAATTTATTATGGTTTCCAGTATTTTGCTCTGATGTCCATTCTCGTGGGAGATAATTCTGTGTTGTCATTTAGTGCCTGTGAAAGTGTGTCTGTGGGATAAATTCCAGCAGTGAGCTCGCTGGGGCAGAGGGTAATTAGGCATTTGTCATTTCTCTACTCTGTGATGACGACTTATCTCGGTTAGGTCTTCTGCATCCTTCTGTAATTCTGTCCACTTTATCTGGGACAGAGAAAGGGAATGAAAAGTGCCGATCGTTGGCCCGCTTCTATTTTTCCATCCATCCTCTTTTAACTTCTGCTTTATGAAGGCTGCTTTTAGTTAACCGGTCCCTGACAGTTTCCTGCACACTTTAGCATCATAAAGTGTCCTTTTGGACTCATTGCTTGCTTATTGACCCCAAGTCTGCCTTATCTGATGTCGCAGTTGTGACCCCGTCCCCAGTGCCCCCAGTGCTCTTGTCCTACCTACGGCATCCCTGGCCCCATTTCCGAGCCCACCCTCGTGCGGTTCCCTACTCCCAGAAATCCCCTCCACCCTCGGTTTTCCCATGTGGGTCTCACACTTCTACATGTGCCTCTCCCAACTCCCCTGCAATGGCTCCCACTGTACTTTGAACAGTTTCCACCCGTATTTAGAGACCGACTCTCGATGTGCCCTGGTGTTGATCACTCTCTGGTGTCCCCGGGAAAATGGTGGGTGCCCTAAGGTGGAGGCTGCCCTTTTGAGCCGCTCACCCGTGAGGTTAGCCTGTTGCCAAGCACGAGGCTGATGAAAAACATGGGCTCCTGGGTCGGAGACCCACGTCCTCAGTGTGGTCTGGTCAGTGGAGACCTCTGTGCCCCAGGACTCTCAGGGATCCCAACCTTAGCTTGAGCTGCAGGCTCAATGTCACCCCCTGGGCCCTGGCTCCCCACGGGCTCTCCCAGGAGTCTTATTAAGGGGGGGGGGCTGCCAAAAGGTAGGTTCAGAGACACGTAGGGAGCCCTCAGCTGCCAGACCCCTCCTACAAGAGAGAGCAGGCCTCCCTTCCTTTGGCTGAAAAACAATTTAAAACACATTTTGAAAAAGTCAGCCCCTGCAGAACAAGGAGATTGATATAAGCAATTTCAGGTCTCTCTATAACCAAACTGGAGTATGAAGCCTCCCTAGTTAATGATCAGCATAAAATAAAGGTCTTTTTAGTATAACAATAAGTTCACCGTTAATTTTACAGTTGAGCGGAGGTGAAAATGTCACGAATGTGGGGGCCACGTGAAACTTTCCACCTATCGTGAGAGGTGATGGTTGCTCCTGGGGGCTGGTCTCCAGGGGAGAAGGAGTTCTGGGGTCCTCCTTCTCACTCACCTGCCGCAGGTCAGTACAATGTGCCCTCAAAGAAGCTTCTACGTCAGCTGGCACCACCTCCTGACCCGACGGTGGACTCAGGTGTCCCTGGAAGGGTCCCAGACTTGGGGTCCACGGACGGGTCTCAAAGCCTAGTGCCTCACTTACAATAAGCTTTGATGCTGCACATGTGAGTGATTTTTGTGGAGCCTTAGTTTCCTGATCTATAAATGGGGACAACACCACACTCTGCATGCATGGCTTCCGTGAACAGTAGGACGATACTTAGTAGCCCGGGGAGGGCCGTGGAGCCTAACGCGTGTGGCTCCACGTTGAATGAGAAGCGGTGCTGACTGGGACAGTCCGCCCCACTGTGAGGGGCCAGAGGGAGCTCCATTCGCACATGGCCGCCCTGTTGTTGCTCTTGGGAGGTTTTGCCCTTGATGGTGATCTCTCTCGTTCCACTCCTGGTCCAGACCTGCGGTGGGTGGTTAGGAGAGCCGTCGGGCAGGTGCTCCCCTATAAGGATGGAGGGTCCTGCCTGAGTGCGGAACTGGGGCTTCTGCAGCTGCACAGGCTTGGTGGGGTCTGTTCCTCCCGTGAGAAATAAATCCTGTCCAATCTCCAGGTTCCTTTGGACCAGGAGAATGGAAGGGGAACCCCAGGAGGGGTCCACACAGAGTCCCTGGGTGTGGCAGAGAGAGGGGTAAGGTGACCCAGGGAGCACGGACCAACATTCGCAGAACCTGAGCGTTAGAAGCCCCAAGCCCCAGGGGCGCCTGGGTGGCGCAGTCGGTTAAGCGTCCGACTTCAGCCAGGTCACGATCTCGTGGTCCATGAGTTCGAGCCCCGCGTCAGGCTCTGGGCTGATGGCTCAGAGCCTGGAGCCTGTTTCCGATTCTGTGTCTCCCTCTCTCTCTGCCCCTCCCCCGTTCATGCTCTGTCTCTCTCTGTCCCAAAAATAAATAAACGTTGAAAAAAAAATTAAAAAAAAAAAAAAAAAAAGAAGCCCCAAGCCCCAGACTCAGGCAAGGAAGGAGGAGGCAGTCTGCTAACTGGCAGTGAGGGTTCCTGAAAGACGGTACATAGGCCAGGTGCCATGATGCAGGGCGATTCTCAAAGTCAGACACGCAGCCGGGAACGGGGAGAGTTTTGAAAAGGCTCTTTCTACAATGGGCGCCGGGAGGATGTCCTTGACTTGCCAGAAGTGCCCTTGGCTTTGCCTTTTCCCTCCATCTTAGTGCTCACGTGCACGTGCACATGGTCACACGCATGCAGAGGCACGCACACACAGGGGGCACATCCTGGCCTCCTGTGCCCGGGGCAGTGGCGGCTCTGCCCTGAAGGGACCGTGTCCTCGTGCCCCCGGCAGCCCTACTGCCCAAGCACTGGACGCAGTTATGTGGGCTTTTCAGGAAACCTCGCTGAGTTTCTATCCGTTTTAGTTCTTGTGCAGAAACTGCTCCCTTGGCAGGTGCGCCCCACCGAGATGGGGAAGTTTGGGCTGGATTAAATCAGAGGGAGGCCCTTGTCAGCTCCATATCTGCCCCCGACTAGCCCGGCTTCAGTAACACTTTAAACCCAGTGCCCCCAGCCCAGCTGGGCAAGCCTTTGCACTTGGCGAGACAGTTACTATATGGTTGGCTGAGCAAACCTGCTAAAGTGGGTTTTGGTGACACTTCTGCACAGTCCCATGCATGGGTTTTCAATACTCGCCCCTACCTAATTACCTTATAAACACCTGTCAGCGGGTAGGGTTGCTGGAGAGGCTGACTCGGGGGGCTTTGGGCTGCCAAGTAGTAACCTGGGGAGAGGTGAATGGATGCTGTCAGAGCTGGGCTTGGCCATGGGGGGTATCTGGACAGGACACTGGGGCCAGGGAAAGGGAGGGAGCCAAGACCGTCTTGATCAAAGTCCCATTTTTGCCTTGGGTCACCCCTGCATTCGGGACAGATGGTCGTACCTCGCAAGGAAGGACTTACCTTCATCTGTAGAGAACCCTGGACTTCCTGACACAGTGACGCCCGCAAGGAGCCGGCCAAAGCCCCTGGCCCTTAACGAAGGTCAGCAGGCCTGGTGCCCAGGCTGTGGGGCAGCTCCTCATGGAGACCACCCCACAGCCTGCTCCGAGGGGTGCTGCCCTGTCCAGGAGGCCAGCTGAGTGAGGGGTACAGCTCACACTCTCCTCTGGCCCATCTCGGGTCCCATTAAACCAGGCCGTAGCCAGTTGCCCACCATCCTGCTTTAGTTCTCTCTTGCCCTGGCCGCTGCCCACATCGGCAGTCCTCATGCTGTGTGCACCCCAGGGCCCCGCATGGGAGCCTCACAGGAGGGCACGCGGGGGTAGGGGAGGAGGAAGCCACCTAGGCAGCACCCAGCTGGCATCTCCCCCGTGAGACAGCCCCACAGTCAGCTTTCACCTTCAGTGACGGGCCCGGACACGTATGTGCAGCCACAGCCTTCTGGGCGTTAATGTCTGAAGAGCGTCCTAGGGGACCGGCGGCCTTCCTGGCTCCCAGCCCTCTATGACTGCCCCGTGTCAGAGCCGGGAGCACTTAGTGACCGTCTAGTCTGCCTCTGGGAGTTGGCAGATGGGGAAACTGAGGCCCGGAGCTGCCCGCCCCTCCCCAGCAGTGCCTCTGCCGCAGCTCCTAGCCCCAGTGCCTGGAGTCCAGCTGCCTCCTTGCTCCTCCCAGCCCACGGAGGCAACGCCGGCCAGAGCCTGCCCTGGGATCATCCGTCTGGCTATTTCCCTGGCTCTCAGCGGAGAGTAATTAGGAACTCCTTTAAGGACTTGCCCGTGGCCTTTGCTCCAAGGCATTATGACGGCGGCCTGGGAAAAGTTGCTGAGCCCAGTGAGCCTGCCCTTGCAGCGATGAGCCACCTGGAGCAGCGGATCTGCTACCCGGAAGGAAGACGGGCCCGTCTACTGATGGGCTGCAGCCTGGGTTCGGCTCTGCACGCGCTGAGCATCCCCTGGTGGAGAGACTGATGACAGAGGGGACCACGGAGAGCTCGGAGGGAAAGACACGCCAGCTTGCTGTCTGGAGGCTTCCTTCTGTCTGGGGCCTGCCATCGATCCGAGACATCTGGAGATGCCTGGCCTCGCTGTGCTTCTCTGGGAAAGGCTGCCAGCCCCAGCCCCGCGGCCACCAACCACTAGTCCCTTCGCCCCACAGGCTGGTAGAGGACCCAGCCAGGCTGCCCTTGAGTGAAAGAAAGGAGCAAGAGGGCCTCACCTGCTGAGGTCCAGGCGCCTCCCCGGCCATAGCAACGCTAAGGGCTGACACCTGGTGACCGAGGCTCATGCCAGGCACTGTGCTTAGCACTTCTGCACAAGGACACCGACCCCTCCCAGCAATCCCACTAGGGATGGCTGTCTCCTTGGGAAGAAACAGGCTCAGGGAGGCTACCTCAGCACCCAAGGTCATGCGCTAGTGCATGAGGTTGGAAGTTAAGCCTTTTGACCAGGACCAGAGAAATTCCTCATTTAGCTTTCAAATGAAAATAAGCTGTTTTTGTTCTCAGAGGGGAAACACCCAAGTCCCCCCACCCCTCCTTTCTCTCCAGGGTGCTTCAGGAAGGGGGAGTGACACCCAAGCTCTTTTGGTGTCAGAAAACTCTGCACACAGCATTTGGAGCTCAGGGAAGCTTCCCCGTCGGCCCAAGGACCCAGGCCTGGCCCTGGCCATGAATGAGGGGTCAGGTGAGCCACCAAGCAGGAAGGAGCCCCTGCCCTGTGATTGTGGGCTCAGCCGCTGCCTTGGGACAAGGAGCTTTGAAGGGACGGTGACTAGAAGCTTTGTGCGTCAGCAAAGGGCAGAGGACGCGGAAGATCTGGCTGGAGCTCAGCATCTCTCTGCTCTGTCCTCGAAGGAGAGCAGAAAGCATCCGTTACCGTTGATGATTTTCAGGAAACAGGAAACACAGTAAACTTCCTCTGCCTGGCAGGACTGGATAAGGCCAGGACTGGGGTTTCGTTCCATACAGACCGGACCAAGGCAGCAGAGACAGCGTGGAGAAGGAAGAGCCGAGATCCCCAGTTGCGGCCCCTGGAAAACCTCTTGCCCGTGTGGCCGAACAGGGCTGCAGCAGACGTGGTCGCCGACAGTGGCTGAGTGAGGGTCTCGACCACCTCTGGATGGTCAGGAGCCCACGGAGGCTGCAAAGTGACGCTCAGAGTCAGGCAGATGGCTTGGTGTTAGAGCAGACTAAGCCATGGACCCTGACTCCACAACACCTTCAGAGATCTACTAACCCTCAAAACCGTAACTCCCTAGGAAAACAACAACAGTGGCAACAACAACGTCACCCACGGAGGACGAGGAAGTCCTAGCAAATATGTGTGATCAGGGACCACGGGCTTCTGAACGTGCTTGCTTTGGCTCAGGTTGAGGAATTGACTGACCACCTGAGCATCCTGCCACGGGGACCACTTGAGGACATCCCCACTGCCCACACGGCAGGGCTGGGACACCCAGCCCTCGGATTGCAGGCTACACGACGTGTCAGAAAATAGATGCCGTGTCAAACCTGGGGTGTTCCAGACCCAGACAAAGTGATCTGCTGAGAGATACTTGCTGGCTGTGTCACACGTTTGGTTCAAACGAGGATTTCTCTAGGGCCCCGCAGGAGTTTCAGATCGCGGTGGGCACGGAGGGTGGGCGTGTGCGTGCGTGTGTGTGTGTCTTGGCGACTTTCGGGAAAATCAAGCAGATTGTCAAATTCCCACCACTGCAAGCCTGGTTCCCCAGGAGGCAAAGCTCGTCCTCTTCCTCAGGACGAGGGCCCAGCTGGTTTGGAACACAGCTGTCCACACCTTGCTCCTTGTGACCAATCAGTGTTGGGGAGGGGCTGTGTTGGGACAGCAGTTTCAGCCACTTCAAAGCCGCCCTGGCCCTCATTGCTCTGTCACACAAATGTGGGTTCCCTCCATGACACAGGGGCTTGAGTGGGTCTGAGAATTGGTGCAGGGATGGGTCTGGGCCTTCTCAGCCCGGACCCCATCTGTTCTGCACTCAGGAGGTCCACTCGAGCTCCGTTCCTTGGGCGACACGTCTCCACTGTGTTGTCGTCCGTGCCCTGGCCAACCCAGGCAGCTCACCGACTCTGTGGGAATCACTGACCTTTAAAGAATTAGAATCAGATTAAAGACCTGAAGCAACACCACCTGGAAGGGGACCTTTCTTTGGATGGTGATTCGGAAGGCTGAGGCCATCCTTGACAGTAGCTGATCTCACTGGTCTTTGATTAGTTAAGAGCATCTTGGCCCATTTGGGGACTCAACGAGTGTCGTTGAATGAGTGAACAATTGGCACAGAGTCAAGCCAGCTTTTTGCCATGCAAGACCTAGGCCCTTCCTCCTGTCCCAACCCCCAACCCCCTCGTCCCTTTTGTGGTTCCTCGGCCAGTCCTGGGAGCCTTGGCCCACGGACTTCTCTTGACCCTCTGTTGAGACGTGGTCTTCAGGACACCATCTTCCTGACCTTCCCCCCACCCCGCGGGCTGCTCTTTCTCAAGATCCCCCCTCCCCAGTCTGAACCGTGTGTTCCCCTGGTCTTCTTCCTGCTCCGTTGACACTTACTTCCTGCTTGTCTTCTGCCCCACGACCCAGAATGCCGTCTCTCTGCCTCCCAGACTTTTATGCCCCACTCGGACCTGTCTCCCACATGTCACATACGGTCATCCAGCTGTTTGCCTCACGTCTGCCCTTGGCTGTGTGATAAATGTCTCGCACGTTGTACGTCCTGACTTCCCCCTCCCCAAACCAACCTGCTCAGCCTTCGCCTTCCCAGCTCACTCGGTGGCAGCCCATCATTCCGGGAACCAGCCCAAGCACCTTGGAGCCATCCCTGGCACCCCCCCCTTGTGCTCCCCTCTGCCCCCCAAGTCAGTAGGTCCTGTCGGCTTCTCACTTCCATCGGTGCCTGGCTCTGAGCCGCCATCTTCCTTTCTTGGACCCCCGCGGCAGGACCCCCAGCTGGTACAGGCGCCCCCACCCTTGCGCCTCACATCAGTTCTCAGCCTGCAGCCAGACTGATCTTTAGACGGGTCAGATGGGGTCACAGCTCCGCTCAAAGCCCTGCAGCGGCTCCCATCTGTGGGTCACCGGCGGCCTCTGTATCTCCGAACTCAGAGCTCCGACTCCTTCTGATCTCTCACTGTCTGCAGGGCTCCACCCAGCTGGCACGGTCCTCACGCTTCAAACGCCTCCTTCATCTGGTTCCTGAGACTCCACGATCTCTTGTCTGTCCTCCTGCCTTGCTGGCCGCCCCTTCTCAGTCTCCTTGACTTGTTTCACCAAACTATTCCTGCCTTGTAAATATTCGAGTCCCCGAGGCTCCCTTCCTGGACCTCCTCTCTGTCTATGCACGCTTCCTCGGTGAGCTCACTCTGTTTTGTGGTTCTAAACGTCATATGTAAGCTGGGGACCCCCAAGCCCACACTGAGGGCCTGGACTTCACCCCTGAAATCTAGACTCAGAAACCTACGTGGGTGCTCAGTCTCCCTGCTGGACGCTTACGAATCTGGCTCACATGGCGAACACTGAGTCCCCGCCTCCGCCCTGCCCCCCCTCCCCACCTATTATGTTCTCTCCCTCACAGCCTACAGAGTAGAGTCGGGAAATGGGGACTCTAGCCATTCGGTCACTGGGCCAGAAATGTGGGCATCGGCCCTGACCCCTCCCATCACCTCCAGGCCCTCAGCGCACCTGCCGGCCCTGTTTCACGGGGCTTCACCCTTCCCTCTGCCATGTGACCTGTGTCACTCTGGGTCACCGTGCTGCCATGTTTCTCTGGACTACCCTCCCAGCTCTGGCGCCCCTCGCCTATTTGTGACCCGGCAGCCATCAGCTCATGTCACTTCTCTGCTCAGAAGTCACCAGATGGCAGCTCAGGACAAGGGCCCTCCCCACGGTGGGGGACTCCACTGTCTTCTCCATGACCTCTCCAGGCACGCCCGCCCTTAGGGCCTTCACACTGGCCGCCCTGTCTACCTGGAACACCTGTCCCGTTCTTCCCCTTCCCCTTCCTTCCTGTGTCTGCTCGGACGTCCCCGGCGGAGAGGCTTTCCCTGCTTCTGCACCAAATGAGCGACCGTCGCGGCCCAGCCACCCAGCACGTCCCACCCCCTTGCCCATCTTACACGTCTCTGGAATACCCTGTCTAGTCATTTGTCTGTGTCTGCCTGTCCACAAGATCGGAGCTTCATGGGGCGTAGATACGTTCGTCACTGTAACCCCAGGGCTACAGCGGCACCTGGCACTTAGGAAACAACATCTCGCGAGCCAACGAGCGAGGACATGGGCCGGGGAGGGCTTCCCCTGCACTTGTGCCCGGCTTGCATGGACCCCAGAGCCCCCAGCCCAGCCTGCTTCTCCATGGACGCCGCGTTTGCTCTGTCAACAAGTCTCCTCTCCATGCTCAGTCTCCTGGAAACCCATGCACATGACCTCACAGATCAAATATTAGCAGTGTCCTGAGCCAGATCAGCGTATTCTTTGAGCCTCCGAGTCGGTGGCGAAGCGGTCAGAACATTCAAGTACAAATCTATCTGCAGGGCCTCTGAGAAGAGCACCCGGCCAGGCGGGCAGCCAGCTCCCGAGGGCGACCGTCCTGGCCACAGGTCCAAGCATCCCCCTGGCCTGGGCCAAAAGTTCTCCAGGGCCCCCGGGAGCACTTCGCAGGGGAAGTCAGGACACGCGTTCAAATGTGCCTCCCTGGGGACCAAGTCGCAACTGCCTTGTGCCCTCACCTGCGAAAGCCAGCTTGTTCTTGTTCGTCCCTGCTTTCTGGCCTTCATCCAAGGGACTCTCAGTATCTCTCCCTTGGGATCGGGGCCGGGTGCCCAGATGTCGTGTGCATGTTGACTGAGTATGTTTCGGCAGAGGGCGTGCGGCAGAGTGGCCGAGCAGGAGCGCTAGGGCTGTGCCTCACAGGTAGGGTCACTGGGCAAGTGACTTGGTGTCTCTGGGCCTCAGTCTCCCCATCATGAACTGGAGATAATAGCACCCCCTGGTCTGCGGTGATGGAACACGGCAGGGCCCCAGGCGCCGGAGCCTTTTGTTGTCACTGTGCTGGTGGCACCAGGAAGTGGCATCTTGGGGTGGAGGATGGGAAGGTGAGGACCGACGAGGCAGGAGGCTGCCCTCGCAGGGCTGGGCGTCCGTGGTCACCTGGCACAGTGGGCCCTACGCTCATGACCGAACAGGCCTCGCTTAGCACAGGACGCCTCCTCCTGTGACTTTGTTTACCATCCCACCTCCGCGCTTAGAGATGGCGAGTCACGGCGCTCCCTCAGTGAGGGATGACTACGTCAGCGGACGGGCGCCCGGGTCTCCAGAGCGTTCCCGGCACCCTCCTCAAGGCCCCCAGATATGTGCAGTCAGCCTAGGGGAGACGCATATTGTGTGTCACAAGCCACGGCGGCACAAAGTTGCCAAAATCCAGGTGCCAGCTGGTGGGTGAGTGAAGGACGGGGCGGGGCAGACAGCCGTGGGTCCTACACGCAGGCGGGGGCCCCGCCTTCAGCACACTCAGTTCCAAAGGGCAGCCACAGATAGGCGGGCACATAATTGGGGCTCAAGGGGGACAGAGAGCCACACAGGAAGAGAGGGTCAAGGGAGGGTCAGGGGTTCCAAAGAGCGCCCGATCTTTGCTCCTGGTGGTGACACGAAAGAGGGTCTCAGGACTGCTGCCCTAGAGGAGACATTGCATCTGGGCCTCTGTCTCTGCTCAGGCTGCACGACAGATGCCACCAACTGGGCGGCTTAACACGCACTTATTTTCTCATAGTTCTGGAGACTGGAAGTCCAAGATCAGGGTGCCGGCAGGGGTTCCGGTGAGGGCTCTCCTCGCAGACATCTGCCTTCTCACTGGGTCCTCACGTTGCGGCACAGGGGGCGGGGAGAGAGACAGAGAGACAGAGAGAGAGAGGGAGGTTGAGAGAGATAGGGAGAGAGAGATAGAGAGAGAGGTAGTTGACAGATTGAGAGAGGAGAGAGAGAGGGAGATTGAAAGAGGGAGAGGGAGAGATAGGGAGAGGGAGACAGAGAGATTGAGAGACAGGGAGAGAGAGCGCGCATGCTCTCCGGGGTCTCTTCTGTCAGGGCACTGACCCCAACCTGGGGACCCCGCCTCGTGACCTCTTCTAAACGTAACTCTCTCCTGAAGGCCATGCCTCCAAGCACCATGCATTGAGGCTTAGAGCTTCAACATACAAATTTTTTGCTTTGAATTTTTTAAATACTGCTGGAAATGTTTGTCACCTTGACTGTGGTGATGGTAAAATGAGATGTACAACGTGTCCGAAGTCACCAAATTGTGCCCACTAATTATACTTCAGCAATAAAGCTGGGGGGGCGGGGAGAAGGGGCCCCTCCAGTCTCTCCTTCCAGCTCTCGGGGATGCAGACCTCACGGCAGCAGCTCAAATGAACTCTCACTTGGGGAATCTTCCGTCGCGTGCAGTTGAGTCTAATAGTAGCTGCTGAAATAGCGACTTCGGAATTTGCCGACAGCTTCGTGTGGTTCTTTCTGGTGCCAACGGGGGTTCTCCTAACACAGCAACTCCCCACCTCTAAAATACAGGAATTCTGGAGGGATGCAGGCGTTCAGTCCATAATGGCCTCTGAGCTGGGACGGAAGGAGGACCAGCCAGCCGACCTCCTCTGCCCCCGGGCCGTGCCGCTGTCCCAGCAGCCCGGCAGGGCACAGGGCGCCACAGAGAAGATGCACCTTTTAGACGATGGACTAAAAATATAAGAGTGAGAAAAACAAGTGTTTTAACGTCCCTCTTTCATGGATAAGGAAAGTGGGGGCTGGAGAGGGTAAGACCACAACCGGGCCGGGCCCGGGGCCTGCCTCGTCCCAAAGCACCAAGCCGAAGATGGACGTTCCCTCTGGCTCTCGGGGGCCGGCGGGCAGGCATGGGCGCCCCTCTGCAAGCCTTCCGTGGACGGTGCCCGAAGGGCAATAAGCACTTTTCACAGGTTGCCCTCCAAGACTCGTTTCCAGAACACAGATTAATGGAAGTGCATGTTTAAGTGCCTTGAAAATATTTTCGCTCTCCATCTCGATGGGAAGCCGATTACTACCAATAAGGCTAATGAAGATACAGCACGAGGGAGGCAGCGTCCCGGAGTCTCAGCCCCAGCCGGGGCCTGACCCGAGTAGTTCAGAAACCGGGCACCGACAGCGCCCGCTGCACCCTCTCCTGGCTGGGCTCACTTTGCTGAAAACCACCTGGAAGTGTGGCTACAGGAGTGGGAGCAAGCCACACGCCCCCTCGCGGAGCACCCCGGCCATGAGCACCCTGGGGGATCCCCTCAGCCCGTTCCTGTGGTTCTTAGACGACATGACGCTGCACATAGCACTTTCTTCCCTGTGTTTGCCGGTGACCACGAATTCCGTGGTGGTCAGACCGTTTACTCTGCCTGCCTTAGTTTCCTTATCAATGAAATGGGCTGCTGCCTTCCTTGCCGGCCTCTTAGGGCTATGATTTGAGTCAGTTGTGACAATAGGGGTGAAGGCTTTATGAAGCCAGGTATTGTATGCTTCCAGAATGTTGTGGGGGCTTCTTCAAATTCATTCATTTATTCATCGGGCAAATCGCTCTAACACATCAGGGAGAGGAAGTGCTCTGGAGAAAAAATAGAGTCGGGTATGGGAGGAGAGAGTCACAGGGGTAGCAAGGGAAGGGACTCTGAACACTTTTCGTCTTTATCCACCAGGCGAACTTTTTTATTCACCCTTCAAGATTTTGCCCCAAACCACCTCCTCCTCAAGGCTTCAGGGAGCACCGTGTTTGGTAACACGCACTGTCCCCCCAGCACCAGGCGGCGACTTTTTGGGCTGAGCACCCCGCCCTCCTCACCTCCACACTCTTAGCGGAGTGGGGCTGCGGGAGTGGGGGCGCTGTGTCGGGGCGTTGAAACAGCTGAGGCTTGAAAGCACAAGAGGGCAGGTCCCCCCACACTCTCCTCTAGGCTTGGGGAACCCCCCCCCCCGCCGTGTGCCCGAGGACCTCCCGTGGGGCAGGGCCCTGCACCCTTCGCTCAGCTGGGAGCACAAGCAGCAGGCAGGGCTCATGTAACTGGCCCACGTCCCAGGTGAGGACACGAGGGCCCACCTGGCCTCCGGGTCCCCCCTTGCACTCTGGACTCGGGCCTCACCGCAGAGTGAGAGGCACACAGTGTGGCTCCAGCCTTCCCGTCTCTGCCCCAGGCAGCTGTTGGTGGCCACAGTTCAGGCTTCCATTCGTTGAATATGTCATTTATTTACTGAGTGCCTATTCTGGCCAGGCCTGATGCCCGGGAGGAGGCCACAGTGACTATTAAGCCCTTCCTAACCTCAAGAACGGGTGAGCTCTGGGCCTGGGAAAACGTGGCAAGGTCAGGGGGCTCTCAGCATCTGTACGGTGCCTCCCACCTTCCCCCGGCCCCAGCATCCACACCCACCGCAAGCACTCATGAGTGGGTTACCTTTCTAGCATGACATCTAAACACTGGGGCGCCCGGATGGCTCAGTCGGTTGAGCGTCCGACTTCGGCTCAGGTCATGATCTCGAGGTTTGTGAGTTCAAGCCCCGCATTGGGCTCTGTGCTGCCAGCTCAGAGCCTGGAACCTGCTTTGGATTCTGGGTCTCCCTCTCTCTCTGCCCCTCCCCCACTCATGCTCTGTCTCTCTGTCTCTGAAAAATGAATAAACCTTAAGAGAAAAAATTTTTTTAAGCTGAATGAGGTAAAGGGCACCTCCTACAGGCCTTGCATTTTAGCTATATAGCCAGGCACCCAGCACGGAGCTCCGGCATCCTTCGTAGCGTCTCTCCATTCCTCAGTTTCCCTGGGTACCTGCCTTTGGCGGGGGCTGGGGCCAGGAAGGGGCAGGCTGGCTGGAGGCAGCGTCGACTCCCGTCTTGATGCTAATAGAAGGCCAGCAAAAGCCATCTCCCCCAAGAACTGCCGACCTGGGGTTTCCAGCTTGCAGCCCATTATCTGCTAAATAACTGCATCGATTCGATTGATACTATTTGTTAGATAAAGCAGAGGGTCCTGGATGGGGCCAGGAAGGCCCGATCTGCATGGAGATCATTTAAAAGATTAACTTTAGTGAAAGCCTCAAGGTTTGGCAAATCCATAATTAATCAGCATGGCTCAGAGCTTCTGTAATTGGGGGCTGGAGACAACTCTGCAAAAAAAAGAGCAGGGCTGGAAAAATGGGTAGAGAAAACTCCTTCGCTGGCCACATTCGGGGAGGAGGAGCCTGAGAGGTGGGGACGTGCGGGTTCTGAATTGGATCGTTTTGTGCTTTCATTCAGCATATTCCCTGCCTGTGACTTATAAATAAGGGCCATCGTAAAAGTTGCAAAGCCAGAGTTAGAAAGACCTGCACAGTTGTCCTCCTGGGAGACAGGGTGAGATTAAATTTGGTCCTTAAATCTGGCCTGTGTTTTTGGTAATTTGTCAGGGCACCACTAAGGCCTTTTTCCTTAGCGATGATGGCCTTTAGAATCGCATTTTCCTTACTCAACATCCCTGGGCGTCGTCCCTCTTAAGCTGTCCCGGATGAGTGTCCAGAGCAGCGACTCCGAGGTTTGAAGAGGTGGTGTCCCCGTCCCCAGGGAGCAGTGAGGATGCCGGCAGGTGGGGGACAGGAGGTGTCCGAGTCAAGAAGGGCTGCTTATTGCTGTCCTGAAAAATGAGCTGGGCCATCTTGGGTAAAAAATTCATACTGAGGCAACGTCAACCTTTTGACCTGCTTCCTGAGTGGCCCGTGAATGTCAGAAAAACTCCGTTCCTGTCTGCGTTGTGAATTCCAGCACACCGAGTCACCAGTCTGAAGGGATTAATGCTCAGCTGTTTGGGTGTGGGGAACACAAATGTGATATTTACAGGTTGACTGTGGGCGATCCCCCCTCGGTATTTCTACAGCAGTGGGTCTAGAAAGGCCTTCTCAAGCACTGGCCGATTGGCATGCTTGCCAGTGGCTTGGCCAACCTCCAGGAAGGTCTGCAGAGTCTAAATCAGAATGTGAAGATTTAGTACTGGCCTACACAATAATTTGCTTTAAGCTGTATAAATAGTATTTTATTTGGGAATTCATCGAAAGGAAGTTTTGAAGGTCAAACCCTTCCCTGCATTGAGTGCATATGTATTTAATGTTCAATCTCTGGTCTCTTTTATAATCCTGAGTGGCTTGGCTTCAGATATATTTTTAGCGATGGGAAATTGAATGTCAATTTGAGAAAGACTTCCCCAGGATGGCCCCTCAGCCCTCTGCACACATCCCTCGGCCTCGAGAAGGGTTCTAATCCCAGAAGTTCCTCTGGGAGGGAGCTGGGTACTGCTGGCCAGTGGTCCTCCCCGGCATGCTCCAAGATCAGCCCGGAGGTAGAACTAGCTCTGGGTTCCAGTGTGTTCTCCACAGTCTCGCCACTCCTCCTTTCTTTGAAGGCTACTCTCCTCGGGTGCTACAGAGATGAGCTAGGAGCTAGAGAAAGGACCCAAGGCAGAGGGAGGTTGGGCGCCGTGACTTGTCATAGCCCACCCCCCACTCACCCAGCATGGCCTCCCCTTCCAACTCGCATGGACCTGAAACAAGTCCACATTGGACTTGGTGTCTATGGAAAACATGATGTCTGTAAAAGGTTACGTCTAGCACACAGGTGTGCTGTCTGGGGAAAAGGTGAGGACAGGTGAGGCCACTAGGCACCTGTCAGGCCCCGGGCAGTTGTGGCGACATCCGTGCTGCTGGGAAGGACGGACTGGAGCAGGGCCTTGGTCAGGTGGTCTGTGCGTGGCAAGGTGGATCGCTAGAGAGCAGACCTTGAATGGCTTCTTCACCCTTCAACCCCAGCGCCTGGAGCAGTGTCCAGGGTGGATTAGGGAGGACATGTTAATGGGTGCTTTAAGGTGGAGTTCAGGAAGAGGGGAGGAGACAGAAGCCCGTTTGAGGCATAGTTAGCTGCCTCTAGGACTTTGCCAAGGGCCTGTCACAATTCAAGGACTGGGACCCTCATCACCTTGCCCTGCTTATTAGTTGCCTTGGTTGTTTTTACATTCCTTGAAAGAGTCAGGTCCCCAGCCCCTCCCCCTCGCACCCCTACCATGTAGCACAGGTCAGGGCTCTGCTGTGGAGCCACCAGGACCTCCCCACACATCCTCCTGAGAATCTTATTCTGAACTCATCCGGAACTCTTGGCTATTCCTCTACTTTCCCACACTGCCTTCTCTACTGAGATGACTTCTTCCTGGCCCATATCCACCTGGGGAAATTGTATCTGTCCTTCAAAGTCAAGTTCAACACTGCCTCCCACTCCACCTCTACGCCAAATTAGAAGGATCCCCTTCATCCCGTGTCTTGTGTTGCATGGCCTTTGCATACTGGATTTAGATGCTGGTTGTCTCTACACCTGATTCCTTCAGCTAGCCCCAGTGCCTGGTACACTGCAGAGACTGAGTGGGTGTTTATCAAGTGGACGTTCCTCTGGTCAGGTAACGGTGATGGCATAAGTCATCTCTGCCCTGAGTTTATATACACTCAGCTCAAAGAAGATTCCTTGCCATCCTTAGATTGTTTGGAGTGCTTTCAGGTTTCATGAAAGCTTTTCCATTTGAGACAAGTGTTGTCAGAACTTAGAGCCAGAAGGATCCGGGTTCCATTTTAAGCTCCACACAGGGTGTGTCCTTGAGTGAGCTCTAAATCTCTTTGAACATCAGTGTCCATATGTGGTAAACTTAAGAGTAGCTCACACAAGGGGCGCCTGGGTGGCTCCGTAGGTTGAGCGTCCGACTTCGGCTCAGGTCATGATCTCGAGGCCTGTGAGTTCAAGCCCCGCGTCGGGCTCTGTGCTGACAGCACGGAGCCTGGAGCCTGCTTCCGATTCTGTGTCTCCCTCTCGTTCTGCCTCTCCCCCGTTCATGCTCTGTCTCTCTCTCTGTGCCAAAAGTAAATAAGCATTAAAAAAATTTAAAAAACAAGAGTAGTTCACATGACTATCGTGAGGTTGAAATGTAGCAATTTATGTAAATCCCATAGCGTAGTGCATGGCACATTGTAAGTGCTCAACAAATGGAACCTGTTGACGTGGTGATGATGGTGGTGATGGTGATGATGGTGGTGACGGTGATAGTGATGATGACGATGGTGACGATTGTGTTGATGTCAATGGTGACGACAGGGATGGCGGAGGTGGCGACGATGACAGATGATGACGGTGACGATGACAGTGGTGGTGAAGATGATAATGACGAGGATGGGGCTGAAGATGAGGGGGAGGAGGGTGGGGGTGGGGAAGGTGATAATGGGAATAATGGAAACGGCGGGCATGGAGACAGCGGTGACGGGCGTAATGAAGATGATGCTGGGCATGGTGGTGATGTTTCTGCTGGTTTGGGGCTCAGCGAACCTCCGTGGCCTTCAGGGCTTTGTAAACCTGTCTGATACGTGACATGCCAGGCCCCGATCAGGCACGCAGACCGTCCTGCCCTCACCCCTCCCCTCCTCTGTGTGTTTACCCACAGGAAAGGCTGCTTTCAAGGCCTCTCTTTCTGTCCTGTGGGCTAGTAAAGGCACCAAGTCAAGCCTTTGCTAAATCCCTGCTCTTCCCGGGCCCATGAGCTGTTTCCTATTAGAGTTTCATGCATCCCTTTGACATATTTTTATTGTCAGGTTAGAAGAAAATATTCCACTTGTTTGCAACATTCTCATTATATTCCCTTTATAACAATTTCTAAAAGAGAATAAATATAAAATATTTCTCTGTATTGTGGCAATATTTCAGCCTGACTTTAATATGCTGCATGGTTTTCCAACTCACAATTCTCCTAACCTTGTGATGACAGTTAAGAAATCTTCAGGCCTGGGAAAACACGTGGATCAATGAGTTAGTGGAAGCTCAGGACACTTTACGGGGATTCGGGGAGAGCAGCTTTCTGCCGACTCAGAGGTACCGTCTCGGCCTCATGAGAATACACCTCCCTGCACCCGAGGTCTCCTTCCCCTGGGCCGTTTCTGAGAACTCAGAGACGTCTCCTTCAGGACCGATCAGCAGCCAGGCACCTTAGGAGCCCAGCTGGGAAGCTTGGTCTGGAGTAGGGACACGGGGAGCCCTTGACCATGGCCTCTGAGCCTGGCTACCTCCAGGTGGCCGTCACAGCCTGCCCCAGAGGATAGTCACTTGGGCATGCAGATTTCCAGTTTCCACCTAGAGCAAATCTCCTACTGTACCTTCAGTCTCAGACACCTGGTGGGCCTCGATCCCGCCTGTCCCTGAAGTGGACTCAGTGCCACGCTGGGCAGCCCGCTGGGTAGATGGAGGAAGAGTTACTTGGACAGCTGGACAGACAGCCACGTTGGGGTGAAGACTTTACTTCAGCCTGCCTCCGTATCTCTCGACTGGCCCCAGCCCATCTGCAGACTGGGACCCCTTGGGTGAATTCCTGCCCCTGCACCCTTGTTCAGGGCTCCCCCATGCCCAGAATGCCCATCCCTCTCGTTCAGACTGCGCCCATCCCTCCTGATCTTTGAGACCCAGCTCTGTAAAGTCTTTTCTGACACCTGAGCTCCTGGAGACACCCTCTCCTCCCCGACCCACCATGATGACTCCCCAGAGCCCTTCTGTCCGGGGGCTCTCCGCACGTGCAGCCTCGGATGCGGTTCACCCCCCAGACTCTGGGACTCCAGAGGGCAGCCACTCTGTGTGTATGCTGGTTGCCCACCTCCCTCCAATGGCGGGATGGTGGAGGGCGCCCAGCGTGTAGCAGGCACTCAGGCAATCTGTGGATTTTGGTGCTGGGGGAACACCTGAGCCTTCAACCGGGCAAAGGTAGCTGGGTCTTCATGAAGCCTGTGGTCAGTTCTGGAGAACAAGGCCTAAACATGGGGAAGTGACGGAACAGTCCTTATAAAGCAGCCTAGAGCGAGGCTGAGCAGTGGGGAAGCTGAGAGGACTCCAGACAGAGCTGGGGCCACCAGAACCATCGTTTGTTGAGCATGGGCTAGGTTATCTGTCTTTAGCCTCACGTCTACCTTGTGGACTAGGCATAACATCCCCGTTGAACAGAGGAGACGTAGGTCCAGATAGGGAGAGTGACCTCCCCAAGGTCACACAGCCAGCAAGTGTGGAAGCCATGATTTGGACCCAAATGCAAATTGGGGTCAAGGTCTGGGGGTGTTCTGTGTGTAATGCGGAGGACGAGCAAAGGCTCTCACCTGGGGGAGGAGGCCTCCCGGCAGGGTCTGTGGCTGGGCTAGGATGGCGGGAGCTGGTGGCATCATTCTGCCTCCATCTGGGCAAGGATGCCGGGCCAAGAACAGGGCTAGGCCTTGGGCACAGTGATAGCCCCCACCGAACACGGTCCTGGAAAAGGCAGCTGGCTCCTTCCCGTTAGCAGCCGACTTCTGTTGTCTGAGTTCCACACAGTCGAGCAAAATTTGCTGTCCCCCCTTGTGGCCCTGCACCTCCTGTTATCTCTATCCAGGGCCTCTCTGCCTTCCAGTTTCATCAGGAGGGAAGTATTTATGGCCTTGTTTACTTCTCTCTCAGCTGGATATGCCTGGGCCGAGCCCCACCGGGAGACAGGTAGCAGTGAGTCTGGTGACCCAAACGGGGGCCAGGCCCAGGAGGGTCTCCAGACCCAATAGCCCCCCAAAAGGAAACAGGAACCTTTCTCCAGTGGTTGGGCCATGTGCTGACCCCCAGCCCCCATGGTCCCTTAGACCACAGGCTGCCTGCCTCCTGGCTTCTGGGTCATGGGCCAGCCTCAGGCCCTAACAGGCTGGTGGTGGCTATCAGAAAAGGAAGGGGGGGCGGGCAGAGGAAAGGCTGTTCTTCCCACCTCCACCATCCACCTCTGTCTAAGCCTCCCTCCCAGCAACCGGGGCCAGATCCTCTTTCCTCCTGGGTGGGCTCTGTGACACCTCATTCCCTTTTCCCGGAGGCTCTTCAGAGGGAACATTTGCATCCAGGGGCTTCTGAAAGCTACTTGGCCTGTGCAGTTGCCCACTCGAGAGCCCAGGTCCACCCCTGCACCTGTGAGGTCTCCGAGAGGACCACGCGGCAGCTTCCTGATGTAGGGTCCCTCCAGGTGCCTCCTTCGCAGGGAAGGGCAGTCCCAGCACAGCCAGTGGCAAGCAGGGGCCGGTGGTAGGTAACTCACTGATAGGGGGGAAAAAGGGACAAACGCCAGCATCTCCAGAGGAAGTCGCTGAGTGCAAAAGGCCAGCTCCAAGGGCTGCATGCTCTACAATTCCATTTCCATAACACTGTTGAAATGACACAATTACAGAAATGGAGAACAGATAAGTGGCTTCCAGTAGGTAGGAAGGGGGTAGGGCAGGAGGCAGGGAGGTGTGGCCTGAAAGGGCAGCAGTAGGGGCCCCTGTGGGCACAGAAAAGTTCTGTCTTGACTGTGTCCATGTCAACACTCGGTTGTGAAGGAAGGGAGACGTGCTAGTCCCAGGACAGCGGCGGCCCTGCTCTCAGCCCCAAAGATAGGGGTGTGGGCTCAGCCCTCCTCCTGCAGGGAACACGGGCCCTGGTGGAAGGGAAGTGGGGCAGCTGTGGGCCAGCCTTGAGCTCCACGCCTCGTGTGACCTCTTCCCTTTAGGGTCCCCGGGTGCCCTTGCCCTCAGCTCTCTCTCTCTCCTTTCCTTTCCAAGCTCCCTCTCAGAAAAGAGGAGGCCCGTCCTCCACAGCTCTGAGCACCTACAGTGCGTTCTGCTCTTTCTCAAGGGATCAGCTCCCTGTGCCAGCCATGACCTTGTCCCCTTCAAGGTCTGTGGGAGTGCAGAAGCCACAGGAGCAGGGCTAAGCCCAGATGTATGGCAGGGACATCGGCCTTCTCCACCTCAGCCAGGGGCAGAGTTGGGAGGAATGAACCATTCATTCATTCATTCATTCATTCGGCAAATATCCCCAGATTCCCAATATGTTCTAGGACCCTCCTTAGGTACCAGGTGTTCTGAAATGAGTCTGACATCAGCTTGCCTGCCCCATAAGCTCAGCCTTGTGCAGACAGCAGGCCCCAGGACTCCACTGGCAGGGGCTAGCCGAGGCCAGGATTCTATAATGCTAAGACATGGTCCCTATTTGGGACCACAGTGTGTTTCATACAGGATCCTGGCCCTGCTGCCATTCGTATTTTAAAGCAGAACCTTACTGTTTTCCAGGAAGGCAGTCCTTGTGCCCAGGGAGGCAGCCAACAATAGACCCTAGGCCTGCAGCATGCCCTGCCTGGCAGAGTGCGGAGGCCACAGAGTGCACCCTGTGCCCTGGGGGTGCACCGTCACACTGGTGCGAAGGCTGACCTGTGTGGCGTGGGGGTGGTCTGGGCAGGAGACCCTCCCAGATGACGTCTCCCAGGGGGATAGCACCCCTCCTCCTTCACTCTTAGCTTCCGATGCGGCCTGGAAGGAACAGGGCTAACGGCATTCAACCCGGGGTCCCCACCATGCTGCACCCAGCAGAAGCTTCTTCCTCAGCCAGCAGAGGCTCCCAGGGAGCAGCAGAGGGAGCTGGGAAGCACCCCACCGCCCCCCACCACAGGAGACCTGCGGATTTGCAAGCAGGAGAGGGAAGCCCTGGCCTTCTTCGCCCAATATTTATTGAGTAGATTCTCAGCTTCCCAGCAGCTCAGCCCTCAGTCTGGCGTGAATACTGATTGGAGATGTACCCTCCCCTTGTCCCTGAGGCCTGGGGCTGCCAGGGGGCTCTCTGAGCAGGGAAGGCAAGAGAGGAGCCAGGCAGGGGAGACGATGCCCCAGCAGGAGAGCGCTTGAAGCCGGCAAGTCTCCCCGCACTGCTGTCCTCAGGACCAGATGGCACGCTGGCCTGGAGACTGGTTTCCTGTGTGCATTGGTGAGGCGTCCCCCCCCCCCCCCCCGCCCCGGGGCCCACCGCGAGGAATCCCCCAGGATTCCTCAGTGCCTTTGATGAGTTCCGAAGTTGTGTCTCACGGGCCCAGCAAAGGGTTGGGCTGCAGACACTTCTTGTCAAGCCACAGGCTGGCATGCTCCTGGCCTCCCTCGCCTGCAGATCACAGGGCCTTCCTGGCCAGGCCTGGCCCTTTATCTCCTGCTTCCCACCCTGGACGGCCAGGCAGTTGATGGGATTCCTGGAACCTGCCCTTTCTGCCCACAGGCCTGCGGCATCAGAGTTGACTCCAGGGCAGTTGATTCTTATGAACTTGCAAGCCCCGACTTTAGACCCTCGAAGGCTTTGGAGCTGGGTCCCTGTGGGCAGACAGTGGGGGTGGGGTGTGGAATGTGGCAGGCAGCTGAGGAACCTGCTGTCCCACTGGGGGACCTAGAGAGGCTGGAGGCCTCCGTGCCAGGCACAGGGGAAGGATGCGTGCAAACCTGGTCCCTGTCAGGGAAGTGATAGGACATATCTCATTCTAGAACCATCTGTCCAATCCCCAGTCTCAGCCTGTCTGGGCACAGGTGGAAGGCTTGGCAGGTGGAGTCAAGAACAGAAAAGAGAAGCAGGCAGTTGTAGGCAGAGGGGGCTGCCCAGCAGAGGCCCGTCCACACCCCAGTCCACCCCCTCACAGGCGCCTGGTCTAAGGCCCGTCTCTGGAAGCCCAGCCACTGGCCCGGCCCCTCCTTGGCCTGCAGCCTCTAGATATCATGGCATCCCCGTAAGGATGCATTCGCTCAGGCCGCCTGACAGAGCACCGTGGGCTGGGGGCTTCAACCACCGTTCTCAAGGGACCTCTCCCAGCTCTGGAGGCTGGAAGTCCAAGATCAAGGTGTTGGCAGGCCTGGTTCCTCCTGAGGCCGTGAGGGAGAATCTGTTGTTGCTTTGCCCCAGCTTCTGGTATTTTGCTGGCGGTCGTTGGCGTTCCTTGGCTTACAGATGCACCACCCCAACCTCTGCCTTTGTCTTCACACGGTATTCTCCCCATGTGGGTCTGTGTCTAATTTTCCCTTTCCCTAAGAGACCTCAGTCTCTGCATCTCAAGAGAGGACTATGGCTGTGGGCTGGCTGGAGGGCCCTGACAGGGCTCTCTGCATCCCCAGAGGGCCCCTGTAGGTAAGTCTGGGGCCAGCAGGATTTATTCATTCATTCGTTCACTCAACAAGCATTTACTGGCACCTGCTCCTTGGGGGCACTGTCCTTAGACTTGGGGTATAGTAGGGAGAAAAATGGGCAAGATTCTGCCACCTGGGCCTTACTTTCTAGGCGGAGTTAGACCAAAAAGAGAAAAAGTCAGCAAGTATAAAAAAATCATCCCAAGTGGGCATAAGAGCTACTAGGCATGAAATAAAATGGTAACATGAGAGAAGATAACAAAAGAACAGAGGGCCTTGCTGAGAGACCGGTGTTTGAGCTGAAATCTGAATGAAGATTTGAAGAACTATGGAAAAGTCACAGGTTTCGGACCGATAGATTCAAAGGCCAGAGGCAGAAGGGAGGATGAGGACTGGGGGAACAGGTGCCAGCTCTCGTGGGTCATGGCCCTCGTGGCTTATCACTCCAGGCAGGCGGGCAGGGTCCGGGCCAGAGGCCTCCGGCCTTGTGTAAGGGGCAGCTGGACACTTCATGGCAGTGAGGCACTTTCCAAGGGGCATGTTTGCATGATGGAATCTCGGTGGAGAAAGACTTTGTTCCAGGGAAAGCCCTGCTAGAGCTTTATGTGCTTCTGGAACCTTCTGGAAAGAACCTTCTTTCCAGAACCTTCTGGAAAGAAGCGGAAACCTTCTGGAAAGAAGCGGAAACAATGAATAAGCCAGGTGGCCAGGGAATAAGGAGCTGGGAGGGATGTGACGGGGAGATTGTCTCAGTCACTCTTGGCAACCATCTTCACGGAGGCAGAAGGCTCCCCCACAGGGCACGGGCTCAGTTATGAGTCCTCAACCTCACTCCAAGGACTGAAGCCTGGCCCCTGGGTCCCGGGGGTGGGGGGTGGGGGGCAGGGGAGGCGGCCAGGGCCCCCTCACACAGGACCTGTCTTCTCACTGGGCGCTTCAGCTGCAACCACAGCCCCACCTGCAAAGGGGCCAGAGACAGGCAGAGGCGGGGGAGCGGGCTCCATCCTGGCACATGATGCCACCCTGAATCAGATGGACTTTAAAATGGAGAGGGCTGCAGATGTCCTGGTGGGCAGAAGGAACATGGACTTTGGAGGCAGGAAGGCCTGGCCTAGTATGACAGACCAGGGTCTGATGCGAGACAACTGATGGCCTGTCCTCCGCCTCAGCTTTCTGATCTGTGAGCCGCACAGCCGCCTCGGTTTCCATAAGGGCCGGACGGGGACACTTAGCTCAGGGCCTGCAGGTGACAAGTGTCTGAGAAGCCCCTCTGCCTCACCGGGGCTGTTCAGCCTATCCGGTGCTGGCGAGGAGGCCTTGGTGCTGGGATCTGCAGAGCTTGGCCAGCCGTCCCGCAGAGCCTCCCGACTCCAGAGCCCATTCCTGGACATCTAGAGAGGGGAGGCCCCCGGGGGTGCAGGTGTGGGTGGGAGAGGAAGGGAGAGGGCTGAGTGCCCACCCTGACTGGAGGGAACCCTGGGGGCCGGGGCTTTCAGGCCGCAGGGCGTGGAGCACCTGGCCCACGCACACTCTGTGACACACATGGGCAAAGCTGCTTGGCCCTTTGGCCTTGGCTTCCCCATTTGCGAAACAAGGAGGCCTGAGTTCCCTTCGTGGGCAACCTCTGGAATTCCGTGCGACCGTGTGGAGGGAGGCCCAGTGGGCCCGTCTCGGTGGCACAGGAGGGAGGCTGCTCCTGGGAAAATGGGCAGACCCCACAGACACCTGCCCCAGACATCGCACCTGCCCCACGTACCCAGTGCCTCAGCCCATGGCATAGACGTCATTGTTCCCATTGCACCGGAGGAAACAGGGGCTCCGGACCCCTCACAGGCACTCAGGCTCTCTGTGCCCACCACCTGGCGGGGAGAGGTTTCCAGTTCAAGGCCCGAGGCACGCGCAGCCCTGAGTGCTCTAAGGAGTGGGGAGCAGGGAGCCAACGTGGCTGCAATTCTGACTTTGCAGCCGCTCCCGATGAGTAAGCAAACGGGAAGCGGCCTCCCAGTCCTCAGGGGCGCCTGGAGAGGCCAAGGCACAAGCCTCCAGGGGGCAGAGCCACGACAGCCCCAGGGGAAAGGAGGCCTGGGCAGGACTGGACTGCGGCCCGGGAAGGAGCCGGCATGTTGCCAGGAGAGCCCAGAGCGCGGGGCGCATCTGCATCTGGAGGGCCTGATTGATCGTGCCGCTCAGAGTGGATATATTTTTTAATAATCTGTTTCCAAAATTAGCCTTCCTCTGTATAGCAGCGATCACAAACAGCATGAGACGCATTTTTTTTTTTAACCTGTCCATGGTAGATATTTGCTTGCCTTCAAGAGAGAAGCAGATGAAGGTGCTGGTCCCCGGGCCCCCGCAGCCTGGGGGCTGGGGAGCGCCTGGCCCCCCTCGAGTCCAGAGCTCATGAACCAGAGGAGATGCAGGGAGGCCACGCCCACCTGACTCAGGGCTCCTCCCTCCCTCTCCCCGTCTGCCATCAGCTCTCTGCACCTTGGTGTCCTTGGCCACGAGATGGCGGTGGTTGTGGGTTTTTTATGTGGGGTTAAAATAAATGTGGAGTTAAACATAGTAGATGCTCGTTAAACATTCAGGGAACACTAGCTTCATCCCCCCCGTCTTTGTCCTCCTGGTGGCTTTGGAGCACTGATTCCTTCGTGGTTTTACAGGCCCTGCTGGTGCCGGATTGTAAATGCTCGTTTTTAACTCAGGCCCCCTTTGGATGCAGGTGACCAGTGGGCCCCCTCCTGCTCTTGCTGGTGCCTTCTTCGGGGAGCTCCCGGCTCTCTCCACCAGTCAGGGTGTTCCGCTGCTGGGTGTTCCGTTTCCGCTTTTCTTAATTCAAAACAGTAGCTTCTCCCTGCGTTCCCTGGATAGAAACGGTGTCGGGGCCCATACGCTCACCTTGATCTGCTCCTCCAAGGGCACGTACCCTTGACCCTTACTGGAAGACTGCCAGTGAGCGCCCGTGTCTCGATGGCTCGCGTGTAAAAGATGCTGGTGTTATGCTAAGTGCCTGCTGCGTGCCCTGCCCCGTGCTGGGCTGGGCGGGAACAGTGTCAGGGTGGCCCCGGTCCCCCGCCACCCACCCCGAGAGCCCCTCTCTGGAGGAGGAAGGGAGCGAGGGGAAAACACAGGCCATAGTGCAATGGCCGCTGGTGTGGGGTGGGCTGCGGGCAGGGGCCATAGGAGCTTGGGAAAGGAAAGACGTAGTTAGTGTCGGCTCTCTGGAAGACAGGGTCCCGAGCTGAGCCTCAAAAGATGACAGAGTTGGGACTGGCTGAGAGGAAGGGACAGGAGTCAGCACCTGAAGCGAGGCCTCCAGATGGGGCTGAGCTGGGCAGCCAGCGGCAAACGGCTCCGAGCCCTTGCTTGCCTCGTTCGGGAATCAGGCATTAAGTCCCTGGGGTGCTGCGGTGTGGCTGGCGGGACCCCCCTGGCTGAGGCGCGGCGGCCGGTCACCCCTGCTTCTCCCTGCTCCTGGGCCAAGGCGGGCTCCGCCTGAGCCCGCCTGCTCCCATCGGGGTAGCCCTGGCCTCTGTGCAGAACCGGGGCCAGGAGGCCTTGATTCCGGAAGTTTCAGAGGACCGCTCCACGACTGCGCCAGCCAGCAGCCCTCTCTCAAGAGCCCCCGCCGCCGGCTTCCGGGGACCCCCCAGGACTTTCCCAGCACGGCCCTCATCCCTCGCGTTTCCGGGGAGTAGTGCTGACTGCTTGGTTTCCCCTCTCATTTCTTTCTGGAATTCATCTACATCAAAGCGAGATCCCTTATGCTCAGCGCTCAACAAGGCTGTGGTGATTAAGCACTTAAATTGATTAATCAAATTTCCTGTGATGAGAAGTACTGTCATTCATTAATCTGAGCGGGATTATAAATAAGAGATGGCAGATACAGGAGACGAACGTGTTGACAGATGGAGGCGACGGCCTGAATCACAAGCAGGCGCCTGCTTCCTGAGGGCTCGAGCTGCAGGCAGCCCGGGGACAGAGCTTCCCTAAAGACAAAATTAGACCGAGATTAAAGTATCCCCATTTTAATAAAGAAATATGCATAGATGAGCGGGCGGCCGGGGAGGGGAGGGTGCAGGTTTGCATACCAATGGCCAGACTGTGTTCAGGGACGCGGTGACAGGGCTGCTGGAGGGACGCGGCTCGGCCCGGAGCGGACCCCACAGCCTTGCACACCAGTTGAGAACGTGGGTTTTGGAGTCAGACCAGGCCGGGTTCAAATCCCGCCTCCACCGGCTCAGTCGCCGCGTGACTCGGCTGAGGTTCTTACTCTCTCTTGAGCCTCTGTCCCCCGCTGGTGAGATGCAGGTGACATGTACCCTCTTCAGGGCGTCGTTAGGATTAGATGAGGCGGTGTCTGTGAGGCACTGTGTACGCATACCACAAATATTGATTGAGCGCCGACTGGATGCCCGTACCGTGCCGCCATTTAGAGATTTACAAGGAAAAGGATGGACATGGTCCCCGCCCCTCTTAGGGCTGGCGTTCCTGCAGAGAACAGATATGACACACGGGCCCCGCTTCACGGCTCCATTCCGGTGGCGGCGAGGGCCACGGAGGAGCGCAGGGTCGGCGAGGGCGGGTAGTAACGGGGGAGCCTGACCTCTCTCGGGGCACGGTGACCACCTTGAGGAAGGAGCAACAGGGCTGAGCTCTGAGCAGGGCCTAGGGCTGCGGTGTGAAGAGGTGGGGCGTGGAGAGAGGCCACAGAACCGCTCCACGGGGAGAGTGTGAGAGGGGGCCCTGGCAACAGGAAGGGGCAGGCCCAGAGGGGCGCTGTCCAGGGCCCGGGGGGGGTGGGCAGACGCACAGCAAGCCAGGAGGGCGGCAGCCACGGGTAAGGCTGGACACGGGCAACCAGTACCCAGAGCTTCGAGCCGTGTTGAGGATTCGGGTTTTAGGCATCAGTACCCCCCAGGTGGAGGCTTTGTGAGGGGCTTGGGGGAGGCGGCGGGGTCTCCCCACCAAGGTGCAGAAGGGAGCGGCCAGCCACCACCCTGGACTCCCCAGGTGCCGCGTTCTCGGTTGACCTCGTGGACACACACGTCCCCTGGTCTACCCACGTGTGGTTCCGGCCCCCCGGGGACACTGTCCCTGACTCATGGCCACACTGATGCTAATGGAACTTCAGTTCCCAGCTCAAGTATGTGGCTTTCCCAAGAGGTCAAAGCCCCAGGGACAGTGCTCCCACCCCGAGCGTTGAGGCCTCTTGTTCGTGACCCAGTCTCAGATCTGACCCACCCCTCATATGTGCCTGACGCCTGTGGCCCGGCTCACGCCATCAGTCGGCACCAGGACGCAGGGACCACAGCGGCTCTGGTCCCCAGCGCGTCATCAGAACGTGCGGGGGCCTGCCACATCAGCATATGCGCGTGGAGTTCACAGATGCTGAGTCGGGGTGGCCTTGGAAGCATCACAGAGACGGTGGTGGCCGTGCCAGGGAGAGCGGGCAGGGTAGAGAACCGCCCAGCCCTGACATGCACATCAACATCTTCTGGGTATCGGGGCCCGGACCACGTCAGCACAATGACATTTACTGAGCTCCTGCTTGGGGTATGGCCCTGCTGAGGCACTGGGAACCCGTTCTCGCCTTCCAGGAACATTGAGTAGGACAGGGGAGGTGGGCCAGTGAAGAGATGATCGCGATGCACTGAGGTTAGGGTCCCACGGAGGGAAGCCCAGGACAGGGGAAGGGGACTTTCTAGGATGGGCGGATGCCAGGGCTGGGATTCGTCAGAGATGTAGGAGGTGGGAGAAGAAGTGCAAATGGGGGTTCGAGGCAGAGGGGTGGACACGCCTGGCACCCTTTTCTGCCTGTTTTTTTACCTCCTGACGTCCCGGTCAGAGTCTCCAGGCAGCCTCTGCAGGGGCCCTGGCTCCTCAGGCCCCAGGGGCCCCGGCCTCACCTGCTCCTCTGCCCCGACACAAGGACCCGGAAAGGTCATTCTCAGGCTGCTGGGCTCACGCACTGCGATCAACCAGCAAGCCCTGTGAGCCCTCCCTGGGGCCCCTGGGAAGAATCTGCAAGAGTTTGAGGGGGTGGGGAGACCGGAGAAGCCGAACTCCCTCGCTTGTAGGAAACCCACTGGTGCTCAGTGAGATGAAAACTATCACTCCTGGCTGAATTGGCCCCTTCCACTGTTTCGCTAAATAATTAAAGACTCCTTATTAAAAGAGTTACCGTCTTAAAGATGTCAGCCCTTCATCTCTCATGTCCCGCCTCTGGAGTGTGGCCTCGGGGCCGTGTGCAAGCACCCCTGCCGAGGATAACCTTTGCCCTGGAACCCAAGAGCATCTCAAGTAGCTTTTGAAGACCCACTGTGTGCCTGGCACCGTGAGGTGCGTAGACGTCTGTCAGCTCAGCCCGGGCCTCTCCTGCCACAGTGGCTTCTACAGTATAACTTAGGGCTGGCACAGGCCTTAACGGGTCTCAGAATACAAGGGGGAGACGGCAGGGTGGGCTCCCGTCCATCTTCCATGACGGACTTCCTTTGTGCTGCCCACGCCTACGTGCTGCTTCCCTCCTCCCCGGGCACCAGGCTGGCGGGGGCAGGCAAGCTACGGAGGGCCCCGTTTCTGCCATTGAGGTGTGCCCACCGGGGGAGGGAGGGGGCTGGGAAGCAGAGGAAGGACCACCCAGCGCTGCCGGGGAGAGTCAGAGCCTGGATCAGAGGAGCAGTGAGTGTTCGCACGGCACCCTGAGGGACAAATCCAAGTTCACGGAGCCTGGAAACAGGGCTTTCCCCAACACTTCAAAAACAAAGCACGGCAGATGAAAGACAGAGAGAGGTCTGAAAGTGTGTGGCACGCTCAGGGATTCATTCCACAAACAAACGAGCGCCTACTGTCTGCCAGAAACGATGCCAGGTGCTGAGAATACAGAAGTGAGTGTGACAGGAACCCACCCCACATACGGTTTGCAGGCTGGCGGGGGGGGGGGGGGGGGCGGGCTAGAAGCAGCCTCTGATGCTTCGTGAAATGTGCTCCGATGAAAGCATCCTCCAGCCACCTCTGTAGCACCAAGGAAGGAGTGATTACCTCGATGGCTTCCAGGAGGAGGTGTGTCCAGGCAGGTTGGGAGGGAGACTCAGAATTCGCTCAGATGCAGGTGGCCTGAACAGATGGGGCACGGAGGGAGGTGTCGACGGATGAGACCAAGGAAGGACTGAGGAGCAGAGGGGAGAGGCGGGGGTCTCCCGTGTGGGAGATCCGGAGTGCTGGGAAGGGGGAGGAGGAGAGATTGCAGAAAATCTCACAGAAAGGAGGTGGTGGCAGAGTTGGAAAGAGTGGTGAGGCCACGGGAGCCGTGGTTTGAGCAGAGTCTAAAAGGATGGTCAGCAGAGTGGCCCGCAAGGACCTGGGAAGCGGGGCTGGGGGTCCTGCAAGGTGTGAGCGCCCAGCCACAGCAGAAGTGCCTTCCCGGGGTGACCCTGGACCCGGGCGAGTCTCCCCCGGGGGTTGTCTCAAGACCCCTCACAAGCTGGAAGGACTCTGTTGACCTCAGAACTGGAAGGCCCAGGCTACCTGATGCCGGAGGAATCCGGGGGCAGGACAAGGACTTGACCTCCATCGGGGGCTCCACCTTCATCACATCTACCCTCACGTTAGTAGCGTCTTGGCGCTTGGTTGGAATTTTTCTTCTGAGAAGATCTGTGGTCACCTCCTAAGTGGTGAAAATCTCAATTTGCTGCAATTAGTAATGGCCGGAGGTGACAGGACCCAGGCTGGGAAGTGTCACCTGATGTGAGTCCCACTGGGTGGAGGCTGGACCTTGACTTGGGCATTCAGGAGTCCAGATGGTGTCATGGATGGACCTGGGCTGCCGACGCCCGGCCCCACCTAGGAGCGACCTGACTTTCTTCATTTCCATTTCCTAGAAAATGAGGGACTGGGGCTGGTGTGCAGATGATCCCTTTCAGCTCCAAACAGTTTCCGACTCGATGCGTCTCCCACCCACCCGCTCACCTTGCTGTCGGCAAGAGTTAAGTTTTAATGAGAAAAGAATTCCTCTCCGGAATATTGAGTATAATTAAAACTCTGCTGTGAAAAAAAAAAATTAAAAATTAAAAAAAAAAAAAAGTCCAGCAAACACGGAGCGTACTAGAGGAAGTGAAAATGTTAAAACACAACCCCCATTTCCCTCTCCCTACGACATGGATTATTAAGTCAGGTTTGAAAAAGTTCCTATTAAATATTTAAATATTGCATTAAATATTCATCATCTCAAAAATTGCTTCCTAACCGATCCTTAGGTAAATATAACAATATTTGATCACAAAAGCTGCACAGCCTGACAGGCTCAGAGAGGGTGAGAATCTGTCTGCGGCTGGGTTCCCACGGGCGCGGGGAATCCCGCTCGGCAGGGGGGGGGGGGCCCGGGAGGGCAGGACGGAGGAGAGCCTCAGGGCTGCGGAGGTGCCGCTGAGACCTGAGCCCGCTGGCGGGGCTCCCCTCCAGGGCTGCCTCCCCCCTAGGGCCGGGTGAGGGGTGTTTCGCCAGGGTCCCCCCCCCCAAGACCGTGCACATAGCTCTGCCCTTCCTTGTGTGGGCATCTGGTCTACCGAAGACCAGTATAACCAGCCGTCTGCGGGCAGCACCGGTAGAGGGCCCCCCACTGCAGCCTCCCAGGTGTAGGGGTTCAGTCGGCAGAGGCCCTACAGCAGCACTCCCCCACCTCAGTGTTGTTGACTGGATCACCATTTCTGGCACTGCAGGTGCACCTCCCGGCCTCCACTGCAGCGGCCACGCCTGTGTGAAATGGCCCCCGACGCCGCGCAGTGTCCTCTGTGTGCAAAACCACCCCCCGTTGAGAACTCCGCTCTCAGGAAAGGCAGTAAATACCTGCTGGGTGCTGGCTGGAGGGAGGGGAAGTCAAGCCAGGCGTAGTACGGGGCCAGTTTCGCACGGGCGTGGGTGCGGCGGCTGGGGACTGCTGAGCCCCGGCCACGAGCGGCCACAGGGCCAGCTCGCGGTTCCCACGTGGCACCTTCCCCGAAGGCCTCAGAGCTGGTGGCCTCCATCCATCTGCTGCCCCATTCCGGACCTCCCCCACTGGAGCCCCAACCTCATCGCCACAGAGCCCCTCCCGCATCCAGCCACAAGACAGCCTCCTCCCTCGAGGCCCACCCTGGGCCTCCTTCTGCACCCAGGCTCCCCGGCCTCCTGTAGCCCCTTCCCAGCCCTGCCCTCTCCAGGCCCCCTCGGCTGCCTTCCCACACTCGAGGGGCAATGAGGTGACCAGCCCACCAATTGCCCGGATCACTATCGCCGGTAGCTGAGCAGACCCTCACCTCCGCCACTAGCTCTCCCTGCCCCCCTCGCGCCAGTCCTGGGTGTTGGCAGAGCAGAAAGTCCGGTGCCACAGCCTCCCCCACCTCCATCCTCCTTCCCTGGGCAGGTCCCGGGGTGGGGAGGAGGCCACAAGTGTTGAGGGGCTCCCCCCACCAGCAGCCGGCACGGGCATGGGGGCGAGGGCTCTCCTGGGCAGAGTTCCGATGACTGACTGTCAGCGCTAGCTCCCTGGGTTGGCAGACAGGAGGGTGTGAAACCCCACACTTCAGTGCATCTGGAATGTTCTTGCAGGGAGGACTGTGTGCCAGGAGAGAGTCTGCTGTCCCGTTGGACGGGCACCTCCCCACCCCATTTGGTCTGCCGCAGAGGCTCAGGCTGTTTTGCACGCAAAGATAGAAGGGCGTTCCAAGGTGGAGAAGTGGAACATTTCCCACAATGATCAGTAATCTCCTGTGAGCAGTGATCCCAACATGGCCTGTCTGGGCACTTTGGGGTGAGAGGTGGCAGGGAGAGTGAACCAGAGGCTCAGAGCGGCTAGGAGCCACTGCTGAGTAGGAAAGGTGGCCGGCTGACACATCTTTAATGAAGACAGCAGAGGCCGACCCCGGGAGTATGGGGCATGCCCTGGACGGGCCACAGAGCTGCTGAGCCAGTGGGACACCGGCCTGGACCCCTCTGCAGGGTGGGTCCGGGGTTTCCTAACCCGCAGCTGTCCCCGGGGTAGGACGCAGGGACCCCCTGGCATTTTCCTGAGATGAGGCCCCCGAGGACAGGCGTGGCCACCCCCTCCCCCCACCCCCCCCAGTCTGAGGTCCTGAACCCACCTTCATGGCCACGGCCTCAGCGTCTTCTCCTAGAAGACAGGCCAACGTAAATGCTGGCTCTTCTCTCTTCTCAAAGCAGCATCCCAGCGCGAAAGCCTTGGCTCAACGGAACAGTGGGTCTGGGTTCGAGTTCTGACCCTGCCATCACATTACCCTGACGGCTCAGTGTCCTGTGTGGGGAGGTGGGACAAAGGGTGAGGTCCTGAGGACAGAGGGAGGATGCGTGCCAAGCAGCCAGGGTGCGGCCACACGTCCGTAGACGACTTTGGCCAGACGCACGGAAAAGCCCGGGGAGGTGACCCAGGTAGCCGAGCTTCCTGCAGACGTGGGACGTGTGGCATCACACAGGAGATCTCTGTTAGCAGCCGCGGTCAGGGGCAAAGCAGGGCCCTCAAGGCCGCGGCCCACCTCTGGTGAGCAGGTGCAAGGCGGGGAGGGATGGAACCGCGGCGAGCGCTGGCCTCGTAAGCGGCACAGACGCAGACCCCGAGACGGGTGGGACCGAGTTTTCCACAGGCGCCCGGGGCCGTGAGCTGCCACTTCGCCACACCGCCTGCAAGATCCAATACAGCGTCTTGCAGGTTAGCAGCGTATTGGATTCCGACGACTCGTGTTTTAAGGCTGCCGAATAGTTGCAGGCGACAGAAAACCTGTTTCTTTCCCATTTTATACATCCAGGAGATTTGTACCACATGCAGCCGGCGTGTCATTACACACTTCAAAATACTGCATTCTCTCTTTCCAAAACCTGCGGATCTACCGCGAGGCGGATAGAATGCGGGGCTGAGGGTAAGGGCCCTTCCGCCGGGGCCCGAGAGAGCAGCTAAGTGGAGGGTGCCTGCCTCTTGGCATTAAGAATCCAGCCCACCGCCTCCACCCCCGGGGAGGCGCATCTCCTGGCGGCTGCAGGACAATCTGTTATTTCCCCAGGGAGGCTGGGGAACGTGCTCGCGGGGGAGAAGCGGGTGTAATTACAGAGGCCCAGGCAGGGCACTGCTTTAATGCATGTAGGGTCCGCTGCTTGACTTAAGTACACCTTGCTGAGCCCCGAGACTGCGCCCTGCACTGTCACTGTGCCCAAGCTCCTGGTCCGGGGAGACCGCCCCCCACCTCGTCCCCCCCAGCCTGCCTCCCCCACCTGCCCCCCCCCCAACCTGGCCCTGTTAGTGTGGAACCAGCCCCTTCTCCAGTTGAGAGCCATTTGTGTTATGATCTCCTTTGCAGATGGGACGTCTCAGGACCTATGGGGGTGGGTTTTGGAAAGTGGGTTTCCGGAACTTCAGATCTCAGCATGCAGAGCGGCTACAGTTGCCTAGATGGCAGTGAGCGGCTCAGGCTCTGGTCCCCGCCCTGCACAGGGCCTCCCTTCCTGCCTGCTCTGGGGATACAGAGCCCAGTAAACTGGAAACTCAGGCTCCGTCTCTCCTGTGCTAACTTTCCTCCTTTGGCCCAACTAGCTTTTCCAGAACGTTCAGTGCCAGGGGAGACACAGAGGAACATGGGTCCAAACCTCCTTGAGAAGCTTTTCAATGGGGAGGGAGGCCCTCTTTCCTTTCTTCCTCCTCAGTGTAGGCTCCTTGCAAGGCCTGGGGTAGACCATTGAGTGTGGGCAGAGCCTCTGGCCACGAAGCTCTAACAGCACAAGTCATTGCCAGCCCACTCAGATGGCCCTTCGGCCCGCTGCCCTTGGCAATCCCGCCTTCTTCTGCTGGGTCCCAACACCATGCCATTTCCAAATACCTCCTCTGGGCTGGGCCTTGTGCAGACCTGGGGTTGAGGGGGGATGACAGCAGAGGGAAAGGGTCAAGCCCATGCCCATGGGGAGTGGACAGGCTCACTGAGAAGATAAGACCCTCAGAAAAGTGCATGGAGCGGGGTTGCCAAGAGTCAGGGCAGCTCCTCCTTAAGGGCTGAGATTTAGACAGCAGGTGCACTAGGCAGGAAGCCCGGCAAGGAGGGTGGGTCAGCCCTGCCCTGAGATGTGAGCCCCCAAGGCCAGGGTCAGCTTTGTCTGGTTCCCCATCAAAGTGCCAGCATCTTGAAAGGGCCTACCACATGATAGGTGCTCAGCAGGCGTACCTCAGCTGAATAGGTGGGCTCGTAGATGGGCGTCTGTCTCCTGGGTCCTTTCGAGTTCCTGGAGCTGAGGTAGCTTCTCCAGGGACTGGGGGCAGCGGGACCCCTGTCCCTGGTTTGTGCCTGGGCCACAGTTTTGTTTTGTTTTTAGTTGAGGTGAAGTTCACATAACATAAAATTAACCCTTTTAAAGCAAGCAATTCAGCGGTTTCTGGAACATTCACAAGGTTGTGCAGCCATCACTTTATCTCCTTCCAAAACCTTTCCGTCCCCCACAAAAGAAACCCTGTTCTACTACACAGCTCCTCCCCCCCCCCCCGCCCCCGCCCCGAGTAAATCTGCTTTCTGACTCTGTGCATTTGCTTACTCCGGACATTTCATATACAGGAATCACACAATACGTGGCCTTTCGGGTCCGGCTTCTTTCACTCCGTGGAGTGTTTTCAAGGTTCACACACGTTGGAGTGTGTGTCGTGTCTCATTCCTTCTTCTGGCCCAACAATGTCCCATTGTGTGGCTGTGGCTCATTCTGTTTACCCATCGGGCCGTTGACGGCCGTGTGGGCCGCTTCTGTCTTTTGTGAAGAGCTGAGCGCGCGCGGGTGTGCGAGCCGCTTTGAGGGGCTGTTTTTCATTCTTTGGGAGTTGCTAGGTCATATGGTAATTCTGTGTTTAACTTTCGGAGGGATGGGCCAACAGCTTCTCCAAAGGTTCAAAAGAGATTTTTGAATAGGCTTCCAGGCTCTGAGGAAGCAGAGGCCCGCACCATTCAGGGGAGGGAGGTTGGAGGGGGCACTGCATGTGTTGGGGAGCAGGAGAGGGAGTGGGAGCAGGAGAGGGAGTGGGGCAGAGAGCTCCCACCCCAGCCCTGGGGATGGGATCCGTGGTAGAGAAGGGGTGTCCTCACTGGAGGGTGAGCACCATCCTCCTATGCTGGGAGCAGGGTGTATCTGGGGAAACTGAGGAAGCACGTGTTAATGGAAGACCGCCTGTGCTCTGGTCATAGAAAACATGTGGGCATATCATCTTCCTTCAATCTAACAAACCTGCAAGGTCTAGGACATCAGCTCCCCGCCCTCTGCTAATAAGGACATTGAGGTTCAAGGAGACCAAGCTCCTCCGCATACACAACCTTCCCAGTCCTTAGGCTTTAAAGTGTCCGTGAGTTTCCAGCTCAGGCCTGGCTCCAGTGCCCACATGCTGGCCGCAGGGGCAGATCAGGAAGGGCAGGGAGGGGCTCTGCCCCCCAACTCAGTTCTCCTCCAGAGGTGCCCGGGCCTGGACACAAACACTCTGTCTGAGGGCCTGGCTCTTAGGGACATTCTTGCCTCCCCCTGCTCTCCCACGGGGCCAGCATCCCTCGCGCCCTATATTCAAAGGACGGGAGGCCTCTCGTTCAAGGTCATGGAGACCTCCGAGTGCCAGCCCTTCCTCCTGCAAACTCCTGGTACCTCCTTGGGTGGCCATTACTGTTCAAGCCTCACTCCTGTTACTATCATCACTATTTCCATTCTACAGATGAAGACGTAAGACATCGAAGCTCAGGGCCCTGAGTGACTTCGGTTCATGTCCCTAAGTGTCAGCAGGCTCACGGGGGCGTCCGATGTGCTCAGGCACTTGCAGGCACCGAGAGCAGGGCCTGGTGAGGGTGGGACATCCCCATGTGTTTCCAGCACATTTGTTTCTAGGGGAAGGGGTGCGGCTCAGTACTTCCTGAGGTTCCCAGGACAGCCAGACTTGCCACCCACCGGCATCTCTCTGTGGCCGGAGCCGGCCAGCGGCATGATCCCGTTTGGGTGTGTTTCCGACATGGGCCCCCAGATCGATCGCCTGCCGCCGGGGCCGCTCCCTTCACCGGAGGGCTCTTCCCTGCTGCCCTCTCTCTTTGTGGTGATGTTTTTGTGAACTTGAGAAAAAATCAGGAAAAGGCCGATTCCCTCTGTCCAGCCCATTAATTCTGCATGCTCAGGCCCAAATTAACCTTGGCAAGGCTTCGAGAGGAGAGAGTAATTCTAACCTTAAAAATCTGCTGATTAAAGCTGGTTTCAGGAATTCGATTCCACTTAATGTCTTGGCAGGGAGCCCAGCCTCACATTAACACGGCCACAGACTCGGGTCCTGGCATTTCCCTCCACCTTCTTAATAAACAAAACCCCATTGCCTGTTTGAAGCGAGAATTCCTTTCCCGGACTCCCTTGCTGCACGAAGCTGTGTGTGTGCCTTGCAGAGCACCGTGGGCACCTGGGTGGTGTCACAGGTGCCCGGGAGGGGCGGCGCTGAGAGCTAGGGGCAGGCGTCAGAGCAGGGGCTCCTTTCTGGGCAGCCCCCTGCCTTCCGTGCCGCCTACAATGGCCTCTGGGGACTTTAGGAGCCCGAGTGCCAGTGTTTGCACATCTCCCAAGCCCCTGCACCTTCTGGGAACAGGGACCAAGGGGTGGGTCATGAGTAAAGACAAGGGCCAGCTACCTGGAACATACACATACACCGAAAACCCTCAGCGCCAAAAGACACGGCCGCTGGCCTCCCATAGAGACTCCATGTTCCCCACTAGCAGTCACTTTGGCTAAAATGTGCAAAGCGTTGCTAAGGCGTGTCAGCCTCAACAGGCCACCTGGCAAGGGGAGCACCAGAGCAAGAGCTACTCGTGGGAGTCCACTTTCCCCCTCAGAGTCCACAGAACACGGCTGTCTGGTACACAGCAGAGGGCTGAGCGGCTGTTGGTGGAAGGAGGGGAGGAGGGGAGGAGGGGAGGCCATGACCGGCAGAAGCCACTTTCTAGATCAGTTCCAGCCCCTTGGCAGGGCACCAAGAAACAGGTCTCAGCAATACACTTTGATGAGAGAAAGGAAATTTCACTTTACTTATTTATTATTTGTGCCCGGTACTTTTAGGAAGTATTTGAGATAGAAACAGCCCAGATATGTTGCAATAGGCTCAAAGAACAAGAATGCAAGTGTGGGGAGAGAGCTGAGTCAGAGGACGTGGGTATGTACATAGAGGGACAGAGATAGAGAGACGGAGGGAGGATAGTTTCCCCGCCCAGCACACCCGGCGAGGAGGGGCAGGGTGGGATGTACCCCCTCCGAGGGCCCTGGGGGACCAAGTGCCCCAAGGGATTTCCGAGATGTGGAAATGCCCCCGGAGGCCTGGCTTCTGCAGCTGTGTGGCAAGCGTGGGGGGTGGGCAGGAGCCCACACCCGCCTGGCTGAGGGTGGCAAGTGTGGGAAGGCGGGCAGGTATGGGCCACCAGGTGCCTGGACTGGACCCCTGGCAGGAGCCCAGAACAGGGCCGTCAGGCCAACCAGGATGACTGCAGAGTTGAGCCCGCGGCCCCCACTCCTGCCCCGCCTGCTCTGCGGGAGAGCCAGGGCTCGGATCCCCTCCTTCCCTAAATCTAAATTTACCTCATTATCAATTTTTAGCTATTACTCCATTTTATACCCACTAATTTATTAATCCTGGAACCCCCCAAAAACAATAAAACTGAAGCTCCAGGAATTTTATTTATATCTTTAAACATGATTTTTATGCCTTTTTATCTAGAAATTCATTTAATCTTTATTGCTGTCCTCACTCATGTCATGGTTAGGCTGCGGCAGCTCTGCTCGGATGAGCTGTCCTGGGGACGCTGTCCCTTGGCGGGGGGGGGGGGCCCAGGTGAGCAGAGGCGGGGGGAGGGGCACAGGGGGGCCAGCTCGAGGCCATACCTGGTGGGGCCTGATGTTCTACAGTGGCCCTGGGGCAGGACGTCACCTCCCTGGTCCCTGGAAAAGGCTGGCGGTGAGAGGCATCTCGTTGCTCATGCTGTCCCCTGATCTCTGCCCTTTAGTTCCCCTTCGGGTCCTTTTTCCAGAGACCTAAAGGGCCCATGTGCTATAAAGATGGTCTAGAATTTTCTATGGAGATGTTGGGGAGCCTCCAGCATGAGGCCCCCTCTCTTGACCCACCCATAGCACCTCTTAGCGCTTCTCCCCACTCCTCATCCAGACCCAGAGGCACTGAAGGCCTCCCAGGGACACCAGAAACCCCTCCTGGAGAGTCTCTTTGGCTCTCTCTGCTTGCCCAAGGTGCCGCTACCCCTGCGCACCCCCTCCCCCAAGCTCCTGCCAATGCTGGTCCCCAGGGTCTGGGGGTGCACAGGACTGTCTGCAGGGCAGTGGGGTGGGGCGCACATGTGTCCTAGGCCTGCCGGGCTCTGCCCCATTCTGGCTCTGTCCCTTGCACACCGCGGGTCTGTGGGGACGGGGCAGAGAGCTGCCAGCCTTCCATAGTTTGCTGCCCCATCCCTTTCTCTCTGCCCCTCAATTCCTCCGGCTCTGGGGACCTGACCTCCACAGCCAAGCTAGGCCACCTGGTCCCCAGTGTCCCTTTGGTGTGTGCACCACAACTTCTGCCCATAAGCTGGGGGTGAATTCCCAGAGCTCAGATTCCAGCTTTAACGTGTCCCTGTGACCTTGGGTTAGACACTACTCTCTCTGAGCCCCAGCTCCCACATCTGCAGAGAGGGCATCCTCTTCCGGGATAACGGAGAGGACCCCGGTCTCTTCCCCATCTCCTGGGTCACCTGTGGCACCAAGCACAGGGGAGACACTCGATTAATTGGCAGAAAGACCAGTTATTGTAATGTCCTGGAAAAGCAGGCCACCAGGACGCCAGGCCTGGAGGTAGCCAGTCTCAGGGAGGGCGAGTTCCTTGAGGTTCTGGAGAATGAATGTTTGGGAGCCTGCCCACCCCAGCCCAGAGAGGCCCCCCGCCAAGAAAATACAGGCCTAGGCCAGCCCCCTTGTCCTCTAGCCTCAGTCCCCCACTGTGGCAAGCCTGGGCTGCGTTGGGAGATGCCTTTGCTGATTGTCTTAGGAGACAGGCCAGGATGGAGACCCGGTCAATGATGATCTAATATTCCAGATCTCTCCTGTCACCCAACCCAGAGGCCAGATCAGACTGCAATCCATTTAGCTCAAACTAATTTTAAAGCAATTCACTATTTAACAAGTTCTGAGGCCCAGTGCTTTTGCAGGCAGCATGCGAATTGAATCATTTGGTCTAATCTTAGATTAATACGAACCAAATCCTTCAGTGAGGACGGTCCTGGGAGCAGCCTGGGACTTCACCCCTTTGTCTTTGCCACAGGCAGGCCCTGCAGAAAGCCTGACCCTCCGCCACTGGCCTGGACGCCTGAGTGATGCTGCCAGGGGCTGGCCCGCTGGGCAGGGTCAGACGGGGTAGGTCTGAGTTCCCCTCTGCCTCTCCCTAGCCCAGGTGGCCTTGGACAAACTGCTAGCCTGTCCAGCCTCAGCCTTCCCCAGGATGTCTCTGTGCGGGGCAACATAGAGCTAGAGACAAGAGAAAGTCCACGTCACCCCACCAGTGCCCCTACACGAGACCTTCTAGTGCCTCTGGGGATGTGCTCCGGCTTCCGGGGGGCCCCAGGGAGCATCAGGCTGTGTACCATGCGGCAGCAGCTGCTGGTCTGGGGAGATCTGGAAGGTGCTTGTGGGTTTTCCCTTCACTTGCTCCTTGGAGAGCACCTGCTTCTCCCAGGGTGTCAAAGCTTTGGCAGCAAAGGAACCGTGTTTACCCCCTTCCGCGAGCCCTGCAGCTCTGTCTGCCCAGGTGTCTTCCTGCCCTCCCAGGAGTCCCAGGGCCGGCTCACAGCTCAGGCAGGCGAGACACTTTGGTGCCTCTGGGGTCACCCTGGAAGGATGGGGCTCCATGGGAGAGAAGAAAGCACCAGGAAGACATACGGCAACCAGAGGCGGAGACAGCGGCTGGGAGGGAAAGTTGGGAGGATCAGATCCAAAGTTCTGATTCTGCACCTGCACTTGTTCCTCAAATCCCCAGAGCCCCCCAGTCCTTCCAGGAAACCTGCTTCAACAAGCAGGGTCTGGACCAGTGCCCCAGGGCAGAGCCATAAGAACCACAGGGCCTTTGCTTCCATGCAAGGCCGTCCGCCGACCGCTCATCACTGGTCTCATGGGGGTTCAGCAGAACGGTCTCTGGGTTCACAGATTCGGCCACCCAACATCAGGACCAATCCTCTGTGGTCCCTTGCAGAGGATTCAGATGGGAAAGCTGGGAAGAAGGCGACATCCTTGCCCATGCCCATCCTTCTGCCTAGAAACTTCTCTCGTCCACCTGACCTGGTCTTTTCCACCTGTTGTCCCCTGGCCCGCTGCTCCTCATCACAAATGTCACTTCCTCTTCAGCACGGCAAAGACTCTTCCCTCCCCCGGCCTCCCTTGCACTTAGCATCAGCCCTGTTTCGATCTGGTTTTGTTGGTTTGCTTGTCTCTTTCTCCCACAGGGGAGACTGGGGGATCACAGAGGACTGGGGCTAGGGACAGGCACGGAGTCGACAACAGTGAGAACTTTTTTACCACAGAGCCAGGGCCCAGCCCGGCCCCAGGTGCCCTTTTTCAGAGGGGGTGGCTGTCACTCCATCCACTAGGGGAAGTGCCTCTCACCCGCCCCTGCCCAGGATCTTCTGAACAAGTGGCCCCTTACCCCTTCATCACTTCAGGGCAGGATTAAATTGTTATCTTCTGGGTGGATTCTCCCTTCCCTTCTATTATCTCTTTGTCTTCTGTCTCCTTTATACCAGAACGCATTTTTTAAACTATTCATCTTTGTCATGTAAACGTCAGATTCAAGTGTGTGAGAGAAGCTAGGCCCCTAAAAATCCGCTTTCACTCTGATGGCCGCTGTGCGGACGGTCACCTTCCCGATGGGAGGGTGGTGAGGCCGGGCCACAGGGGGAGCACAGGGGCCGCCGCCAGAAGCCTAACCCAGCTCTCAGGGTTCTAAGCGGAGATGTGCCATAAACACCCTAGTCTGAGGACACAGCAGGTATCGTCCCTGCATTGGAGAAGGCTTTGGGCGTGGGGAGAGGCAGGGAGCGGGCTTTCTGTCACAGCACAGGGGGCTCTGGGAGACACTGGCTGACTGATTCAAGATGTGGAATGACACGTACCAACCTGCAGGCATACCCGCTTCCCAGAGTGGAGCCAACGTCCAAAAGCCCAACCTCCGTGTTCTGTCTTGCCCCAAACCCTGGTTCCCCCAAATCCCAGCTATTGGGGTTTTAGGCTCCAAGAGTCTCAGCCAAACATCTCTACCCTGGGTGTCCACTCTTGTCGTCTAGAGCCACAGTGTCCAATTGGAGCTTTCTGTGATGATGCAATGTTCCATCCCATCAAACCCAGGAGCCACCAACTACCAGCTGTTGAACGCTGGAAGTGAGGCTAGCAGACTGGGGAACCGAAGTTTCGATTTGATTTCATTCTACTAAATTTGAATTTGAACAGCCACACGTGGCTGGTAGCTGCCATGTTGGAAACCGCCACTCTGGAGAGGCCTGGGCAATGCACTTTCCAGCAATCCGTGGAGTAAGAGGCCGGGCTCACACTTTCCCACAGATGAAGGTCAACAGCAAACCTTGGCTTTGCAGGTTGTGGGAGGTGGCCCCAGGAAGCAGAATGAAATGTTTGCTCCAGAGAAGCGATTTCGCTGGCAGCCGAGGCCGTAGAGGTGTTTTGTTCCTCTAAAGGAAAGGGCCAAAGCACCTATACATCCCCAATAGCACACTGGCTATTTTCAGCTTTCTGTGCCTTACATCACTGAATGCTGCTCAGTTAATAAATAAGGTGCTTGACCGGTAGAGGAAGCCATGTGTTCACTGAGTACCTACTACATGCCAAGAAGCCCTCTGGTCCAAGTACCGGGCCTGAGTGTTGGCGAATCTCGCGAGAGGCATCAAGGGTGACGTGCAACGTACTCAGGCCCAGGAAACAAACACCCGGAATTAGGTCCAATTGGAAAGACATCAGAGCCCTGTGAAAGCTTCCATGGACAGGATGGAAGCTGTGATCTGTTCGATACTGTCCTGTGTCACGCGCATTTGTTAAATGAGCAAACTGTCGCTCCCACGCGTTTAGGCCTGCGCTGCTCCCGCTTTGGCCTGCTTAGATACTCACATCACGTGGAAGTCAAGCACAGTTTCCTGAGCACCTGCTCTGTGGAAAGCACCGTGGGGAATTTTACAAAGGACAATACAATTCGCGTTCTTGCCAATCTGATGAGACTTGTGCCCATAAGCTGGGGGTGAATTCCCAGAGCTCGGATTCCAGCTTTAACGTGTCCCTGTGACCTTGGGTTAGACACTACTGTCTCTGAGCCCCAGCTCCCACATCTGCAGAGAGGGCATCATACCACCCTCTTCCGGGATAACAGAGAGGACCCCGGTCTCTTCCCCATCTCCTGGGTCACCCGTGGCACCAAGCACAGGGGAGACACTCGATTAGCCAGGACTGTGGGCAAACTATGCCCACAGGCTGGATGTGGCCCACCACCTAGTTTTGCACAAGCTGAGCTCAGATGGTGTTTACATTTTATAATGGTTGGTTGGGGGAAAAAAATCAATAGAAGAAGAATGTTCATGACACGTGAAATTCTGCCCAATTCAAGCGACAAAATCCACGAATGAGGCTTTGTTGGGGCACGGCCACACCCATTTGTTTACCTATGGTCCAAAGCTACTTCTGCCCTATAAAGTCAGGGTTGAGCAGTTGTAACAGTGACCGTCTGACCCACAGGCTGAGAATATTTACTCTCTGGCCCTTCACAGAAAGTGCCAGCCCCTGTGAGACAGGAGGCAGGAGTGCAGATGTGCGAAGCCTACATGATGGTGGTGGTGAATAGCATGCCTGAGGCAGAATCCACACCCTCGTGGCTGCCCTTGACCCTGGGAGGCCCTTTCCAGGGACCGCTTCCACTGGCCGGGTCAGGAAGGGCTTCCTGGGAGACGGAGGCCCTGGATGGACTCGGGCTGAGTGGGGTTTGCACTGACAGTGGGACCCCACGAGGGGAATTGTAGAAACAGGAGCCACAAGGCCTGCCTGGGGACAGTGAGCCGGCCGTGTTCTGTAGCCCTAGCTGAAAGGGGAAAACAGAGGGCTGGGCTTTTGGTGGGGGGCAGGGAAGGGAAGGAAAGTGGGGAAGGGACACAGAGGCAGGGAAGGAGGGAGGAAGGGAGGAAGAGGGGGAAAGAGACGAGGGAGGTAGGGAGGGAGAGGTAGAGAGAGAGGTGGAGAATCAGCTGGTCACAGAAGCCACCGAGGGCTGGACAGAAAGGAGAGGCACCTGGTGATGTCCCAATATCACAACCAGTAAACTTGGCTCATCACACAGAGGTGTCCCCCTCTCTCATCCACTGAAGCCATCGGGTGTTGAGCCTTGGCAGACGGTCTGGCAGGTGGGGGACCTCCCTCCCCCGGCGGCTGAGTCTGTGGGGAGAAATCCACTGGAGGAGATTTGCAGCCAAGGTGCCCTCTCTTTGTAGGAAGAGTTTATCTTGACTTGAAGGCAGCTCCCGTTTACTATTGGTTTCCCTGTAAATTTATCTTTCCTTTTTATTTAAGAAGGGGGAGAAAAGCCCCATAGTGTCACATAAGCAATTTTGAGTATTTAAGAAAAACTCCTTCCCTGCTCAGCTGTCATGTTCACAGGAAGCTGTCAGGCCTTAATTCCGCAAATATAACGATTTTGAAAGTTGCTTCCAGCTAGGGGTGAGGTTCTCCCGAATTTCCTATAAATAGCTAGTTGCTTTCTCTTTTTCCTTCTTTGTACACACACATCAACCAGGGACTCACAGCACGCTTTCCCCCACACACCCCCACACGCGTGTGCACGTGCACCTCACGCTTACGTGCACACGCACACAGCTGCGTCCACCAGCTCTGGAAGACGACTCTCCCCCCAACCGCATCATGGCTCCTAGACAAAAAACTCCACCCACGGAGCCCCCAGGGGAGCCCCAAGCCTGATCAAAAAGCACCAGGAGTTTGTAAAACACAGATCGCCACCGACAGACTTGATTGCTTTTTTGATTAGTGAAAGAATGGATTTGATACACTGCCTCGTCCGATAACGTGCAGTTAATCCCCAGTTGTCATACGGGCTAGAAGTGGGCCAAGAGCTGCCAGGTGATGACGTGGCGACAAAGGCACCCGGGAGGAGAGGGTGGCACTGGGGCTGTGGGCTGGCTGGGGGTGCCCTGTGAACGGAAGGGGAGAGGACCAGGGCGTGGAGCACGTGGCGAGGCAGGCCGGTCACATGCTGAGCCTCATCAGGTTCACGCCTCCCCTGCTCCATCCGCCTGCAGGCTGGGCTGCGTGTTGCAAAAGCCAGCCTGAGGGGACACTCACTCCCGGGCATCTCTGTTTCCTTCCCACGCCATCCCTGTGCCCAGATTGCGGTTTCCAGCTCAGACTGAGCACCATTCTGTGCATTCTGTGTCTCTACTAGCTTGTCTTCCAAACTCCTTGAACTCGCCAGGTAGGAATCTGAAACCAGCCTCTCCCCCAGCAGGCTGCTGCACCCCCAGGGTTTTCTGTCCCGGTGCCTGGGACCCCTTGTCCCCCCACGCTTGTCTGAACAGGTGCACGGGCGTCGTCCTCGCACCTGGCGAGCGTGGCCACTTCTCCACACCTGCACGGCCGCCACCATCCAGTGCCAGGGCGGCTCCCGACTCACAGGGCTGGCCCCAGTGCCCTCACCTCCCTTGGCTGTCTTCCCTGGCCACACTGTGCCGCGGTGAGCTTCCGAAAGGCAGACCTGGTCATGACATCCGGGGGCAAAGTCAAGCTCCTGGCTGTGGCCCCCATGGCTTGTTGTCACCTGACCTACTTCGTCTCCCCCACCTGGACCCTCGTCATGCTTGGCCTTGCATCCGGGGTCCTATGGTTCCTCAAGCCAGCCTCTGCCTCACCTCCTGTCCCCACCTGCTTTCCCTGCTGCTGGGATGATGATCCGCCCCCCCCCCCACTCTTCCCTCAGCCGCGCAGTCCCTCCAATGCCCTCTCCCACTGTCCTCTGGGACTGTTCTGGGCATCAGCTCTTGACCCTCACAGCTGCCCAGGAGACAGGAGGAGGAAGGTGCCCACATCACAGCCTAGAAGGACAAGGACCCTCCTAGCAGGTCTCGTACCCCAAGCAGGACCCGTCTCTCCAGAAGCCCCTCTTTGCTGACTCCAGCTCACCAAGGGTGGATTCTGGGAAGCCTCTCCCCCCACAGGGACAGTAAACCAGCTACTCAACATGAGTCAGATTTCCCTGAAACTGAAGCTGAGCATTTTAAGCATTCAATGTGGAGCCATTTTCCAGGATGGTTTTCTAGTATGTAGTTTAAAGTCCCGAGCCTTTGGAATACCACAAGCAAAAATGAACCATTTATTGCCTTCAGGTCCTGTACCCTGTACTGGGCTGTGGAGACCGGTGGGACACTTGTTGGCCACCGTCATTCAGAGGGTCTGAGGCTCCCTGCCTCACCCTGGAGCTTCCAGTCCCGGGAGTACAGATGGGCAGTGAGCCATGGGAGGGACCCAGCGTGCTGGGCAAGGCAACACGGGGAGGGGGGCATGCCCTTGGGGTCCTTGAGTCCTTGGGGTTCTAGAGGGGGCTTCCCTTCCTCCCTCGATGCTACTTGACATGGTTCGCTCTCGTCAGGGGTCCGCTGTCCCTCTCTCCAGCCTTCATCGATGATGCCTCTCATCTGTGGAGACCAGAGACATCAGATCACCAGGGTGGTTAGAGTAATATCTAAAAATAGAGTAACTAGGTTCTGAGTGAGGCCCTGAGGGTTCCTCTGATTAAAATGCATGAGCCTTGATGTAGAAACGGCGATTTTTCTTTTTAACACCATCCTGCTCATTGGATGGTTCTGGACACTTCTGGGCAGGTGAGGTTGCCCACAGGTGCTAGGGAGGCCCAGGGGAGGGGGGGGGGCGTGCTTTCTACTTCCTGTGGACTCTCAGAAGGGACACACAGTAGGTGTTGGAGTCCCAGGGAGTCCTCGTGTGTAGTTCAAAGATGCTGCAGCCCGGCCCACACAGATCAGCAGTGAACTTGAGGGGGGGTGGGGAATGGAGGCGCAAATCAACCACATTCTTTTCAAGTTCGAAAGAAAGCAGTGGAAGGAGAAGGAGACAGGTGAAGGGGGGAAGTCTGCAAACCCTCAAGAGGAATGAACAGTGAGAAAAAGTGGATGCCTGGCCTTTTATTTCAAAGAGACAGGAGAGAGTTCTTCTCTCAACAATTTATGTCTCTCTCCATTTGGCTCATTACGTGAGCCAAAGGAATGAAACTTCCCACGAGAATATGCAAAGTCCAAAGGAAAAGAACTGATAAAAGTCGCAGGGTGGGCTGCTCGTTCATGGCAAACGAGAGCTCACAGGAAATGTCCAAACAGGCGCCTCTCTCGGCAAGAAGGAGTGAGTTATCAAAAATAACAGTAAAAAAAAGAAACACGGCGTATTAAAAAACAGAAGAGTCAGGAAAGTATATTGCCTTCTTAATAATAAATACGTTTCGTGGGCAAGAATTGCAAGGGAATCGTTTAAATGAATTTCCGCTTTGTTTGGTTGGTTTATACAGGGTTTGGTCCCAGCTGACAGCAATCTGTAAAAGTTCTAACATATTGGAAATCTGATTTTGTTACAGCCAGAGTCCCGTAGTCCAAACTGATTTCTCTTTCAACTCTGCTAATCAGACAGGGCTCAAATGGATTCCTGGTAGAACCGAATCGCACTTGGTCTTTGGGGGGCATATTAAAAAATTTCTGGTGTAAGCTTTAAATGCAGAGAGAGCTGCTGGCCAGTTGTCACCGCAGTGTCAGTGGGGGGGCGGGGGGTGGCAATGGCCGTGTCTCGGATGAGCAGCGAGGGGCCCAGGGAAGACCTTGCCCATCCCCGGCCTGCAAGGCTCTGGTGCCCTGCCTTCTCTTTCTGCCCCACCGATTGTGGAGCAGGTGTTTGGGAAGCCGGGGAAACACGGCAGGAGAGGGAAGGAGAGAGTTCCGGTTTGAAGGCAAAACCCTGGCCACCCCGAGACTCGCATAATCGGGTTCTGAGAGGACCCTAGAGGACTGTCCTCCTCACCAGGCCCCGCTCTCCCCCTCCGCCTGCAAGCCCGTCCCCACTGCTGGCCCTGACTGTCCCGTCTCCGGGTCCTACCGTCCCTCCTCACTGTCCGCCCCCCAAACCAAATCCGTCTGCGAAAGATGCAGGCTTCACCTTAGAACAAACACAAATGTGATTGAACAGACTAAATAGAAGCCAGCAAGTGGGGTATGCACGAGGGGCCTCTCGGTTTCTGGAGGTCAGTCCTACGAAGTGCCACCCCCAGCCTCAGAGGTCCTGCCATCCAGGGCTGCCCCGCTCGCCCGGTGTGATACCCTTGACCAGGAAAGGTCTGGAGAGTGTGTGTGTGTGTGTGTGTGTGTGTGTGTGTGTGTGTGTGAATCAATCCCACACACGTTCAGCCCCTCCCCGTACACCAAGGGGTCTTAACCTAGGCTCTGTGAATGAACTTTAGGGTAACCCCCAGCCCCTACAATTATGGGCAAAACGCACACGAATGTGCATTCCCGCATCCCCACCTCTTCTGGGTTCTCACATGCCTCCATGGTCCCTAAAAGGGAAAGCACCCAGCTGTCTGCCCGGGTTTGCCTGCTGCCTTGCCCACTGTGCTTCTTAGATTCCAACCCGGACCTCGGTCCCGGCCCCGGAGCCAGGCGCACGGGCACCGGCCCTCGGCCTCCCAGGGTGCCGGTGGCGTCCGCGGCCCTTTCTCGCTCCTTCTCTGTTGCGCCGTCTCTCTCTCTCCCTTCCTTCCCTCTTTCCAACTGAATTCTCGTTTTTCCTCTCTCCCTAGTGCTTGTACGGCTGCTATGTCCATTCCTCCATCATCCCCACCTTCCACCGGAGGTGCTACTGGCTCCTTCAGGTAGGTGGCTGGGACTGGATTCTTCTTCCGTCTCCGGTGCTGCGGAAGGTCTGTGGAGGGAGCTGCGTGGGCGTGGGGTCCGGCGTGCAGCGGCTTCGGGCGGGGGTGCCCCGGCCAGAGCTCCTAGGGGCATTGGCGTGTGGTGCTGAGGCCAGGTGTGTGGCCGGCCTGGTGTGCTGTGCGATGCCAGGAAGGGGAGAGGCCTGGGGTGGGGGGTGGGGGGGCCGTCCTTCCGCCCCATGAGAGTAAAGCCCCACCGGGTGCTTCCAGGGTGGCTCGGTTTCCTCTTGATGAGGACGGAGAGAAGGCTGAGCGTCTGCCCGACTGCAGAATGCCCGTTGGCCGAAAGCTGTGCGTTCACATTCTCTTGTGGGTTAGTCAGTCGTTGGCACTCGTGGAAAATCGGCTCTCAGAGGCATGCCAGCGGCAGCCGGATTGATCGGAAGGGTTGTTGGGAGAGCAGGGGCCCGCGGCTCAGCCGGAAGGAGCCCAGGAATCGATCTGTGATGTCTGCCATGCAGGGGGACGGAGAAAGGGGCAGAGGAGCCCCCCGGCCACCCTCGCTCCACAAGGGTGACCTGGCTCCCAGCTTTGTGTCCATGGTGCCCGTGCACAGCCTCACGGAGTCGGGCCCGGCTCGGGGCCGCGGCCGCCCAGCCTCTTGCCTGTTGGTGGTCAGTGGCGGTCAGAGAGCCCGGCAGAGGGTGCCGCCGTGTGAGTGGGAGGGTCCGAGGGACCCATCAGCGAGGCTCGACCTGGTCCTTTGCAAAGCTTGTCCCCGATCGGCAGCCGCTCTCTGTGGGCCCAGGCATTGCTGCCTCTGACCTTTCCCACTGTGGTTCTAACCATCTGCACCCGCAGCAGTTCAAATGAGCCCGCCCCTGGCCCCGGCGGCTGGAGGAGCTCCCTGGCTTGGGGAGTACGGTCAGGAGGGGTCTGGCAGATTAGAAAGCAAGCCCCTGACACCATGGTGTGTATTCAGAGAGCTGAGGCCTCACGTGCCAGAGCGCAGAGGGGCCACTGGTCCCAGGGAAGGTGGCCTGGAAAACATCTGCGGGGCCCAGAGCCATCTTGGTGTGGACGCCGAGGCTCTGCCTGGACAAGGCTCTCGGTCTGTCGGCTCTGCCCAGCCCCTGCCTCCTTGCCCTTCTCCCTCAGTTCCAGAAATAATCGTCTGCGGTTCAGCAAGTTCATTAGCAGATGACGCCTGAGACTGTCCAAGGATGTGCTGATTTGCAAAGACACGGCTTCCCTGACATCTTGCCCTGTTGTCATTTTTCGGGTTCCTCTCCCTGGGAGGCTGGGCTGGTGGCAGTGGGGGTTTCTAACTGCTCGGCCCTGCTTCCTTGTGAAAGGGGCCTCCAGCGTGGTCACGGGATGATACTTCTCGTCTTGTTAACGCAAAAGGTTCTCTTTTCCGCCTGGCGGAGGAGTGGAGTGTGGGACCCCCATCTCAAGAGCAGGGATCTGGTACAGCGGGGGCCATGTCCTTGTGCCCTAGGGTCACGCTCTGGCTGCTGAGAGGTATTTTCACCTTGAGCAGCCTGTGGCCCTGTGAACTCCTCCCTGGCCTCTGAAGGCTCCGGGGCCTGTTTTGGCTTTTTTCCTTTTCAGTTTCATGCCCCATCCAAACGCCTCTTGAGCACGCTCTCCCAATTCCAGGCCTGACCACTGGCCTGTTGGAGCAGTGCCCCGGAAGTCGGCTTCCTGCCAGACAGGCGCTCCTGCACCCACGCCATCGCCTGTCTCCTCTTGTCCCATCACGTGCTTGTGGCTCTTTGATTCCTCTAAGTTTACTTTCCTAGACTCAGACACCATCGGGCAGCCACGGTTGGGGGGGGGGGGGGAGCTTATCAGCCCCCCAGACTGGATTCTACTCACTCAGATTTGGCTCCTCCTGCCTTGTTCCAGGCGAGAAGTGGGAGGGCTCCGCTGTCCCAGCCCTCCCCACCCCCGAGCTTCTGTCCTGGCCACGGTGGGCCGGAAACATATGTGGAGTGATTCGTGTCTGCCTGGGGCGGTCACTTCTAGCTGGCGGGGGAGCCCGTTCCCCCCCCCCAAGGTCCAGTGTCACAGGAACTGGTTTCTTAAGGGCAGATCTGGGCCCCTTTATCTTCTCCTCCCAGCCCCATAGTCTTCCCTCCACCCGCTATCCACTGCATCCTGGAGCATCACCCTTGTTTCCGTGAGCAGGTGACGGGGGGGACGCATGCAGGGGCAGCGGTTCCCACTCCCCAGTGTGTGCTGGGCAGGGACAGGTTAAGGAGCCAAGGCCAAAGCAATTAGTGCGGTGCACGTCCCGCACGAGCCCGAGAGCCACCGCGGCAGCCGGCACCGCTCAGGGCAATTTGTTCCGGTGCTAATTACAACACCAGGATAATGACGGTGTGGCCAGGCTTAATTTCTCTGATATTAAATAGGAAAGAAGCCATGAGACACCGGCCCAGATGGAAATTGGCCCAGGTCTGTCTCTGACACCAATTATCAGGAAAAAGGATTGGGTGGGAGAGAAGGTGTCAGGGTGGTGACCGCGGCAAGAGCCGAGGAAGGAGGCAGCTCCCACGGCCACCAGTCACCACCGGCTCCCCGGGGAAGCCAGCCTGGTGGTCCCTGGAAGTCTGCAGTGGCTGTCAGCCACGCCCCTTACAGCAGAGAGGTGCCAGGGGCTGGGGGACAAGGGGAGCCTTTCTGAAAGGAAAGGGGCAGGGAGGAAAGGAGGGCTTCTGGATAAAGGAGAGTTCATTCCAGCAGTGGCCCCACCGCCCCCACCCACTGCAGAGCGTGGCCGGCCATGGTGGCCACTGGGGTCCCAAACTGATGCCACTCGCCCCAAGGCCACTTAGCACAGCAGGAACCTCTGCCCGCGCAGGCCTGGTTTTCCCCTGCGCCCAGACTGTAAGGTCCCTGAGGTGGGGGGGAGCTGTGCCCCTCTGTCTCTCCCAGCACAGAGCCTCAGCCGGACAGGGAGGGGCCGGCCTGCCCTGAAGGCCTCAGCTCTGCTCAGAGGGCCTGCCGCCCCAGGACAGGGAGGGAGAGAGGGTGTCAGACCTGGGGGAGGAGGTCAGCACCCCTTCCAGAAGCGGAGGATCAGGGAGAGGAGGGGGACCGGAACTGACACAGCACTTAAAAGTTCCCTAGTGACCTGATTTTCAGGGGAGGGAGCGACCCTGCCCCCTCTCTGTTGCTACTAAATGTTTTATTAGGATGTGAGCAGGGAGACAAGTGAGGAACCAGAGACTTTCCCGGGAGTGGAGGGGACTGAAGCCCCAAGTGCATAAGGGCATTGTCATGACCGGTGTGCACCCCATGAAGCCATCTGCCCAGCTGGGTCAGGGCCTTCGGGGGATCTGTCCTGGGACTTGAGAAGCCACCACCACTGGCTGGCACACGTACTCCTCCGTCACATCATCTGCACGTCGGGGCCTCCATGTGTCACAGCTGGCGGGGCCCTTAGGCTCCACAGAACTCAGCTGCTGCATTTCCTAGATAGACGCTGAAGCCCAGAGGGGACAGGGCCAGACCCAGGGTCACCCAGCCAGTCAGCGATGGCACCCTTGCCTCTGCCTCCCGGGGCCCGAGCGTGGTTGTCACTGCAGCCACCTTGGCCCTGAGCCTGGCTGGGGGCGGGAGGGGGTGTGGCCAGTCCTGCCGCTGGGCTGCTCCACGGGTGAGCCAGACCCCAGGGGCCTCACCCTCCGTCCTGCGGCCACGGCCTCTCCTGCTTGGGATTTTCTGGTGCTCAGGCTCAGGGCCTCCCTGCTGCCCTCTGCATCCCCGTCCCGGGCCCCCACATTCCATCCTGTGGGGCCCTTCTCCCAATAAGCCCAAAGAGAACAGGCCCCCATTTCAGGCCAGACTTTCCAGCAGCTTCTGTATGGCTCATTTGGAAACTATTTCTGCTTCTAATGAGTGTTTTTCTTTGTGCCCTTGTCCTCTAAAATGCTTAATGAATGTTTTCTGTGCTCGAGCGAAGCGGGGGGTGTGTCCCTGTGTGTCTGCCACCGCCATGCGGGGGGCTGTTAGGCTGCTGGGGCGGAGACAGCCAGGAGCTCCTTCCCGACCCACAGAGGCCCGTGGGCTCGCAAGCACTGCCAAGTAGACACGGGGACCCCGCGGCTTTGGGGGTTCCCGGGGCTGGGGGCTCCTGACGGCTGGAGGATGGCAGGTGTTTGGGCTCCACGGAGGAGCCAGGTTCTAGCCCTTCCCTGGCAACCCTGAGCATCGGAAGCTGTGACCGTACAGCCAGGCACCACGGGCAGTGAGTCCTGGCCAGACGGTGCCCCAGACCCTCACCACGGGCCCCGTGTCCCCCAAGAGAAGGCCAGGCTCTCAGGAGGCCCATGGTCACCCGGCCAGTGGAGGGCACCCCTTGCGGCCCCATCTGCCTCCCGGAGGCACCAGTGTCACCTGCTCTTATAGGGAGGGGCTACCTGGTCCCAGATCTTAGGGCACAGAGGGGGCACTCCGGGCCTTTCACCCCACACTCTCTCCTTCCTGCCTGCCCCTGAGCTCAGCTGGTCCCGCCCCCCCCCCAGAAGTAGGGTGCTTTCTGCACCAAGTACCACAGCAAAGAGACCTTCACAGAGCCAGCCCAGAGGAGGGCAGGGCGTCGGGGGCTAGTTCTAGGCTGCCCCGGCCCCACTAAAGCCCCCAGCCCAGGAGCAGAGGGAGGCCTCAACCACACGTCTCCCTGCCTTGTAGGAAAGGAGGGAGACCCCCGTCTTTGCTTGGGCAGAGCTTCAGTCTCCCCTCGCAAGTGCTCCTGGGAACCATGTTTGCCCACCCGGTTGGTAAGGCCTGGGGTGGAGCTGAAGCCTTACATCCCTCCGTCGGGTTGTGGGCTCACAGCTGGCATCGCATCCTCAAGAGAGCGTCTCTCCTGCCAGGAGGAGCCGCCGAGGAGAGGGGGGAGCCAGCAGCCAGCATCCCCACGCTGACCCAGGGCTCTGCAGCCTTGCAGACGGGGCCCCAGAGAGGCACCTGTGCTCACATTCTGGGGACATCCCAGTGAACAACTCCATTTCAGCTTCTACATCAGACACAGGCCTCGACCCCAGTGTGTCCTGAGGGAGTCCGGCCTCCTTCCTCCGGGGCCTCTTTACTCAGAGCAAGCGGGGGGAGGGGGCTGTACAGAGTCCCAGGCCTCCCCCGCCGGCCAGGGAGGGAGCAGGCCGTGGGGGGAACGGGCCTCCTCACCCGGCACTCAGACTGTGGCACCCCTGGGGGCATCTCTGCACTGCCTCTGGCTCTCCAGGAAGGGTCCTCGGAGCTCACTGCTACCCTGAAGTGGCAAAGTCGGGCACGGTTGGGTCAGGTGGAGGCATCCTGCGGGCTCATGGACCGCTTGTTCCCAGCATATCGCCCGGAAGGCTACCCTTTGGGGCACCCACTTGGCCCAGAGTGGGTGAGTGAGCACCGCGGGCCCTCTGGGATGGTGTTTATTTCAACCCCTTAAAATAGTAAGTTTGGGTCACCCAGGGGAGCACCTTTTAGCGGTTCGCCTCTGGGCAGTTTACCGAATTTCTCGGAGCCTCGGTGTCTTCATCAGTAAATGGTGACAATAATAGGGGCACTGCACAGGGCTGCCTTTGGGAATGAATCTAAACGCGACATGGTGCGTGCACAAACGGCAGATGTGCCCCTGGCACACGGCAAGCGCTCACTGCCGCGAGCATCAGGTTGGACCCACAAGCTGGTCTCCCGCTGCCCCTGAGAAAGCTCCGGTGAGCCCCCGGGCCGCATCGCCCCTTTATCCTGCACCGCAAGGCTGCAGGGGGCTGGGGCGGCCCCTCAACGTGTGAGCTGGTCAGGACAGGCTGGCCAGGGCGTCTCTCCTCCTTCACGCCGCCCTCCTCTGCAGCGGGACACAGTGGTGGCACTGTCTTCACTATAGACACCCTCCCCGCCCTCCCCCCACAAGAGACTTGAAATGATCACTTCTTTTGCAATTTGCGACCCAAGTGCCCCCCTACCTGACATCCACTCACTCTTTCTGGAAGCAAGGACCCACCTGGGACCATGCCCCCAGCCCTCAGGGTCGCCCTGTAGGTGAGCTAGGTCACAGAAGGGACCAGAAGCCCCAGCGCGGCTACGGGAGCACCTCCACACTCACCCCTCCATCCTCAGGCTCATCCTAGTGGTGGGGACATCTCTACTCGGAGTGAGCCGGATCCCCCTGGATCCCCCCACATCCCAAGAGGCAAGAGACAGTCCACCAACTGCCAGGCCTCCCTCCCTCCCTCCCTCCCTCCCCCCTTTCCTTCCCTCTTTCCTTCCTTCCCTTTCCTCCTTGTCTTCCCTCCTTCCTTCTCTCCTTCCCTCTTTCCTTCTTTCCCTCCCTCCTTCCTTTTTCCTTCCTTCCCCTCTTCCTTCCTTCCTTCCTTCCTTCCTTCCTTCCTTCCTTCCTTCGCTCTTTCCACCTCCTCTCTCTTTCATCTTTTTTAAGTGGAAGATATTATAGCTTCATAAAAAATACTCCAGGCTTCTTGCTCAGTAACCGTTTTTATGTTTCACTGGGGTGAAATAGAAGCGGCTGGGAAATAAAGCGTTGAGGAGCCTGCTCTGTATGTGGGCCCTTGAACAGTGTCCTGCATTACTCAGACGGAGATGTCATGGGGCTTGCCATGAAAGGAGGCTTTGATGGGGCTTAGAGCAACAGGAGGCATTGTCATCAGGCTGACTCTCTCCCAAAGGGGGCATTTTTTAAAGTTTATTTATTTTGAAAGAAGCGGGGGGGAGGAGCAGAGAGAGAGAGAGAGAGAGAGAGAGAGAGAGAATCCCAAGCAGCTTCGTGATGTCAGCACAGAGCCTGACATGGGGCTTGAACCCACAAACTGAGATTATGACTTGAGCCCAAGTCAAGAGTCAGATGCTTATAACCAACTGAGCCACCCAGGCGTCCCCCAAAAGGGACATTTTGACCCACATGCTTCAAGGAAGAGAAATGAGTTGGTGCCTCAGGATCCCTGTCCCCCCAGGCCTGGGTTGGCGGGGAGCCGAGGGTGCCTCAGGGAAGCCGGACCCTCTGGCCACATCCCACGGGCACTAGGCCGTGAAAGCCAGGAGCTCAGCCCAGCCCTGGTGTCCCACCCTCAGCCACAGGGAGTGGAGGACGGGCCAGGTACCAGGTAGGGGCTGAGTGGGGCAGAGGGACCTCTGACAGTGCACATGGCTCACAGATGCCACAGCCCCAGTGCCAGGTGGCCCCCAGCACTTGGTGGGGACCAGTGTCTTTGGTTCTCACAGCTGCCCTTGCAGGGAGCCAGGGCTGGGTGAATTCTCCCTGATTTTCACAGACAAAGAAACTGAAGGTCCAGGGGAATAAGGGGGCCCCAGAGACCAAGCAGACAGGGCTGAGTCCAGGCTCCTGAGGCCAGGAGCAACACGGGGACAAGAACAGCTGGGCCCCAAGTGTTCGGAGAGGGCTCCTGTGTGAAGAGACAGGTGAAGGACCCCACGGCATCACAGTCACTTTTCCAACCCTGAATTTCCACACCCAGGGCACCTTGCTGGCCTAGTGGGTGCACCTGAAGCCAGTCGATGAGATAAATCCAGAGAAGGGGCGATAGAGTGGGCTGGGTGGTCAGGGGAAGCTTCCTGGAGGAGGAGGCGAGCTCAGGATGGAAGGCAGTAGGATGTTCTTCCCTGCCATTTCTGACGTGTGGCAGGCGTGGGCCACGGAGCACAGAGACAGGAAGGACCAACAAGGCCACGTGGGGTCCGAGCTCCACCGGCTTCAGTCTCACAGACCAGGCACCCACAGTCTGGGGAGCCCTCAGGACAAGTGTCCCAGGCCCTGGTGTCAGTCAAGTGACTTGGAGGGAGTGTGTGGGAGGCTCCCCCCCCCCCCCATGTGGGCTTGGGGCCAGAAGAGGAGAGCAGGAGAGATGGGGCCTGCCCACCAGAGGTTACAGGTTCGATGCCGCCGTGGGGTCTCCTCCAGGCTGTCAAAGGTGGTTATCGTCATCGGTATCGGTAAGAGTAACAGTAGCCATCGTAGGTTGTGGGCTCCCATGCTCCAGGTGCTACGAAGCCCCGTGCGTGCCCGTGAGGCCGGTACTTTGTCACCCCCAGGTAGAAATGCGGCTGGGGCACCCGGGGAACATGCTTCAGGGAGGCCCGTCAGGAAAGAGGAGCTCCCGGCAAATGGCCCTGTTGGTAGCTCATTGCAGCGGCCAGCAGAGTCTGGAAAGAAGCACCAGGTCTGTGGGGAATAGGACAGGGCTGCGGAAGGTGTCGGCGCTGAAGGAGAAGTGAGTGGAGGGAGCCGCACAAAGCAGGGGTGGCGTAGGGGAGGAGAGGAGAGGGCAGCGGCCTCCTGGGCGCCCGGGTGGGAGGGGAGAGGCTGCAGGTCAGGGTAATAGAACAAAGCCCGTCTTACAAGCTACCCGGGTGGGCGGGCGGGCGTTTCCTCTGCGGGAGCACAGCAGAGACCAGCGAGCCGGGGAAGGAGCAGGTGCAGAGGAGGCAGCTAAGGCTGAACCGCGGGATCAGAGGGATCACTCCCGAGCCGCCTCCTCGTGCCGGTTCTATCCCGACCAGCAGCTTCCACTTCGTCCTCCATTAATGTGCCTTGAATAACATGATGCGAAGATAAGGTAGACACTAGGAATTTACGGTGCTATGCAAAAAATTGCTCAATTCCATTAAGATTTCAGGATCTTTGCCAGGCTGCACAGCAGCCCCGGTATTATTTCCTTCTTAGACATCTTTGCTTGATTGCAATTTATGATGCCGAGGCCCCTGCTGCACCCACCTAAAGCCTCCAGAAAAATATGGCCATCCCCCCAACGCAGCCATTATTCCCTCTGAGGAAAGTCACTGGGTATTTTCCAGAAGATTCCCTCATCCTGATCTCCTTCTCTGGGGGCAGCGGGGAGCAACTTGTAATCAGGTCTCCGCTGCTGGATCTTCACCTTGCTAATTTCAGCGGCCAGGGCAGCCGGAGTCCTCGGGGGGAAGCGGGACCCTCTGCCCCCACCTTGTGGACGAGGAGGGTGTTGAGCTGAGTGGGGAGACCCCCTCCCCGGGCACACGGTTTAAATTCAGCTCCGCACTTTCCGAACCACGGACTCTGGCCAAGTGAATGACCCTCTTTGAATCTCATCCCTTCCTCTGTCTGAGAAATAGGCACGCGGGACGTCTCTCACGAGGTCACTGGGAGGAAGAACTGAGCTAAGGCCCACAAAGGTGTTCATGTCCTGCTTGGCCATGGTGGCTCTGTTCATCACCTCCCATGACAACGTGCGGCAGCTCCTGCTCTACGCGATTGTGTGTGTGGCTGTCGTCGGGGAGGGGGCCTCTGAGAGGGTCTCATCCGGACCACCTTTCATGTGGCAAAATGCTATCCCTCCCATGTGCCTGTGTGGCAACGGGCCCCGTTTGCTAATTCACCTGCAGCGTGGTGCTCACTTAGTGAGATGGAACTTTCACATCCCAGCCATCGGTAGGCTGCTCGCTCCCCCGCCACCGTGTCCCCTCGGCCCCCTGCCCTGCTGCGACCGGCCAGCGCCTACCCTGGCCTGTCCTGCAAAGCCTCCTGTGTCCTTCCGCCCTCAGAGGGCTGAACTGCCTGGACCAGACTGGAAGGCAGAGCAGGAAGGAGGCTGCCGCTCCTTGGAGATGGAAATTATTAATTAGCCTTATTATCCAGGACTTGTCAGTCTCTTAATCCTTCCGTCTGCAGAGGGTTTATGCCTCCGCGGTGTGTGTTGTCAGCTTGGCTAAGCAATTGCTTTTAATAGAAAGGCAGAACAATGGACGATACAGTTTGGTTACTATCTTTATTTATCGAGCCAAACAATCCCTGCTCCCCTTCCACAGAACATCCTTCAAAGACGGGAAGGAGGCAAAAGCTGCTTAATTTCCCCTCTAGATGGCTTCTAATGCGGGGCCTCTGTTTAATTAGCCTTCTCATGTAATCTTCAGTGGACACTCTGTCCTCGATATCCTAATCTCCTCTGGAGCAAAGGGGAAAAGGGGGTTTCCAAAGCGAAAGACAAAAGTTTGCCTGAAGGAAGCACTTTTCCATCTTGCTTCTGAAGAAGACTCAAAGGGCCAAGAGTGAAACGCAGACGTCATTTGATAGAGTCGATGGGCAAGTCTTCGGTGACGAGCTCCATGTGTGAAGGTCAGGGGCTCTCTCGGGGCCCCAGGCGGGACCCCAGCTGGTGAAGCTGGCCGGCTCCGGCATGGGACACACTCTGGTCCACGACAGGCCATCGTGGCTGCTTTTATCACCGTTAAGAGTGCAGTGGCCCTCAGGAGAGAGAGATTCCCACGCAAGACAGTACACACTCCAGACTCAGGGGGGTGCACAGGCGAGCACACGCCTCCCTGCTCCTCACTCCTCCCTTCCCGGCTCTCCTGCTCTCCTCCCTGTAAAGGGCTCTGGGAAGCCCAAAGGAGACTTCTCGCCATCCCCACCACCACTCCCACACTGGGCAGGACATCCTGGGGGCTTTCCGCTCCCCTGTTCCAGAGTCCTCCCTGGTGACGGGGAGTATTAGCGGGGACCGTACCTTCCCAGCCACATGGCTACCGGGGGATGACGGCCGTGTGCCTGCTCCTGCCTAATGCAGGTCCTCGTCGGGCCCGAAGCGAGAGGCACAGCGTGGCAGGGCGGCCCCTGTGGAAGTCTCTGGCACCGGCTGGCCTCACGCAGTCCTTGTCCTCAGCAGTCCCGTCTGTGTCTTTCTTTGCTCGTCCTGCGGCCCTGCCCCCTTGCTTCTCCCTCGCCCCTGTCTGCCCCATTGGGTCATCCCCGTCAACTGCTGGCACAAAATGCTGCGGGAGTCCTCAGATACGCGCCCCGCCGGCTCTCCCCTCGCCCTGCCCCTCCTGCTCTTCCTCCCTCCCGTGCCACGTGCCACACCGAGGCCAGCTGGGGCTCACCCACGGCCTCCGAAACGTGAAATCCAAAGGTCGTGTCGCCGCATCCTCTTTCGTGACCCCCCAACGGCAACTACCACGTTGGCCGCTCACTCCTTCCGGAATGTTCTCCCCTCCTGCCGCAGAGGCCCTCCCTGGCCGTCTCCCCCGCTGCCTGTTCTCCGCAGACTCCTCCCCTCCGCTTCCACCCCTCGATGTTAGCAGGCCCCTGATCCACCCACACTGCCTGCCTGAGTCTTCTCACCCACTCTCACGGCCTCACACGCCAGCTCCAGGCTGAAGACGCCCACACTTGCACCTGCACCCTGACCTCACCGCGAAGCACCGGACTTTCACATCCAGCCGTCCGCTCGGCATCCCGCCCAAATGCGGAATCGGCATCTCAGGCTTCCCGCAGCCAAAGCGGAATCTGATCTCTTGCGCTCACCTTCCTGACGCAGCGCTGCTCCCCGGGACTCGAGCCCACCATTCTCGACCCCACTTTTCCCCGCCGCCCTCCTCCCGTCAAAAATATGTCTCAGCTGTATCCCCACCTCCCTCTCTGCTGCTGCTACCGAGTTAGAGCCACAACTTTATTCTGCACCAGTGTGAATCGCTCCTGCACGTGTGGTCCATTCTCCACAAAGGAACACAAAGGGCCACTCCCATCCCAAACCTCACCAAGGCTCATGCTTTCAACCAGCTTAGGAAGGCGCATGGCACTTAAAGTAATGGCCAAACCCTTACCAGGCCACCGAGGGCCTGCACCCCTGACCTTTACCCTCCTCTCCCACAGCGCTCTCCGGCCTTCCCGACTTCTTCCTGCCCCTCACCTGAGCCAAGCTTGCTGGCCCCAGGACCTTTGCACCTGCTCTTCCTGCTGCCTGGAGGCCACCCTGGGCTTCCATAGTTGACGCTAAGATTCAGGTCTCCGCTCAACCGTCAGCTCCCGAGTGGGGTCCTCCTGACACATCATCTAACTTTCCCTGGCTCTCTGGCAAACCGCTCTGTTCCCATCACCAACATCGTATCATGAAATTTTAAGAGATACAGAAAAGTTGAGGGAATTTTACAAGCACCCTAGACCTACCACCCAGATTCTACCGTTAACATGTTATGTTGTTTTATCAGTTCAAGTCCTTCCATCCATCTGATGCATTTTCCATGCATTTCAAACTAAGCTGCAGACAACAGTAACACAAGCATGTCAGCACAGGAATCGTTATCATTCGCCCGAGTTCGGCGTACCTACAGTTCTCTTATTTGTGAGGTAAAATTCACACACAACGAAACAACTGAATGCACAAATGTCGAAGTCCTAGTTGAGGAGTTGTGATCAATGCGTGAACAGAACCCAAGCCCGCAGCAAGCTTTAGAATGTTACCGTCACCCCAGGAACTCCCCCCATGTGCCTTCCCAGCCGGCTCCCACCCCGTGGGCTAGGGTCACCACTGTCCCGACGACCGTCTCCCAGGGACTCGTCTTTCCTGCTCGAGAACTTCATACAAATGGACTCCTACCGCACGTCCTCTTAGGCGAGGTTTCTTTCACTCAGCAAAATCTCTTGTAATTCACGCACGTTGTTACAACCCCAGCGTTAGTCATTTCTTGTGTCTCCTCCGCCCCCGCCCCCCCACCCCCCCGGCCCCATCCTTCGGAAGCGAGTGCCGTAAGAACAGGGACACCGAATTGTGTCTGTCGCTAACTCTTCAGCGTCTAGAACCGTGCCTGGCATGTGGGTCTGTATCTGTTGGGTGGGTGTGAAGTGTGTGGATCCCCAGCCAGAAGGCAGGCTTCCTGGGGATGCTCCCCTGCTCTCCCGCAGCCGTGCTGGGGCCCAGCTGCGCCCCGCAGGAACAGGCATCAGCACTGGGTAAAGACAGCGAGATGGACTCGCTCTTCAATGGCCCACCCCTCCTTCCTTCCCGCCTTCCTCCATCCTCCCCGCCGAAGAGGGAGCACGTTTGCTCTTCAGAAATGCAATTCAACTGACCATGATATGGGGAGAGGATGTGAGCCCCTGACTCACCCAGGAGAGATGATTCTGGGGACGTGAGGCTCGACGGGGACGTGAGGCTTGAGACTTCTCCATGAGGTTAGCTTGGAGGATTGAGAAGGAAATCCAGAGTAGAAAGGTTTGGTGATCCCGACCTGCTAAAAGATTTCTTAATTTGGAGACAAAGTTCTCAGAAAGATGCTGTCAGTTCCAAAGATGTGGGGCCCCGTGGGTCTCAGCTTGCTCTCTTTCTCTCCGCTCTCCCATTTCTCTGCTGGAAGGAGGGAGAGGTTCAGGAAGCTCCTGTGCAAAGTCCCCAGGCCAGGTTCAAATCCAAGGACAGGTAGCTGACACAGGTGCTCCGGGAGCCCACGTCCCCCTGTCATGTGGGGAGATCTACACTATAAATGGGCACCTGCAGTCACCCTGGGGCAACTTTGGGCACGGATGGAGCCCTCACTGGCCTTGGGGGGCCCACCTGACAGCCTGACGGGGCCTCATCGCTCTGAGACAGGAGATAGAACCATGCCCATAGCAGCTACAGGCGGCCATCACACACAGTCACTCTGATGCAAAAGCTAGGCTCCACTCGGTGTGGCCTGGCACCTCGTATGTAGTGAGCATTCAGTTGGGGGCTGAAATCCCAGACCCCAGCCCTTTCTGCAGTGTGACCAAGCGGAAGAGATAATAAAGCCCAGTCACTCGCGGACCCTGGCCTCAGTGTACCAGGGCCATCGCCAGCTCCCCTGTCCATGCTGCCCCCACGTCCCCGGTCCTGGGCCAGGTCGTGTGGGTGAGCACCAGGCATCGTGGGTGCCGGCCTCAGGGCCCATCCCTCTGCCCCGTCAAGAGGACCTGGAGAGGCCCTTCACTCAGGAAGGGGTCACCAGGCTCGCTCAAACCGGCCCACAGTCCCAGGAGGCAGAGAGGCAGAGAGCCTCTGCCCCAGGGAGGCCTGGAAAGGGCCGGGAACATCCCACGGTGAGCATGAACCCGGGTTCTGCCAGCGTCCCCAGCTGGGGGTGCCAGAAGCAGAGGCTTGGCCCAGGCTGTGCAGGAGACTCTGGGGATGGTCCCAGGTGGGAAGGACCCAGGACCAGGGCCTGTGGGGCCCAGCCCTGGGTTTGTGACAGCACGGCAGTCATGATAACGATTGTCATGACACAATCCCCTGAGCGCGTGCCTGGGTCAGACCCGATGCAAAACACTTTAAAATCTCCTTGAATGCTTGGGACAGCACTGCACCACTTTATGACTGAGGAAACTGAGCCCAGGTATGGGTTCATTAGCCCAGGGTGACAAGCTGCTTTAGAAATTAGAACCCAGAGGGGCGCCTGGGTGGCGCAGTCGGTTGGGCGTCCGACTTCAGCCAGGTCACGATCTCGCGGTCTGTGAGTTTGAGCCCCGCATCAGGCTCTGGGCTGATGGCTCGGAGCCTGGAGCCTGTTTCCGATTCTGTGTCTCCCTCTCTCTCTGTCCCTCCCCCGTTCATGCTCTGTCTCTCTCTGTCCCAAAAATAAATAAAAACGTTGAAGAAAAAAAAAATTAAAAAAAAAGAAATTAGAACCCAGATTAGGGGCACCTGGGTGGCTCAGTCTGTTAAGCATCCAACTTCAGCTCAGGTCATGATCTCATGGCTCATGAGTCAGAGCTCCGCGTCGGGCTCTGTGCTGACAGCTCAGAGCCTGGAGCCTGCTTCGGATTCTTTGTCTCCCTCTCGCTCTGTCCCCCTCCTCCGCTCATGTTCTGTCTCTCTCTGTCTCAAAAATAAATAAACATTAAAAAAATTAAAAAAAAAAAAAAAAAAGGAAACAGGATTAGAACCCAGATCAGTAGAACCACTCAGACCCCAACAGCACCACCCACTCCCAGCTGGGCCCTGCAGAGCCCCAGTCATGGGTCCTTCCCCCCAGCCCCCAGCCATCCCCAGAGTCTCCTGCTGTGCCTCGGCCAAGCCTCTGCTTCTGACAGTCACAGCCGAAGAGGCTGGCCAGGCCTGGGTGCATGCCTACCGGAGGACACACCTGGCCCCGCCGACTCCAGCAAAGTCCCCAGGACTACCCAGACTCGAACAGGCTCTTTCTGTTGCCTCCAATAAGCTAGCGTTTAGAAATTCTGCCCCAAGTTCTCACCCACCTGTTCCCTGAGCTCAAGGCCACCCCACGGCCCCACCCTCTCCTGACCCGTGCCCTTCTGCACTGCTGACCTCTCACCAAAAGCGCCACCCCTGTGGGCACGCGTCAGGCAACTGCAGCCTGTGTGTCACCCGTGTCTCCGTCACACCCCTCTCTCCAGGGTGCTGAGCAGTCAGCTCCACTGCCCCAGGGGAGAGGGGGAAGGAGGCCTGTCTCCGCCAGCCCTCCTGGCGGGCATCACCGTGCTGACAGCCGCCGTGATGCTCCCTGACGCACGGCTGCTGTCTGCTTCCTGGGAGCAGCTGGGGAGGAGATGGGCGAGCCGGGCCCGTGAATGGCATGGCGCCTCTTCAGACCCCTCAGCCTATAAGGTTCAGTTGTTCGGGCAGAGAGCTGCCGTCGAGGGAGGGTCCCCGGGGGCTGTGGGGCTGGCCAGGTTCTGCTGTCTCTGGTCCGTGTCGCTGGCAGGCTCCTCGTTGCTGGGACCCTCCGAGGCTCTGGGTTGAGAGAGGTCCAGAGGTGTCCCCCTGCTGAGTCCGGGATCCCCCCCACCCCACCCCGACCAGCCCCAGCCCTGGTTGGTTTGGCAGACTCAGCTTCATTGGCAACAGAGCCCAAAGGGACCCTGGCCCAACCCCCTGTTTGCACAGGGAAGCTGTCACCCAGGGAGTTGAGTGGCTTTCCTGGGGTCCCTGAGTTACAGGAAGAGCCGGGCTTGAATCCTTCTTCCTGACGGCCAGGCGGCCTCGGGGCACCCCCTTGGCAGTGGAGCCCGTGGGCGGTGGAGCCTCCCCGGCCTCCCAGCGCGCGGCTCAGCACAGCCTTGGTGTGCGATCAGAGTGCAGGCTCGCATCGGCGCGGGTCGGGCTTAATTAGATCAAAGACGACTCTGCCGCCAGAGACAGAGCGTGTGTTCAGCCCCAGAAACAACGCTGGAATTTAGCCGCTGCCGGGGTGCTGATTGCCTCTTTGTGGAAGAGCCACGCCATCGCCCGTCCACTGCTGTGGCCGCTTGAGACGTGGCCAGGCTCTTGTAGGTGTGAAGATATTGTCTGCGACGGGGCGGCGTGCTGGTAAATGCTTAGCATCTAGGAAAAGCCAAACCACCTGGTGGGTAGCGGCCGCCAGTTTCCGTGGTGTAAATAATTCGCACCTTAGCTGGTTTCAAGAGGCTGATTTGACTTCGGTTGGCTCTGCCGCATTCCCGGATGGTTAACCAGCAGTCCTCACGAGCCAGGACAAGCCGGCTCCCGCGCGCCCCTGCTTTATAGTTTCGGCGGAGCACAGACATGGTAGCTGAAGTTGCAGGACTTGTCTGGGCCTTTCCACTCCTTGCCCAAGACTGAGGCTCCTGCAGGGAGTAAGCTGCCACCATGGAGCTTTCTAAGACCAACTGGGGCCTGCTTTGGGCATCTGAGACCTGACCTCCAAGGCGGTCTCTGTCCCCTTTATGAGTCTGTCACCCAACTGTCCTACAGCAGCTGATGAGCTCAGCAGCCCCAGACTTTTCAGGGTCATGCCAAATGAACCCAGTCCTCCCCGCTGTCTCCCCCCCGCCCAGGGCAGTACCTTCCCAAGGCAAGGTCCTGCCTCTGAAAATCCTGTCACTGGTCTCACCTGAGTGGGGAGCTGGGCCTTCCAGGCCCGCCTTCCCAGCACACCCAAGCTGGGGCTGTGGATCCCAGCTCTGTCCTCACTCCCTTGGGGAGTAACTTAACCTCTCCCTCAGGGCATTGTTGTGAGGAACAAAGACCCTAAGATTTGGGAGACACTCAGCACAGTGTGTGGCACCTAGTAAGTGCTCAATAAATGGGAGCTCGTAGAAAAGGCTATATTGTGACCCACAGCCACTGTACCTCCGGTGTTCCTCACTCCCTGTAGCGTGTGCGTGTGCGCCGAGGCTCCTCAGCAATTATTGGCTGTTCGTCAGCTCCAGGCCACGCCAAGCCACAGCACAGCCTTCAGGCAAAAGGAGAAATCAGTGATACTGCTCTTGTCTTTCTTTAAAATTCTGATATTTGGTTCATCATGGGTTTTTGCCTTAATTGTGACTTTTTTTCAAAGTTGGCATTACAATAGCGTTTGTCTTGTTGGCGGAGAGTCTGGGTGCCCCTTTCCATGGCCACCCGAGGTGAGTGCCCGTGGTCTCACCTTCGTCCCAGTCCTGTCTGGGACGTGCACTGAGGGCCAGCCTGTGCTCACAAGCATCCCTAACAGGATGATTCAAGAAAACTCAGGAGAAGAAACCGAATTCAGATACTGGAGCTCGAGTGGCCCAGAGGACGCATGAGGACAGGATCCTCCAGGCACAGGGCCTGGCCCAGAGTGGGTCTCCACCCCGTGACTAGGGAGCTCTGGGGCGCTCATAGCTACGCTCCAGAGGAGGGGCCCGGGCCCTGGCCTGTCCCTGGTCCTGACGCTGGCCTCCTGCGTGCCGCCTGTCCCTGCTCTCTGCTCCGTCTCAGCCAGAATCTTCGCAGTGGCCTGCACGTCCCATTTTCACACCCAGACCCGGCTCAGGGGTCTCAAAGCCATTTCCTCGAGCTGTGATCACTTCCCATTACCTCCCACACCTCCCCCAGGGAAATAAAACCCCGACAGCCTATGAAAAGAGAGTTTTCCCTTTTCTCTGGGACTCCCCCATCCACCGTCTGACTCTGGATGCTCATCATTCAGTCCGGGGGCCCACTCGGGTGACCAGGGGCTTCCCACAGTCAGATCTGGAGGTCAGCCGCTGCCAGCAGGCTGGGCCCACGTGCTGGCTGTGACCTGGCAGGATGGGGTGGGGGGCCTGCAGAGGCCGAGGGGGGACCTGGTCCAGCTCTTCACCCTCCAAAGAACCTACATCGCCCTACACTTCCTTCCTCAAGCCTCCAGGACCAAAGGGACATGAGGCGAGGTTTGAACCAGGGCCTGCACCTTGGCCTTGTCCACTCAGCCTTTTCCTTCTGCCCATTTATTTCATCACACACACACACACAGACACACACACACACAGACATATACAGACACACACACAGACACACATACATATATGGACACATAGACAGACACGCACATATACAGACCTTCACATACAGGTACAGACACATGCACACACAGAGACACAAAGACAGACACATACAGACACACCCTGCCCCCCAGCGGAGCCTGACACCCCTGCAGAAGGCCCCAGCCACAGGACACTGCGTCTCATCTCCACGGAGATGGGGGAGGGGAAGGGGCCCAGGAAAGTCCCGCCTCAGAGATGAAAACACCCCACGGAACGAGTGCCTCCTCTCTGGGATTTGCATGCATTATTTATCAACACCTAGGCTGCGCGTTGCTCAGAAACTAGCAAGAAAGGCCAACACGAGTGGAGAGGTTGCCAGTTCTGAAGGGAGAGCTGCCGCTAAGTGGCTCCATCCCCGCCCCCCCTCCGCCGGCTCTCCCTGGTTCCACACCACCCACGCCCGGGTTTTTGGTCCCTACCGACAACCCACCGCCTGCTGCGGGGAGGAGGCCGGCCGTGAACACGAGCGAACCGGACGGAGCGAACGGGCTGCTGCTTCGGTACTCTGACCACCAGCAAGACACAATCCTTCCTAGGGCGGAAAACACGCTTCTGAAGGCTCAAAATCAGGCCCGGCTCCGCAAAGTCAAGCGGCAGGTTTGAGTATCTAGAGCAGACAACATTCACGGGGGACTGGGGGCCGGGCAGCCCCAGAGAGGAAGCTGGTCCCATCTGAGAGCGCCGAGGTCCCCACTCAGCTCTCGGGCTCCGTGGCTGGCACGAAAGGATGAGGTCAATGGGAGGTGTGGGGCCTGCAGGGAAGCCTCCGGCTTGCTCGCCCCCAGGAGCACCCGTGGAAATCACAAGCTTTGCAGAGGTGGTGAGAGGCGACCGGGAAGACGCAAGAAAACCCCTCTCCTCCCGCGGCCCCCGAAGCACAGGGATGCCCTTCTGTGGTGGACGACGGAGCCCCGAGGGGCTGGGCCCGCCGGGAGCGCACAGCCTCTCCTCCATGGCCGGGCAGAGCCTGGGCCGCATGCCTGCTTCCCCGTGCCGCGCCCCATCCTGAAGGCCAGCCACCTCTTCCGGGTCCTGTTTGCTCCCCAGCGTCCTGTGAAGTCCTCGGCCTCCTCTCCGGAAGAAGCAGGGAAACGGAAAGGCTGCCAGGACTCTGCCCTCGGCCTGGCCTGGGCCTCCCTGATTGCCTTTGTTTTCCTCGGCAGCCTCCTCCTCTCCATCCTGCCACGAATGGCTCCCAACCTGCTCCTGCCGAGGCCTTTGCAGAAACCAGAAAATGGTTCCCAGTCGAACACGAGTTCCCAGTCCGCAAACCCGAGAGCTCCCGTGCGCACGTCAGGGCTAGTTTCCCCTGAGTAGCGGCTCTCAACCGCCACATTTACAGCCCGGGGTGGGGGCCTCCCCGGTGGCCATATGATACTGCTGTCCCCTCCGTGACACTCACCCAGCCTCAGAAGGAATGTGTCCAGGTGACTAAAGGGACCCCGGGAAGGCTTGGTCCTGGAGAGTTGATCACGCACGTGACCAGCTCTCCTGTCTGACAGTTGCTGGAAATCAGGCCCAGGTGGGCCCTGGAGACCTCTTAGTGGGTGTGGGGATTCCCCGTATTCAAAGCTCCGGGCTTGAGGAATAAAGTCACGCCAGCAGAAGGGCCGGAACGGGCTCCAGCTTTCCTGAGGCTCCGGGCTGGTGGTCTTCTGTCCTCGCTCATTCATTCGTCTGTTCATTCGCTCGTTCAGGGGGAGTACCTGTTATCTTGCATTCCTGCAGTCAGCTCACCGTGCGCCTGCCTGCGTTCTGGCCGCCCACGCTGTAGATGTGTTCCGCGCGGGCCCCGGGGGGTGCACACGGTGCTGGCCTCCCCACTGTGTGCAGGCTGGGGGATCGAGTGAAGGAGCTGCTGTCCATCTCCTGGGGGCCGGGAAGGGAGGGTGCGGCAGTGTGCAGTTCGGACCACCGGCTGCTTCCTGACCGTTTTCCACCATCGACCTCCTTCCTTTGTCACCCAAGCCATGTGGCTTTGGGTATGTTTCTTAATCTCTTGGATCTTTGGCTTCCCTGTCTACAAATGCGTGATGCAGGGACCTTAGAATTCATGAAATCGCTCCCGTAGAGCTCGGCACACAGTAAATGTTGGGTTCCTTTTTCCTCTGTCTGCCTGACCTTGGGGAAGCCTCTCCCCTTCTCTGGGCCTCAGTTTCCTCACCTGAGAAAAAAAGATATGGATCCAAAGCAGTGTAAACCTGGGGCACCTGGGTGGCTCAGTCGGTTGAGCGTCCATTTGGGCTCAGGTCATGATCTCACATTTCGTGAGTTTGAGCCCCACGTCGGGCTCTGTGCTGACAGCTCAGAGCCTGGAGCCTGCTTCGGATTCCGTGTCTCCTTGTCTCTGTCTTCCCCTTCCTGCTCACGCTCTGTCTCTCTCTCCTTCAAAAATAAATAAACATTAAAAGCAGCGTAAGCCTGACCCCCCCTCAGTTCTGAAGTCTGAAGGCCTGCCTCCCTCCTCTTCCTCTTCTGTGCCAAGTTCTGCCCCCACCTCCCCAAGCTGCCAAATCTGCCCTCTCTGTCCCTGCAGAAACAGCCCATGGGCTCCCGTGCACACAGGAGAAGCCTATTGGCTAGGCCCCCTCAGTGAGGGGGCCGGCCTCGGGCTGGGCGGTGACACCCTGCTGTCCCCAAGGCATGCTCCTGTTTGTTCTGTTCAGCTCTTCAGATGGCATGTTATACAGCGCTTTCCAGAAGGGTTCAGATAGACTCACAGGTCTTTCATGGGGGCTTTGTAGGGAAGGAAAGAGCCGGTGGGCCTGGTGGGACTGGTTTGAGGCAGCTCTCCAGCACGAAGCTGCAGCTAGAGGATGCACAGGCCAGTCCCTCGCATGGTGGTGAGGCGCCCCGGGCGCTCTGAGATCCTGTGTGGAATGTGCTAGAGAACCCCACCTTTGGCATCAGCATTGGTGCAAATACAAGGGGTCAGGCCCTGGGCCAGGTGCTGGGGATGCAGAGAGGGACCAGGCGGGTGGTGGCCCTGCCCTGGGGGGTGCTTACAGCACACACACTCATGGGGGCCCAGAACGGAGTGCTTCGCAGAAACAATTGCCCTGGAGTTTTCCATTTTGCGCACGTAGACTGTCGTGTAGAGAGACTCTGAATCAGCACACGGCTTCCTAAGGCTATTGTGGCAAAGGGCGACCCCCCGCCCTGCCAGTCCAGCCGTGTACATCCCACGGGGCTGGAGCCCCTGCCGGGCAGGGCGGCTCCCAAGCCTGTGCCCCTCAGCTGACATCCCGTAACCTAGAAGAGGTGAGGACCCATCCCCGCACACAGCCCAAGCCTGATCCCCTGAGTGGGAGGGACGTCAGGCACTGGCGTCATCAGCTTGCTCCCGGCTGCTCAGCACACGGGGGGACTGTCAGTGGGTACAGGAGGGCACGCGGGTCCCCGTGGAAAAGTCCACACCGGCGGGTGCCAAGCCTCACAGGCCAGCCCCGCTGTGCATCTGAAGGTGACGCCCAGCCCCAGGTGACTGTTCTCATCTAGAGGTGCCCCGGGCTTTCTGGGAAATGTCACAGTGTGCCGGGAGCACATCGCTCTTCCCCCCAGACCCCGAAACGCACTGTCCTCATAGAAGATCTGAGGCCACGCTTCCCTCACCGCATTTCCTCGCCTCATATCCACTCTTGGGGCAGTTTTCGGGGCTTGGTTTTGTGCGTGCTAAGAGTGGGCAGTCACTGTCTCGGGTGGTCCTCCAGGAAGCACATCAGTTAGCCCCCAGTGACACCAGGACCGAAGGTTCCGTGCCAAAGCGGGTCCGTTTCCTGCTGGGGTCGTACAGGAAGCCACTGCCCTCAGGTGCTGCTGATCTAGTCCTGAGCACCAAGTACCCGCTTCCCGAGCCGGGTCCTCAGACGTGGAGGTGGCCTCCTTGGACACTGCAGGCTGGACAAGTCGCCCTCCCTGGGTGAGACGCTCACCCCGGGGAGACCCTGAGCCCTCTGGGCAGCGCTGTGACCCGAGAGCAAGTCAGGCCTTCTTGGTTTTAGTAGCAAAGACACTTTGTTCCCTCTGCACACGTGCCTCTGACCTGACCGAGCGAGAACCCATCCATTCAGCCTCATTCAACCAACCCAGGCTTCCCTTCTGGGAAGTCATTTATTTTGGGGTTTTTTGTTTGTTTGCAAATAACCTAATGAAAACTCCTTTTTTTTTTTCTTTCCGAAAAAAAAAAGGAGACTGTAACACATGTCCCACCTACACATCTGAAATCCTCCAAGCATTTCTTTTACATACAGCGCTTCTGTCTGCACGGCACCCTGAGAGATTGCCCTGGCCACCCCCGCCTTTGCCTGCACCGCTCTGCACTTGACCGGCCCCAGGAAGAGGCAGACTGACTCTGTCTGCCATCTTTCCTGTTCATAAAGACATTTCGAGGAGGGTCTCCCAGTGCCTGTTCATCTTAAGGGCAGAGGTGAGCTCCCACTCGAGCTCGGGACTTTCACGGACACAAAGCAAGAGAGGTGAAGGACGTCTCCGGCCCTTGCTGGGAACTGCCGAAAATAGGCCTCGATCTCCCGTGTTTGGGCTTGGAGTGGACGCGGGGAGAAAACGGCCCCTGGCGTGTGCTCTACTGAACGTTCCATTCCGCTGTTTGAAATAGGACCTGCATGTGCGTTGTTTTGGTCATTAGTTAACGTATCTGGGTGTGGAGAAAGCGAGAGAGCTAAATAATTACAAACACTTCAGAGATGTGGTTTTTTTTTTTTTTTTTTTTTTCCCACTGACTAAGGTTAAAATGAATAGTGTTGATCCGTTGCCCAGGCAGTAGGCTTGTTAAAGGAAATGGTATTTAAAATGATTTTTGAGCCAAAGCAATTTGGCTGCTCCGAGGCGTCCTTTATCTTTTGCTTTCAAGAGGATAATAATGTTTAAAAACGAAGTCACTCATACCATTTCCTGTCGGGAAGCCAGCTCAGTGATGGGCAGCTCTTCCTCGGGTTTGTTTACTTGCTTCATGATGGAAAATGCAAACTTAATGGGCTTCCTTCTGGAGAGCCCTCGGTGTTCCGACAAAACAGAGACCGATGCTGTGGTTGAATCCGTGTCTTCCGCTGAAGTCTCTTTCCTACATTGTTGCTGCGGGACTTCCCCCCAGCTTGGTTTGAGCCTGCGAGCTAGAGGCTCATGGCCACTAGCTGGTTCCAGGGATTGAGTGGAGGGCTCTGTCTGGATGGAGCACTCTCCCATTTGGCTATGGGGCTCCCTCCCCAAAGAGAACATGGTGGGTCACCTGTATTGAAAGGTGCTAAGCAAGTCTTCTTGGGTGGGGGTATTTCCTGTGTATCACTGGATTGGGTACAGCTGGAGCATAGGCACAGATAAGCTGACTTCGCCATGAGCTTGGGTAAAGGGAAGGAGATGTTCCAGTAGACCCGCTCTGCCCTGGGCTGGGCTGGGCAGGGCTTACGTGGGTAGTGTGGCTTCTGAAGTCCCAGGATTCTCTGCTCAGGTGTGCACATGACCAGGTGCAGTCTGCCCCGCCTGCCTCTGGCTCACAGAAGCCTAAGGCAGCTCGGGAGGCAGGAAATGGGATGGAAAGAACTTTCCACGGCAGTAAAATGGGGAGGAAAACACCTGCTCCTCGGTGTTGCCCAGCGCCTGGCACACGGCAGCGGATCTATTGTTCGAAGTCATTCTCTGACCTTTGTTTTATTACTGGAAAGCGTAGCCTCCATTCTCCAAGGAATGGCTGGGGAAGAGTTTATCCTCTTGGCCGCTTCCTGATCTAAGTCTGGCTACAGAAGGAGCCCGTAAAATGTAGGAATGTGATGTGAGGATGTTGTGGGGAGTCTGCGGTCTTGCTGTGTGTGCTCTTTGCTCGGCTTTGGGGTCACGTGGCACCTGAATGGGGAGAGGGTTGCTGCTGAGGCCACGGCCGTGGCAGGTGGGCCAGTGGCTTCGCCCCCGTGGCTTTGCACAGCACCTACCGGCCTCTCCTTCTCTGTCTCATAGGGATCCTGGCAACCTCTAGCATCCTGAGGCTGAGTGGGGTAATTTAGGACGGCCGCTGCTCCCTTGGTGCATTTTAAACACACTTCCAAACTCTGTTCATTTTGCCTTTGATGGGGAGGTGGCCTTCTGGGTTTTTCTTTCAAGAGATGCAGATTTAATGGACTGTGATTTTTCTCCAGATCTGCTGTTTAAAAAAAAAAAAAAGGCAGCATTAAAAAAGCAACTCAGAATTTCTATTTACTCAGGGAAAAAAAAAACCTGCTTGCTATTCAGGCCCTAGATTTTCCTGGGAGATTAGTGTACTTGCCTGCCAAGATGTTAGCTAAAGGAAAACACATTTGCTATAGATCAGAAATATTTATCCTTTTCTGGGCAGGAGATCCGAAGAACTTCATCTGAATGTATAGCACCTGGAAATATGAATGAATTCAATCTCCTGAGCTGTGGGCATCCTCCAGAAAGGCCAGTCACTGAGCAGGGGTGTGGAGGGGGAACAGGCAGTCTGTGGGAAGTTGAAGCCATGAGAGGGGTCGAGCAAAGCTGCGGGGCTGGGGGAGGGGTGAGGTCAAGGGTTGAGAGGCCCCAGTCCCAGATGAGAGGTGGGGGAGTCAGCTAGAAGGACAGCGGTGAGGATCCCAGAGCCTGGCAGCCTTGACTGGCCAGCTTGCTTCGTCCTGGGACAGAGGGCGTTGAGCCTGCCCTGCTTTGTATGTTCTTGGAGGGGGGTTGGGGGCCAAGGTTGGTAGGTGACTTGGGCCAATCCCACTCTTGCTTCTTGACAAGAGAGAAGGAACCCCAGCTTCTGTTGAGCTCCGTGCTGTCTCCCCAAAAAGGAAAGCCCCCATCCTTCAAAGTCTTCTAAACTTACCAGATTCTTCTTTGGTTGCTGCGGAAGAGTGAGAGACATGAGCTCATCAATGATAAAAAATCAAATCATTATTTCCACCCAGACGGCAAGCCTCCTGGTGAGAGACGGGGGACAGAAGTGCGCCCACAGACTGTCAGTTAGCAAGTTTTCACCTCTGGCTCTCTCTCTCGTTGGTCCTTATGATTAGGATTCATTTGACTCCTGCAGCTGTGCTCTGGGTTCTTTGAGGGGAGGGTCAAGTTCAGGGTGTGGGGGCAGGGAGGAGCAACAAATTCCCTGTGATGTCAGAGTCCCTTCTAAGATCTTTGGTGTCTGGGACCCCGTTTTCCATTCCTAGAAGTGATTTGCCCTGACCATCAGCCAGTACCCACCCTGCTTGAGCAGAGCAGGGCTTGAGTCCGAGGCTGTAGGGCCCTGGACACGTGGCCTGTCACTCCGAGGGCCGGCAAGGTCTGGTGGCAGGGCAGGGGTGGATCGTTGGCTCCTTCCAGGCAGAGAAGGATCCTCTCTGGTCTCCAGGGGCCCCTGGCCAGGCGGGGAGTAAAGATTCGAGGATCTGCGCTGGGGGGTTTCTGCTAACAAGCGCTCTGTTAACCAGAAGCCCATACCCTTTCACACGGAGCCCCTAGATCTCTTTCAAACAGAATTACTCCCAGAGCTTCTCAAGGATAAAGCAGTCCAGGAAAGACTGCAAATCCTGGGAATTTATAGTAGGGCTGCATGTTTTCAGTTATCTAGTTTGGTCCTGTTCAGAGGTGCCTCCTGGCTATAATTTAATCTCAGGTAGATGAAAGCTCTTTTCCTCTCCCTCCAAAAGAGGAGCGACTTCCTCCCTCTCTCGTAGGCCAGGGCCAGCTCTCTGAGACTCCCCAGGGGCCAGCGGGGCGTGGCCCAAGCAGAGCTGGCCATCCGGACCTGCGGGGACGACTCAGAGCAAACGTGTGGTCCTCGTCTTTGTTCAAGGTCGGCCTCAGACAGCTTGCCTGAATAGTCTGGGGCGTCTTTGTACTTGAAAAGCAGCCCCACGTATGGAAAGGTCCACCGGAGAGAGAAAGAGTGTGTGTGAGCCGGTATCGGGCTCCCTGTAGAACAGGGCCGTATGCGGGACACGAGAGCTTGTGTGCACGACTTTCTGGGTGTGGAGCAGCCTGCAGACAGGAGCTCTGAGTGGAGGTGAGGGCACGGGTGTGAGTGTGTCAGCCCCAAAGAGTGCATGGAAGGAAGGTGTGGCATACGTCAACTGGGACCGTGAGCCCAGCACAGCCTGCACTGGCTGCTGCATTTGGTTCCACATGTGTTGACACACGTGTCCGGTCTCCCTGCAGCAGACAGGGCGGACATGGGCGCAGTGATGCGACACCCACTTGATACCGCAGTGATGGCCACCCGGCTGAGTGTCACAGCTGCCGCGACATTTCCCTGGAGACCGGCCACCAGCGTCTCATTCGTCTAGTATCAGCCGTAATTAAAAAGTAGTGGCTCGGGGCGCCTGGCTGGCTCGGTCGATTATGCATCCGACTCTTGGTTACAGTTCAGGTCATGATCTCACGGTTCGTGGGATCGAGCCCCGCGTCAGGCTCCACGCTAAGCACAGACCTGCTTGGGATTCTCTCTCTCCGCCCCTCCCCTACTCGCTCTATCTCGCTCTCCGTCAAAATAAAGAAATAAACACTAAAAAAATAAATAAATAAAATAAAGTAGGTGGCTCCAAAAATAAAAGTGGAGAGAGAGTGGCATCCTCTCCCCAACCTGTCGTCTCCTTTAGAGGAAGATGCTGGGGGCGGGAGGAGGGGCGGTGGTCATGCCATCCATCCTTCGGCCTCCCAGAGCCTGTGGTCCAGCTTTCCCACGAGCATGCTGACCCCGGCCCCACCTCCCAAGGCTGCTGGTCGCCGACATGGCCAGGTTGGTGCCCTCGATGTGGATGCAGTCCAGGACTCTCCATGCTGGGGATCTGCAGAAACAGTCTCTTCCTGGGTACGGCCTGAGGAGAGAAGTCATACTGGGCACCACCCCCGGGGCATCTAGGGCCAGAACACATAGCCAAGCCCACCAAGGCCACTCTCCTTCATTGCACTGAACAGTAAATGCGTTGCCTAAGATATTCATAAAGAAGAGTGCGGCAGGCTTGCCCGAGGCAACTCACCTGAAGGGCTCCCCGTAGGGCTTATCTGGCTGCAGTAGCTGCTGGGGCCCCTGCCCCCTGGAGGATGGAGCCCCTTCAGGCTGCACTCCCCACCCCATCAGCCCTGATGCTGGCCATGGGCGCTGTCCTGTCGCTGAGCGACGTCTGGAGCTGGGAGCCACCACCCCACTGCTTGTCAACAGCGCGCCCAGGGACAAGAGCCCAGCCCCGTCTGCCCCGATTCCGAACCATTACTCTGCCCCTCACTCATCAGGGAAGCTCAGACGGTCATAGCCCATCCCTCAGAGTGAGAAGGACAGCCCTGTCCCTCCACGACCGTCCACGGTGCCGTGCCCACCGATATCCTTCTGCGGGTTCACCCCGGCACGTTGCTGGTATGATGCTGGAGCCGTCACCTCCCACCTCGTGCGGGCCTGCCATTCACACTTCTATTTCGTGAACATCATCACGTGCGTTTTCTCACTGCACCTTATCTCAAGGGGCTTATCTCTCTGGGGACCCAACCACGCAAAGTCAGAGCCCAGAAGGGCAATATGTTCCGCTCATTATTGGGGGTATACTTACACTGAACGTGGAATTTCTGTCTGAGATTCCGCCTTAGCTGGTGTCATGGTCTTGTCTGGGAAGCTCTCTGCTGTGGGCTCTGCTTTTGTGCCTCTTCTTGCCTTTCCATCTGTTTCGGCCCTGAGTACGAGTTTGGCGATTATGTGATGGGTGAACACCCAGTAGAACCCAAATGCCTCAGCTGCCCGTAGCTCCGCGGGGGTCCCCGTGTCCTGCAGAATCTTCCCTGAGCCCCCTCGGGCCTCCAGCTCAGGGCCTCCTGTGCTGGCAGCCAGCCTGTGCCTCTGGAGGCTGCAGAGGGGGCTGGGAGGAAGCCAAGTGATCCCAAGCCCCTGGGGAGGAGACTGCCAGCGAGGCGGCCCGGTGGGTTTCAGCTCTGGGTGAGGACACGGGGAGCCACACTGCAGAGACTGCAGGTTACTAGGACAAGTCCAAGGTCAATAGAAGCCTCAGAGGGAGGCTGCTAGGATTCACACAGCAGTCTCCATCCTCCCCATTGCCAGATGGAAGGAAAAAGCCTGGCCCCCTAGAGCCCTAGCTCTCGGCTTCCCTCTGGCCCCCAGCCAAGGACAAGCCCAAGCCCGCCTCTGTGCAAAGAAGTGGCCTTTGAGAAAGTGTGTCCTCTGCCCTGGGAAGGAACATTTGCAGTCAAGTCTGTGCATGGAATTTTTATTCCTCTAATACAGCCTGGGCAGGATTTAGTACACAAGTTCTCCAGAGGAAATGCATTCAATAAAAATTTGATGGGCTCCGGCAGCTCAGCAGAATCTCCTTACGAATTCCAAGTGTTTGTTTGGTCCCTGGCTTAGGCAAGAGCCCCGCTACGGCCTGCAAATGGCCTCTTTAGATGGGGGCCCTTGGAGCAGGACATGTCTCCAGTGCCTTGCTTCCTCAGGTTGGAGAGTGAGGAGCCTCTCGGAGAAGGAGCTAAGCCCCCAGGGCTCTGGGAGCTCAGGGAATTGCTCACCAGGAGATGAGGGCCTTGGACACTCGCTGGGGGCCTGATGCAGATGGGAGCCTCAAGTCGGTTAAGGAATAGAAATGAATTGCTGCGAATAGTTGGGGGAGTGTAGTAACTGTTCATTTATTGTCTTCTGACACTTCTCATGGCTCAGCTGAAGGCTAAAGGGCTGAAGACAGGTGCGTGTGGTCCCTGCCTGGGTGTCCCGTGGGAAATGTGTGCTGGAAGCCAAGCTTGCTGAGGGCGACATGGGGTTCGACCCACCTCTCTATTCTCGGCTCTTAGCCCAGGGCCTGGCACAGAGGGTGAGGCCAGCGAGTGCCAGGTGGCGTTGGAGAGAGGTCGGCCGCACCGTGGGCCCTCAGAGATGGGGGAGCCTGCTGGTCACCCTCTAGAAAACTCCAACCACAACCCCGTACACCTTCGTCCTGGTGAAACGGGGCCGGGTCACTGGAAAAGTGCCCCCAGGCTCAGCAGCCACTGCAGGGACCAGAGCAAACGTCCACGGCGCGGAGGGCCTTCCTGCCTGGGCCTCTGCTGCAGAAAATGTAGCTGGAGACAGGGAAATAGCAAGCCCGAGAGTGTGCTTGCAAAGTGGCTCTCAGGCCCCGGTGCAGAGTGATTCCCCTGCAGTGCCCAGCGTCGCGTCCTGGAGAATACAACCAGCCCAGGTAGCGGCCAGGAGGGTTGGCCTTCATGTGCCCTTGGCCCAGCCCCGGCCGCCGCCCTCACCCACGGCTCCCAGAGGGCGGACCCTGGGGGCAGCTCGTGGCAAGGACACAGAAGTAGGGTCTAATCTCAGATCCGGCATTTACAGGGCAGCTCCCGGCACAAGAACTTGACTCCCCTTAGCCCATCTACACATCTGTGCACATCCTGGGGGACCACATTTGCCAAGACTTAGCTCGGAGCCCTGTTTTTAAGCCATACTGGGTGGTAAGCAGAACCCAAATCCATAGGCCTTCCCCAGCTTTCCTTCTGGTCTGGGGAGCCATGCCAGCTTTTCCTCTCGTGGTGGTTTCCCCTCTCTCCCAGGGTCCCATGTGGCTCCCGGTCACTTAGGCATGCAGCCATCAGAAGGCAGGGGAGGCTCGCCCTCCCATCTGCAGTTTGAATCACCCCGGCAACACCTTCGTCCTCGTGCCCTGCAGATGTGACACATCCAGGCCTTTTCAGGCTCCATCCCCAAAGCCGCCTCCGTCTGCTCCTCTTTGTGTCTGGGGCGCAGAGCCGTGGAGGGGGCAGTCGTGTTAGCTGTGGCAGGAAGGGCTGAGAGGAGGCCGGAGCCCGGGGGCCCATGAAGGAAAACACCAGGTGACGTGATGGTGACATGGGAGGGAGCTGCCTGACCCCAGAGGGCTTGAGGATTTCCAGGCACAGCCAGAGGGGGTCTCCTGGGCAGAAGAGGACTGTCTGCACTGCCCACGTCAGTCATGACCGCTTAACCCGAACCCGGAGG